>NW_027187351.1:3453176-3499755 GCF_028583685.1 Petaurus breviceps papuanus
GAGAGAGAGAGAGAGAGAGAGAGAGAGAGAGAGAGAGAGAGAGAGAGGGTGAAGTATGGGAAAAAATGGAGAGGCAGAAAAGGGAGGGAAAGAGAAAGATATGGAAAAGGGGAGGAGAACAAGTAAATAAAAAACAGAGGAAGAAAAGGAAAAAGAAAGGAACGAAGGGATGAAGGAAGGGAGAAAGGGAAGAAGGAAGGAAAAGAGGAAAGAAGGAAGGGAGGGAGGGAGGGAGGAAGGAAGGAAGGAAGGAAGGAAGGAAGGAAGGAAGGAAGGAAGGAAGGAAGGAAGGAAGGAAGGAAGGAAGGAAGGAAAGGAGAGAGTGAGGGAGGAAGGGAGGGAGGGAGGAAAGGAGGGAGGGAAAGAAAGAAAGAAAGAAAGAAAGAAAGAAAGAAAGAAAGAAAGAAAGAAAGAAAGAAAGAAAGAAAGAAAGAAAGAAAGAAAGAAAGAAATAAAGAAAGAAAGGAAGGAAGGAAGGAAGGAAGGAAGGAAGGAAGAAAGAAAGAAAGAAAGAAAGAAAGAAAGAAAGAAAGGGAAAATTAAAGAAGGAAGAAAAGAAGAGGAAAATAAATTTAAATCTGGCTTAACTCCATCTCCTCTGTGACAGCTGAGTAGTTCAAAGCATATTTGCTTAGTGATTTTGATCTATGATAAGATATTCTGAGATGGGAGGGGTAAGGGGCCCTAGTGTTAGGGATGAGGGAATGGAAGGAGGGAGAAGGTGGGAAAACAACAATGCTGACATGCACTCCAATTTGTGCAGCTCCACACAACTCAAGCTGGGGCTAAATTAGAAACAGTCAGAAACCGTTCTGTTTGATGTGAGGGATAAGATGTCAGCTAAAGGCCTCTAGCCTCCTTTTCATTGGGCACTACTCTGCTTCTGGCTATGTTGTGGGCTACATAAAGAGTTTCCAAGAAGCCCTGATTATAGCCATGCCCGGGAACGGTCTGAATATGCTGCTGGGAAGCAAATGCACCAAGAGCAAGGAGTTGATTTTTTTTCCATCCAAGAAAACTAATTTAAATCAAAAGGTGTTTTCTAGTTGGTGGGAGCAGAATCTAAGGAGCCAAGGAAGTTAACTCAAGAATTAAGAAGCAAAGAAGTGTGCTCCTCCAAAAGAAGAAATTTTGAGTTGGCTCTAAGTTAATTAAAAAATTGACATGAGTTTTGTTTTGTTTTTTTTTTTGCCCCTTGCCGAAGGATATACACAACCAGAGGCTTCTTACTGGTCACTGTTCTTGGTCACTTCCTCCCACCTTGATGCCTTGATTAGACTGTGTCAAAAAGGATTGGCCCCTGAGCCAGCAGCCCAATCAATAGCCCTTAAAAGAAGTGACTCTACCCCTCAAGGGCCCTTTCTTCCTGTCTGCTGAGTGTAAGGAGGGGAAGGATCCTTATCCCTACCCCACAACCAATAACTATGGCAGTTGCTTACCAATGGCATCCAGGACCTGTCAGTGTACTAGAACCTATTAAGTGCCTATTGTGTGCCTAGTACTGTGCTAAGGGCTAACACTTGGGTTAGGTGATCCTCAGTCTTGGCCTTGGGTCCCAGCTGCCCCTTCTGCTCATGTTTCTTTCCCTAGGTATGGGTGACCAAGTAGCAATGCTAAGACATGGATTTTTCAAACCTAGGAACTACCTAGTGAATCCAAGAGAACTTGGCTTCCTCAGTCAGTGCTGACTGGCAGCAGGAGGAACTTTCTACAGATACTACTGTATCTCATACAGGAGAAGGTGATCATTAACAGCAGAGTGAGCCCAAGCCACACCCTGGCTTGCCAAAAGAAATAGACACTGGGGTAGCTTTTCAGACAGTAGCACCAAAGTCAAAATGAAAATGAAAGAAAAAGTCTCACAAAATATTTTATGTTTCATAACCACCTGTGAGAGTATAATAGGGGTTACAGTTTCATGTTTTTAGTCTTTGTCAAAGGATGTTTATGAGTTCTATATTTTCAGCAGTTTTTGTATGTGGAGAAAATAAATAGCTGTCTGATATGTGATCTACTTTGTACATTGATTACCTGTCCAGAAAGAAGACTGTTGATCATATAAACAGGGATTCAAATCAAAGTGTGTATAAGCCTTTCATCACCGATGGAGAATGATTATTCCGTGCTTTGTGTCTTAAGTAAGAAGTGGAGTTGGCAAGAGCTTAGAAAGGAGAGATCCTACATCTTTCAATTTTCTGGCTTCACCACACATGGTTCCTGTCTCTCCATAGGGAGAGGCCTCTGGAGGGAAAGAAAGACTCTGGGAAGAAGCCAATATGTAGAAAAGCCAATATCTCAACTATGTCCCTGTTTCCAGTTTGCCTCATAAGAGACTTATGGAAATTTTTCCTTGGGTGAACCTGAGGACTCTCCCTCTCTTAGTAAAGGTAAGACATAACTGAGGTTTTGACTCTCCAATATGTTGGCTTCTAGTCTAGTAACCCCTTTTGAGAAAAGCAGAATGATCAGCCTCATGGGCCCAATCTCCTGCTTCCCTCCTGGAAGAAATCAAAGTTTCCTTTGAAGAAGATGGTGGGGGGAAGGGCTCTAGAAATATTCACATCTCCCTGTGAGCTACATTTAGACAAACC
Source organism: Petaurus breviceps papuanus (assembly GCF_028583685.1). Classification (NCBI taxonomy): domain Eukaryota; kingdom Metazoa; phylum Chordata; class Mammalia; order Diprotodontia; family Petauridae; genus Petaurus; species Petaurus breviceps. The sequence goes on from NW_027187351.1 coordinate 3,455,768, forward strand.
CATATTGACGAAAATAAACTACATTGGTAACACACATGCATGCACACACACACACACACATCCTACAATCCCTTTTGGATACACCCTAGACTTGAACCAAACTTTATTTTACGTGATTTCCCTCTGGGCTCTGGGGTGGAAAAAAAGAAAACCAGAGACAATGAAAAAAGTCTGTTCTCTTTCTTTAGAGCCCAGACTCACCCAGGACTTATCCAAGTACATATGAGCCTAGGGATGGGGCCCCTTAGTGGAAACAGGCATCCCACCCTAACCGACCCATATGATGTTACACAAACAAATAGAGCCAAACCCTAGCATGATGGTACTAAGTAATAAAATACAAGACAGAGAGTTCGAGTTTGCACATGTTTTTCCTACACCTATAATACTTCTCCCTCTGCATATCTCCTTGCATTGGCATTCTTTCTGTGCATTGATTCAATTTCAATACTACCTTCACCAAGAAGCCTCCCTTAATATTCCCTCTCTCCCCAGAATTTTTTTTCTTTCTCCTTGGATTTCACAAAAGACTTACTTCCTATCCCTCCCATGTTCTTATTATGCTCTATTTTGTATTCTATTATTCAAGGCACAGTTTAAAGGCAAGTTCTCCCATGAAACCTTCCTTGATGTCCCTTTGGTGTTTGAAAGGGAGACTCCAGATCAGAGTATTTCTTTGCATACTGGACAATAGAGAGAAAATCATTCTTTCCCCTTAATTCATAAGCCCTGGATGTGCCAGTCAACAGAACAGGGAAATTCCAAAAAGAATTAGGAACAATGATACAGCAGGATATCAAAGAGGGAAAAAAATCTCTTTTGGACCTCCTGTCTTCCAACTTCAGTCCATCCTCCACTCAGCTGTCAAATTTATCTTCCTAAAGTACATGTCTTTCAGTACAGGACATAAAGTATATGTCACACCCACACTCACACTCCCCTCCCCTCCCCCGCACACACACACCTATTCAGTAAACTCCACTGGCATTCTGTCAATTCTAGGATCAAATGTAAAATCTTCTGTTTTGACATTCAAAGCCTTTCATACCCTGGCTCCTTCCTACTTCTCTAGACTTACTCCTTTCTGTGTCCGCTAAGATCCAATGACAAAGTCCTCCAAGCTGTTCCTCATACAAGATGCCCCATCTCCTAATTCTAAGCATTTTTACTGGTTGTTCCCGCCCTGCCTTGAAGTCTCTGAATCCCCATCTCTGCCTTCTAGGTTCCCTGACTTCCTTCAGATCCCAGATAAAACCCTACCTTCCTCAGGGAGCCTTTCCTGATCCCGCTTAATTCTAATGCTTTCTCTCTATTTATTATCTGTAATTTATCTTGTTTGTACAAAATAGTCGGCATTTTCCTTCCCTCATTAGACCCTGAACTCCTTGAGAACAGAGACTGCTTCTCGCCTTTCTTTGCATCCTCATCATCAAACACTATCCCTGGCACAGAGCTGTTGTTCAGTCATTCAGTCTTGTCCAAGTTGACTCTTCATGACCCCATGGGTCATAGCTTAACATTACCGTCCATGGGGTTTTCTTGGCAAGGACACTGGAGTGGTTTGCCATTTCCTCCTCCAGTGGATTAAGACAAACAGGGGTTAAGTGACTTGCCCAGGGTCATTAATAGGCCTTTTAAAAAGGCTTGTTGACTTGACTTGAGCTCAGATGGTGATCTACTCTTGCAGTGACAAATAAAGATTAGAACACTCAGCTGCTATACCTTCTGATTCTTTAATTATTCAATAAAACAAAATATGTCTTTCACAGAACAACTATGCTCCTTATTCAATCACAGATCATCCAAATAAATAGCATGAGTGAGTGTTTGTATATTAGGCAAGAAAATGCTTGCATTCATCTGTCTTCTAGATGACTGCTCCTTTGTATCATTGGGCTCCTAGTTCCTCCCATATGAGGCCCTGGGCAATTTGTTATGTAGTCTCTAGCTTCAATATGGCCCCAGGAAAGCAGGAAAGGAGCTAGGAAAAAAAAATATGAGTAGGCCTTTCTGCTTGTATCTGCCAGAACCACCACTGTGGTTGTCAAGTAGCAATATCTATTTTTAATTTCACAAACCTGGACGTGTATTTAGGGGGAGGGGATGGCTTGCTTTTATTGCCTACTATTGATTGTAAGCCATATCAGTTGAGCTTTTCCTTTCCAATGTGTTTTAAGCACATAAACGCTTATAAAGAACAGTGTACATTGGAAGCACACACCTGCAAGCAAAAATTGGGGGACCACTAAGGTGTGGTACAACTCACATATTGTCAGACTCAAATGATGTTTTTGTTAGCTTTGCTGCACTGGTTTTTTTCCCTCTTATTTTCCTTTCTTTGTTTTAAAAGATGGCTATAGAGGGTACAGAAGGGAAAGCATATATTTGGAAATTAAGGTGACAAAAACAAAAGATATAAATGAAAAGGCATTAAAAATAAACTTCAAAAATTGAAGGATCATCCTTAATCTTCATTGTTATTTATTTACAAAAGGGGGGAGGGGGTGTTTATGTGGGTTAGTGCCTAGACTAGAGAACCACTCTTTAAGCCAGGAGGACCTGGATTCATGTCCTGCCTCTGAAACATCCTGTCTATGTGTCACTGGACAAGTTATTTAACTTCTCAGTCCCTTAGGAAACTCTCTAATATGATAAATGGTGTAGAAGATGCACTAGTAGAAGGTGTTTTCTTAACTTACAAGTTCTTAGTAGAAAAGGAATTACAGGTACAATCTCTATCTCTATTAACTAAAATAGAGGGTGAAAAGGTAAGAATTACTCTCTGCTAGATGAATAAGGATAAATTTCATCCCTAAAAAAAGGTAACATTGGGAGAGCAATGAACTCAAAGACAGAAGACAAGAATTGGAGTCACAGATCTACAATTTCCTAACCTACTAACTGTAAGCAAGATATCTAACTTCTCCCTGGTTCAATTTGTTCAGTTTCCTCCTCTAGAAAATGGGGATGATATGTGTTTTACCCATCCAGAGAGTTATTGTAAGAAAAGTGCTTTCTAAATTGTAAAGCAGTACAAAAATGAGTTATCAATATTTTTCATTTGAATTTAAAATTCTAGTAAAAATTATACTGGTAGTACTCCCTAGGACAGTGGTCATCAAAGTATGGAGCCATTGGTGGCCTAAGTACCAGGCAGTTCATTGGGTTGTACCAAAATGTCTGGGTGAGAAATGATCCAAGACAACCAGATAAAGAAGAGAATAGCAGGAAATTGTTTATTTTGACTAAGGTCTTCATAGTTAGTAACTTACTGCATTTTGATGGCATCAGGTAGGTAGGATAACAATGTCACCACTAGTGCAAGTTTCAAAAATCTATTAGCAAGTATTGATTGTATACCAATTATATGCAAGTCATCTGCATTCATTTCTATGGGAGATCTCTAGTCTATGATAGGGTCTCTTCCCTCAAGGAGCTTATAATGTACTTAGATCACATATCTTTAGACTTCTGGATAAAGGCAAAGAAAGCTTCCCACATGTACAAGGATGGAAGAAGCATGATGGAGAGGTATAAAATACCTTACTGAAGGGGGATCATTTTTGATACTTTGATCTAGTGCCCTCTCTTTATCATCCAGTTTTTAAAAGGCACAAGGACATGAGGCAGCCTACAAAGTCTATTTACCTAAGTGGTTTGCTGATCCCAAGTTCAAGAACCACTCCTCATTCTCAGAATAATTGAGGAGTGTTCTTCAAGATTGCTAGACTTCAAGATCACAGGAAAAGCTAGCTGATAAGGACAAAAACAAAAAGAGAATTGGGGGAGTGAAAATGGTGGTCCTACAATGTGATCACAAAGCATCTGTCCACTCAGAAAGCTTTTGTCTTAGATGACCTGACCTACAGTTAACAAGAAAGCAAAGGTTTTTTTTTTGTTTTGGGGGTTTTTGTTTTTTGGAGGGCAATTGGGTTAAGTGACTTGCCCAAGGTCACAGGGTTAGTAAGTGTTAAGTGTCTGAGGTTGGATTTGAACTCAGGTCCTCCTGACTCCAGGGCTGGTGCTCTATTTACTGCACCACCTAGCTGCCCCCTAAGCAAAAGGTTTTGAGGGCTTAAAGATAGACATTTTAAAGTACTAAAGTTATTATATTCTTAATTTTTATATATAAACAGTCAAACTTTTACATTAAGCATTCACTTCTGTATTCCTTTCCATCTGTTAGTTTCCTAGCACTTTATAAATATATTCAACATCTCAAGAGAAGTGCTGTTGTATTGACAAGAACACTGGACTTTGGAGTCAGGAAATCTGAGTTTAAAAACTAGCTTGAGATTCAAGGATCCAGAATAGACTCTAGGGGTGGGGGAGGTGTACACCTAGTGAGCTCTCTAAGATTGACTGTACCCATCCTCAAATGACCCAGCTCCACCCTACTCCCTCCCCAGCAGTAGCTCCTAGATGTGTGTGATTTAGACAAGTTACTTAACTTTCATAAGCCTCAGTTTCCTCATTTGCAAAAAGAGGTGAATGGTTCTTGAACTACCCACATAAAGGACAGGATCAAAGAATATACTGTATGTAAAGCATTATAGAAAGACTAGCTAATAGTATCACTATGGTCTCTTTCTAGAAATTATGGTACCTGGGCCAAGGGTAAAGGAAAAAGGGAAAGTAGTCAGGAAACAAGGCCAAGTGGGAGCAGAGATGCAGACCCTGGGACATTCTGAAGCTACTGCTGGAGAGGGAGTAGGGTAGAGCTGGGCCACTTGAGGTCAGGGAGGAACATCCCCTTCCTCAAAAATCCAATTCTTGTGGAACATCCCTGGACCCTCCAATCACAAGGAGGAGGCTAGGGCTTGGTGTGGGGGGGAGGGTAAGCAAGAGGCTAGTGGGTAGAAGGCAATGGGAGAAAGCAGGGCAGCATTGCCTTGGAGGCAAAGGTCACTAGAACCAGGAAAGGACCAAATACGATCAAGATGGTAGCCATAGTATGCATGGCACAAGATTGTCTGAGTTTTATGAGACATGGAAATCACAGTCCCTGATGTCTGGCACTCTAAACAAAGCCTCAATTTCTCCATCCTCCCTAGAATTTTGTTACTTTTTTCTAATCTGGTTCTGATTGCTTGAAAGGCTTCTCTTACATTAAGCCTAAATTTTACCTCTTTGCAACTTCCACAACCTCAAAAATTGCCAGGTAATCTTTTTTTTAATAGACTGAAGGAAAATTTTCTGTTTTAGAAAACTGGGGGCAAGTGGTATCTATTGATCAAAGACCAGACTGAAGTACTGTAGGGTAGAGAAAATTGTATGTACGTTGTACTTGTATCCCCAGTGCCAAGAATATACTGGGTGCTTAATAAATGCTTGTTGATTGATTGATCCTAAGTTCTCTCTTTGATCTCTGGAAATAACCTTCTCAGCACATTGGGAGGGGTGGTTGAGATTAAAACAGAAACGTCTCTATGTTCGGTTTGATGCTGGGTTGTAGGAGTAGGAAAGAATCAATAAGTATTAAATAATCATGATAGCAAAGGTTCTATGATTTCATCAGTATGGGGGAAACTCCCTCCACTATCACAGATCACAGATAGTAGATAAGTCCTAGGGAGTTGCCTGAGGCACACAGATGTAAGTAATAATGACAACATAGAGACATTATCTGGTTTAAAGGAAGAGCCCCATGCTGAAACCAGACTGGCCTTTCTTCCACATCATTTAACAAGCAGAGGATTCACTAATAATCTTTTCCAGTATATCCATATTTAACAAACATATCTCCAGAACAAATGATGGCTCATTGGAGACACCCGATGATCTACATCCTGCCTATGGAACACACTGGGTAGGTATGTGATGTCAATTAACCTCACAGTGCCGCCAGAGAACTCTAAAACAAAGTGTCTGAGTAGTTGCCCACAAGAGTTAGTGAGATGAGTTCTCTCCTAAGAAGGGAACATGAACACCGATGAAATCACAGTCCAAACCCAAAGTAAAATCTCTAGCACACTCATTCTGCTGCTTGATGGCCTGACTCACCATGCAGGGACAATGTTCCATTCTTCACAGCAAGAAATTTGGCTCCATATGGAAAAAAGGTGGTAGAAGGAGAATTCCCATGGAGGGAGATCAGAGCTTTGCCATGGTAAGGTTCTTCCTGGGATCCTATTTGGAGCTCACCACCATGCGTCACAAGGATGCAGTGAGCATGGAGCTCAATGGGTCCTGGGCCAGTAAACATCAGCTTACCACCTAATTGTCAAAAAGAACACAGTGTTAGAACCTCAGACAAGACGTGTATTCTCCTCGTTCTGGAACTCCAGGGAAAGAGATTTTTATTTAATTCCTTAGTAATACAGTTCAGCCTTATTGTCTCAGGAAATTGTTCCTCTTGTCTGTTCTCCTGCTCGAGTTTGAGGTTATTCCCTTTTGGTCTGCCCTCCATAAGCCAAATTATAGGGGTCAGGCATGCAGCAATGAAACTGTCATGTTAAGATGCAAGCTAAAGATGGCTATGAAAATGGTAAATCAATAATTAAGGTTTTTGCAAAAGGAATTCTGTGTCTACATGTTTTAAAATGCTTTAAAATCATTTCTTTTAGAGAAAGGAATACTTATTTTAGCTCTCCCCAAATCCCGCATCAACAACGAGTCTGTGTGGATTTTAGCTCCAAGTTACGTATTGTTGTTCCCTCAAATCTTATTTCAAATAATGATGGGGTGAATATTTATGATGTTGTATATAAAAATGTAGTGCTCTAAAGAATTGAGATTACTAAATTCTGAAGGCAACAGTGTTTTGTTGAGGGGGAAAAAAGACCCATTTGAAAGACAAGAACAGGGAAGGATGTAGAAGGGAAGGGAGGGAGGAAAAGAGGGAAGAAAAGAAGGGAGAGAGAAATTGAAGAGAAGATGAAAAGAAGGAAGAGAGGGAGGGAAGAAGGGAAAGAAAAAGGGAAGGAGGAAGGAGAACTTTGCATAGTATCCAAAGAGACCTGAAAATTTGAGAATGTAGCAGAATCATAAACTACTGAACTAGGAAGAAAAACAGAATGTAGATAAATAGTATCTGCATGATACAAAAAATCTAGATGAAAAGAAATCATTAAATTTCCCAAATATTCAGAAACACATTGACTGCATACAGACAGATCACCTGGATTAGTAACTGATTTTTTGTCACTTTTCATATAGATTTCAGAATAGCAAAATCTTGGAGCTAGAAGGGACTTCAGAGGGCATCTTATTTCAGGACAAGAATCCAGACTTTTCTTGAATACGTCTTTTGAAAGAGTAACTCACTACCTCCCAAGGAAAAACATTAATTGCTAATAAATTTGTCCTTACATATCAAAATGAAATGTGACTCTCTAGCTTCCAATGTTTTTGCATTTTTTTCAAAAGTATTGTTAGCCCTTCTCATTTATTGCAAAGACAAAGAAAGGGAAAAGTGTCCCATATTACCCACTGAGCTAGATTTTGACATGATAAAAAAAAATCCCATTCTCTCAAGTCCTTATCAAGCATTAATATACCTTCAAATTTGCTCTTCAGAGCAAGTCATAAGATCAACAAGCATTTATTAAATGTTGACAGCAGGCACTATTCTAGACACTGAGAACTATAAATCTAAAAAAAGAAACAGAATCTACCATCCATGAGTACATGTTCTATTACAGGAAACAAATTAACGAAGAATGAAAAGCATTTATTAAATGCTCACTATGTGGAAATCACTATGCTAAGTACTATGTATCCAAATAGAGACAATTTTCTCAGGTATTTCACATTTTGATGAGGGAGACAAAATATTGCAGAAATGAGGTTTCAGTTGCAAACTATATGCCAAATATATACAAGGTAATTTTTGGAAGAAACTAGGAATTCCAAAAGTTGTTGAAGATGGATTATATTCCAGTCACAGGGAACAGGAAGTATGATGGTCCAGAGACGGGAATGGACCATCATGTTCAAAGGATGTCAAGAAAGCCAATTTGACCTGAACTTAGAGTAAAAGGGGAATAATGTATATAAATATCCCAGAATCGCATTGTTGTTTCTATGAAAAAAATCAAATTTGTTTTTAAAAGAATAAAATATGCTATTTCAGATTTGAGAGTGAAGGCCAACTAAAAAGGCTCCAAGTGTTTTATTAACAAGAGATGAAACATTGCCAGGGTAGAATCAGTGTGTAACCCTTTGGCTTCTGGAGAGAATACAGCAGCATTCTCCCTCAATATAAGAAAGAAAGGCACTAAGATCTAATTAATTACCATTAAGTCAATGCTAGCTTTTATGCTATGGTTTTTGTTCCCCCACAGATGTCTCACCATAGAAACCCTGTTGTAAGTATTAAAGTTTCTCTCTGTTTCTGTCTCATTCTCTGTTTATGTGTCTCTGTTTCAGTCTTTGCTTCTGTCTGTCCCTGTCACTCTGTCTTTCTCTGCCTCTGCCTCTGTCACTATTAATATGTGTGCATCAAACATTTAAGATATGAAATGGCATATGCATTAAAAATTCAGGATCTCCCAGATGTCTTAGAGTAGTTTTAGGCCACTAAAACTTAAAAGTGCACTAAAATTTTGGGGACATCCTGTACTCATTTGTGGCCATTTTTTCAATTTTAGTGAAATAAAATAAAATTCTTCCATTTTGCTTTAGCATTTTCCAAAACATAGTTTATCCCAGACTTCTTCCATGACCTAATATGTCCCAGATAAGCATTTATTCTTTCCAACAACATGTTTCAAATGTCAGAAAGATCTATGGCTAGAAAATACAAAAGTGTAAGAGCAAAAATCTTGATGACATTGTATGGACAGCATTGGGGAATCTTAAAGGGCATACCCCGTCTTAATTGGGGAAAAAAATGAAACTGGGTAGCAATTACCTTTACATACCTATCAATGACCACCCTTGCTTCCCACCTTTTACTTCCACTCTAAATAGAGGTAGTGATTATATTAATGTCTTAGCTTTGATTTGCTGCTGTCCTCAATCTTAGAAAAACAAGTGTCTAAGAGAGAAAATTATTATAGGGGTTCATAACTTATTTTGTGTGTCGTGGATTCCTTTGGCAGTTCAATGAAGCCTATGGACCCCCTCCAGAGAATAATGTTTTTAAATGCATAATATTTTATGCATTTAATGTATAGGATTACTAAAGAAATCAATTTATTGAAATATATTTATTAGAAACATTTTTAAAGTACCTGAAACCCAAGTTAAGAAACTCTGCACTGGCATTACAAAAATATAAAATACTCAAATTAAAATATTATTAATAACCCCATTTCAGAAAATGAAATTGAACAAGTCACAAAGGAACTACTAAAGAAAATTTCTCCTCCAGACAGGTTTATAACTGAATTCTATCAAATATTTTAAATGTCAAATTATTCTCAAAAATTGAGAAAGAGAACACTTGAACAAATCCCTTTTACAAGAAGAACGTGATCCTAATAACTAAACTAGTGAGTAATAAAATGTGAGAAAAAACTATAAACAAGGTCACAAATAACTATTGATGCCAAAAGGGTAAATGAAATTTAGCAAAAAGACCAAAGCAATATATGCAAAAGATTATTCAATATGACCAAGTTAAATTTATACTGGAGAGGCAAGGATTATTCAATTTTAAGAAAACTATTAAAATGATTAATAAAATTAAGACAGAAACAAACAAAACCACATTTATATCAGTAGATGCAGGAAAAGGCCAATGGTAGAAAAGAATCATTTTAATATAATATGAAAATAACATGTATAAAACCAATAGTTAGCATTATTTGCAAAAGAAAAACATCAGAAGTTTTCCTAACAAATATAGAAACAAAGCAAGGATGACCCTTCTTATCATTTGACTTCTCTTTACTTCTTTAAACCAAACCTGTGATTTCATAAGTTTACACTAAGCAGCTTTCTTAGCAATGTATATCAGCATGATTCAACCTCAGACACTTACTGTGTATGCATGGGCAAGTTACTTAACCTCTGTCTACCTCAGTTTTCTCAACTGTAAAATGGGGATAATACTAGCATCTCCCTCACAGTGCCATTGTGAGGATCAAATGAGATAATACTTGGAAAGTGCTTCACACAGTGAGTATATCTAATAAATATTAACAGGCATTGTTGGAACGCACACTAATTAAAGGGTTCCGAGTTCTGGTTTGGAGTGCCTATTCAATTACTAGATCACTAGGCAACCCTTGAAAAATCTCAACAAGCAGCAGCTAGGTTGCACAATGAATAGAGGACCAGCCCTGGAGTAAGGAGAACCTGAGTTCAAATCTGGCCTCAGACACTTCACACAAAACTACTGGACCTTGAGCAAGTCACTTAACCCCAATTGCCCAACCTTCTCCCCTCCAAAAAAAAAAAGGAAGAAAGAAAAATTTCAACACTTTGGGGTCCTATTTCTCCACATAAAATATGTCCAGGCAAGAAGGATGGCAAGGACAGTGTAATGTCCTACTGGAATTTTGAGAGACAGAGTAGGGCTGAATATAAAGATCTAGGAGACAATGGCATAGACATGATAAATGAAGTCAGGCATCTTCTGTAATCCCCAATTAAACTGTTTTAAAAGAGAAAAATATACAATTTGAACTATTTTCCCCTTTGTCAAATATATAAAACCATATCCATTTTGCTTGATGTCATTGTTTATTTTGTACATTACAGGGAAGGTAAAGATAAGAGAATCAAAAATGGTATGAAATTTAAAAGTAAACAAACTAGGAGAAAGACCTATGACCTTGCTCTCAGACCACCTAACTACTTAGGGTAATTCAAGGAGGAAACATCAAGAAAAATACTTCATCAACATAAACATCAAGAATCTATACACCAGGTGTCTCATCAAGTAAGAGCACTGGCTCCAGTGTCGGGATGACCTGGGGTTCAAATCTGGGCTCAGAAACTTAGCACCACACCCAGAAATAACTGGCCGTGTAACCTTGAGCAAGTTACTTAACCCTGATTGCTAAAAAATAAAATAAAAAAAAAAGAATCTATACAATACTTTGCTTCTCAAGACTTACTTGAATAATGGAATATTTTGTCTTGATCTGCTTTTCAATTTCTTAAGAGATAAATTTCTAATTATCTCCTGAAACTTAGTTGGGCCTCATTTCCCCCACTAGCATAATCACTGTATTTGCAACAAAGAAATTTTTTAATAGAATTTAAATATGTTAATAATAGCTAGTTAGCACTTGTGGCAGTTAGGTGATGCAGTGCAGAGAGTACCAGACCTGGAGTCAAGAAGACTCATCTTCTGGATTTCAAATCTGGCCTCAGATACTTACTAGCTATGTGAAACCTTGGCAAGTCACTTAACCCTGTTTGCCTCAGTTTCCTCATCTGTAAAATGAGTTAGACAAGGAAATTGCAAACCATTTCAGTATCTCTGCCAAAAAAAATGGAGTAATGAAGAGTCAGACAAAACCGAAAAGAAGTTAGCACTTATGTTAATCTTTTAATTTCTTCAAAACACCTTACAAATATTATCTCCTTTTATCCTTACAACAATCACTGATTTGGAAATAGATGCAAAATTGAGATAATAGCACCCACTCCACAGGGGCTTTTGTGAAGATCAAATAAAATAGAACATATAAAAGTACTTGGCAAACCTTAAAGTGCTGTAAAATTTTCACTTATTATTGTTTTCATTCTTAATGATTTCATAGAGTATTTGTGACAAAGGAGTTTAGCAAACATTGAAACACTAGATTAACTTGAACTACTTGTATTATTCTTCTGAGGGGTTGTTACAGGCTCAAATGGAGTAACAGGAGGGAAGGAGCTTTGAGAAGTCAGTCGGTAATTATTTCCCATACATTTGCTATATGCCAGGTGCTGGACTGAGCACTAGAGATACAAAGAAAAATCAAAACACTTTACTGCCCTTAAGGAGATTATAGTCTAATAGGGGAGACAATGTGTAAAAAACTAGGTACATACGAGACATACACAGAGTAGGAGGAAAGTAATCAGAAAGTGAAAAGTATTTGAGCGGGGAGGTCAGAGGAAGATCTCCTACGGAAGGCAGGAGCTGAGCTCGTTCCTGAATGAAGGTAGGAAAATTAAGAGCTATCGATAGGGAGAGAGAGGGAGAGACAGAGACAGAAGATAGACAGAGAGGAGACAGACAGATGGACAGACAAAGAGGAGACAGACAGACGGACAGAGACAGAGAGGGAGAACTCCAGGCATGGGGGGAAGATAGTACAGACACAGAGATGGGAGACAGAGTATCCTTTGTAAGTCATTGGAGGTGCTGGAAGGAATTGCTGGAAGAAACAATGCTGCAGGAAAATTCAGTGAGTAGAGCAGAGTCAAGTGTAAGAAAACTGCAGGGAGAGAAAAGGTTCAGGTTATGAGGAGCTTTAAAAGCCAAAGAGAAGACTTTATATTTGATCTTAAAAGTAACAAGGAGCCACTGAAGACTGTTGAATAGGGGAGTTACATGATCAGAACTCCATTTCAGGAAGATGACTTTGACTTTGGCAGCTAAGTAGTAGAAGGGTTGGAGTGGGGAGACACCTGAGGCGGGGAGACCAGTTAGAAAGCTATTGTAAGAGTCCAGGTGAGGCCATTACAGAAAAGTCTGAAGTATTATAATTCTATTGGCATTCAGGTAGAATTCTAGCTAACAAACAACATTAAAAATCCCAGTTCAATAATACAAACCAATTTCATGTTCCTCTAACAGTCCAAACCACTAATACTGCTTCACTGATCTGCTTAAAACAAATTCTGTTTGCAAGAGAAATCCTGAATAGTAGATATTTTCATAAGCTCCTGTCAGTCCATTTTGCCTTCAATATATTTAAAGATGTTTTCCCCTTGGTACTGTATTTATAGGCATCTAGATGCCACTCAGTGGAGTGCCAGGTTTGGAGTGAGGAAAACCTGAATTCAAATCCAGCCTCAGACACTTACTAGTGGTGTGACCCCGGGCAAGTCACTTAATTTTGCCTCAGTTTCCTCCTGTGCAAAATGAGCTGGAAAAGGAAATGGTAAAGCATACCAGTATCTTTGCCAAAAAAAAAACAAAACCCAAATGGTGTCACAGTCAGACATGATCGAAACAACTGGACAAGAGACCCATTTATAAATAAGTCATGCCCTTCATTAGATGCTCTCTATTTTGCCTAACACAACATCCAGTACAGTTACCATGTAATCAAATTATTGACTAAATGACAACTATTGCCAAGGAGTGTAGCATAGAATGCCAATACAAGAGGGTCAAATACAGATCTTAAGAGCAAGAGGAACCATATAAGGGGAGATGAGGGGGCAATTTGAGAAGTAGAAAAATCTGAAAAAGTAGTGACCCAGAAAGCTAAGGGAGGAAAAAGTATCCAAAAGAAGGAGAACGCTTGAAGGAGTCCTGACATGGACTCTTGAACTATTTCTAGAACTCTGTTGGAAAACAGTAGCAGTATACTTTTCATCAAGAGAAAGTACAGTGTAATGGATAGAGAGCAAAACTTGGGTTCAAGCCCGACCTCTAATATATACTAGCTGTATGACTGTGGGCAAATCACTTAAACTTTCAGTGCCTCCTAGGCATTGTTCCTGATTTTATCTGGAATTCAAAACCATGCCCCTCTACTGCAGGCACATCCTAAAATTTCCCTCAGTGTCTGGGACCTCCACACCCTGCAACAATTTACTTCTGGGAAACGCACTCACCAAAGAATATTCCTCTGTAAGGCCTACTCCACTTCTCCCAGTGGTCAATTTCTCCAGGACACTCCATTTTGTGGACCGGCAGAGGTTGACTTGCCTTCTTTCTTCTCCCAGCAAAACTGACTTCCTGACCATCCCTCTCCAACCAGGTTCCTTCATCCACCTTCCCCTTTCATCCCCTTTATATGTTTTGCCTTCCTCTATTAGAATGTAAATTCCTTGAGGGAAGGCAATGACTTTCTTTTTGCTTATATTCATATCTGCAGTGCTTAGCACATAATAGTGCTTGATAAATGTTTATTTCATTCCTCCATTTCCCCCTCCTTCCTTCTTTCCTTTCTTCTGGAGCAAGTACAAATCTGCAAAGTAAAGCAATCTCATTCCCTATGCTGATGAAATCACAGATACAGTCCAAAAGAAAAGTCTTCTCAACACTTACAACAAGGAGTCTGATTCTGGAGTTGGAGGTCTCCAGACTCTAGGTGGGCTCAATTCCATTTCTGATACTTACTAACTATCCTTCTGATCAGAGGAAAGTCATTTCCGTTTCTAATCTACACAATGAGATGAGAATTGAGCTAGGTGAACTCCCAGATTTCTTCTAGCTCTAGGTGTAGGATCCATAATCCCTTGTGGAATTTCCTTTCTTTTAACAATTATAGAGGCCACCAACCATTCAGGATGATCTAGGTACTGTATATAGTTTTGCCTGGAGAAAAGAAAACAGAACAGAGGAGCCTTAGACCTCCCTCAGTCTGAGCATTCAAGGACTACTTGCTCTATCCAGGGCTGTTTAAGGAAGGAAGCTTAAGGCCAGAGCCTGAGCTCTGATGGGGATGCATGCAGCTCCCTTTTGTTAGTGGAATCCGGATTAGGTTTGCGCCTGATCCAGTGGAGCACAGCCTGGGAAGCCTTCGAGGTGGGCTTGTCCCGGCCAAAGATGCGGAAAATCAATTTGGCTGGCAAACGAGAGCCCCCGAGAGCTCAGTCCACGCTCTATAATCCTATCCACCAGCAGCTCAGGAAATAGATGCCCGAGCCCTCACATATTCATGGAGGATATGAGGCATAAATCAGGCTTTACGGTTTGGGGGCAAAGGAATAGAAGCTCTGCCTGGCTACTAATTAATCAAGTCTGGGCACACCTAAATCCCCACAACCTGGGACAGCAGCCATGCATGTATATAAGCACTGCTACTTTTTTTTAAATTTCAATTAAAATAGATATCGGATGAAATTTTTCCCATTAGCTGGTACTGCTTATGCATCTCCCCTGTTCTTCCTTTAATTAAAAAACATGCTTATTGTAATACTTGCCAGAATCACTTTAACGGTATTTTAATTGTAATGTCTCTGCCTGATTAAAAAAAGAAAACATGAACTAGAAACTGCCCGCAAAATGTTCTCAGGAAGCATGGTGGAAGCACATAGACACACGTGTACCCATATACATACACACAAATATAGACACACACACACATACCTCTCCTCAGGATAGAGGCCATGCAGTATTTCGTTAAGTAAACTGGCATTCCCATCAGAAATGGGCAACGTAGGAAAATCCCACAATGGAACCAAAAGCAGTGAAACTCAAGCTCTCCTAACAAATAGTACTTAGGGGAAACATTTTTTGCCAGCGCACAGTTCTCTGGTAGGAAAAAAGAGTCAAAGCCAGTCACAAACACATAGCTATGGAGTCCAGCCAAGCCCACCCTACCCTCAACCTGTAACTTAGGGGAAATGGAGCCCACAGGAAAGAGGGGCTGGAATGGCAGGAGAATTGAGACCTGATTCTAGTTCTGTCGGTAGAGTTCTCCTAACTTCACTTTTATTACAGCCAGAGTTAGATGATTAGTCTCCAGTGAATTTCACTGCCCTGGGAAAGCTACCCTGTTCTTTTCTCCCATTTACTAATGTCATAGCAATGACAGTAGAAGAGCAAATTGTACATTCAACTTTTCTGGAAATTCTATCTTGCCCTCAACTTAATTTCCTTGCAACTTCAGCCTAATATCTTTCCAGCACTGAACCTATAGGCATGGGCTAATTTGCCTAGCCAACATACAGTGCCTCAATGCACAGGGAAACAACAAATGATACCCTAGGGAAGTACTCTCTGACAACATTTCCAGATCAATGAGTTGTAAAGAGTTATCTAAAGTAAGCACCTGCTGTTTCTGATGTTGGTTCATTACTAACTAGAAGGTAAGAAGTGCACAATCATTGGGTTAGAAAAAGGCTAGACTGGGTACAGCACTCACTGCTTCTCTGAGAAATCCTTGAGCCCCTTCCAAATGACTGCAAACTTCTACCCTCAACCAGAAAATATGAGAGTATTAGAAAAGTGTTTGGGTTGTTTTTTTTTTTGCCTCAATATGAGAACAGTCCAAACAGCTACGGCCAATAAGCTAATACAAGTGTTCTAGGCTTATCTGTGGCATGCCTGGGACTACGAGCTCTAAATCAGTTTGTGAAAATGGGATCTTTTGGCAAGTACTCATATCCTAAATCCATTCCTTACCTGCCATGTCTGTGAAAGTCAAATGAAGTTGGGAAGTGAGATCATTATATGAGCAGTTCTCCACCATTCCCCTATTTCAGTTCAGACTCCCCTTCCTCCTCTCCTACTTCCAATACTCCATATATACACACACACACTTATATATATATATATATATATATATATATATATATATGTTATAAATATATGCACACATACACGTGTGTGTATATACAAGTACATACACACCTTCTTAGAAAAAAATTAAGTATAGATATTAGAATGATTGGTGAATGAAAGAGATGGAGAGAAAGTTCATCAATAAACATTTATTAAGCACTTACTATACACCAGACAGTGCTAAACACTGAGATACAGAGTAAGGCAAAAGACAGTCCCTACCTTCTAGGAACTCACAGTCTAATCAGGGAGATAAGCAAACAAATAGGTAGAAACAAGATGTATATAAGACAAGTCGGAAATAATTTAAAAGTAAGGCACTAGAATTAAGAGAGGTTGGGAAAGGTTTCCTATAGAAGATGGATGGGATTTTAGTTGGGATTTGAAGGAAGCCAATAGACAGAAATGAGGAAGGAGAAAATTCCAGATGTGGAGGATTAGCCAGTGAAAATGCCTAGATCGGAGAGAAGGAGTGTCTTGCTCATGGAATGGTAATTACAAAGTCCAGTGTCATTGAATCAAAAGGTAAAGTACAAAAAGACCCAAATGTAGAAGGGGGCTAGATGTATGGTTGGAGAGATGAGAGAGACAGAGAGAACGACAGAGACAGGGAGAGCTGTGGAAAAGGGAATGGGTGGAAGGACTCCTCCTGTCACAGTTAAGTGCTAAGGATTAGGCCATCAGACATGGTACCAGGTCCAGGGTGGGTGAAGGAGTGCTAGTTCTGCATTACCCAAGGTTAGGGACTGGGTTAAGGTTTCTCTTCTCAGATTGGTGGCTTCTTGAGGGCAGGACCCTATCTTCTTCCTTGGGCCAGGGACTATTTCTCTCCCCCTTGCACTTCCTTCTACCCCACCATGTCAAAGAGCAGGGACCACTTCTCCTCCCCTTAGGGATCCCTCATACCTTCCACTCATGCTGTCCTTCCCCATTACAATGTAAGCTCCTTGCTTAGTTTCTATCTGTATTTCCAGCCCTGTAAGTGCTTAATAGATTCTTTATTCTTTCATTCATAGAGATGCAGACAGAGAAGTGAATGAGTGCCGTTGGTATGAACTTTGCAAATGCATTAGGCAAAAGTGAACTGAAGCATCTATCTACAACCAGTTTCCCTCATCTATAAATTGAGAGAGTTGAATATAATGGCTTTCAGTGTCTTTTAAAGCTCTAAACCTTTGATTATCTTGTTCAAAGGGAAGCATGTTTTCCAAGGGTTTCTCTGTTCTCTAGAATTATGAATTAAATTTTAGGTATCACATTTTAGTAAGGAAACCAACAAAATGGAGCAGATTCAGAGGAAGGTGACCAGGATGCTGAGAATCCTGGGGACTATGCCAGATAAGGATCAATCAGAAGAACTGAGTTTGTTTAATTTGAAGAAGAAAAGACGTAAGTCAGGACTGGAAGTGAGAGGAATTACAGCTGTCATCAAGGATTTGAAGAGAAGTTATGGGGAAGAAGACATAGATTTGTTTTGCTTGGCCCCAGAGGGCAAAGGAAGGAGAATGGGTGGGCAATGCAGAGAAGCAGCTTTGGCTGCTGTGCTAGGAAAAAATTCTGAACAATTACAGCTGTCCAAATGGGAAAGGGCTATATAGGGAGATCCCCCTCAGAGAATGGATGACTACTGCTCAAGGGTATTGCTGGGAGACCTCTATGCAGGCTCAGGATGGCCTGGTCAGTAAATCAAGCAGTCAACAAGTATTAAGTGCTTACTAGGTGCCAGCCACAGTGGAAAGCACTGGGTATACCAAGAAAAGACAAAAGATCATCCCTGTCCTCAGGGAGCTCACATTCTAATAGAGGAGACTACATAAAGAAAATTGTACGTACAAGATATATACAGCATTTAAAAAAAAAAAGGTCATCTCAGAGGGAAGGACAATCAGCTGAGAGAGAGAAGGGGCCAAGCAAGACCTCCTGCAGAAGATGGGATTGAGTCTTAAAGGGAGCAAGGAGGAAGGGTTTACCAAGCATAGGGGGAGGGGGGTGGACAGCCAGTACAAAGAAACATTATACAGACAACAAATGCTACATTGTAGAGTATGTGGAGAGTATAAGACTGGAAAAATGGGAAGGGATCAGGTTGTAAGGGGCTTTAAAAACCAAACGTAGAATTTTGTATTTGATCCTAGAGGTCATAGGGAGTCACAGGTCTAAGATGGGGAGAGAGTGATAGTGAGACCTGCACTTCAGGAAAATCACTTTTAGCAGCTAAATAAAGAGGACAGATTTGAATGAAGAAAGATTTGAGGAAGGAAGGCCAATCAACAGGCTAATGCAGTACTCCAGGTGATAAGGACCTCCAAGACCAATGGTGGTTCCATTGGATAGAAGGGGACATATTTAAGAAAGATTATAGAGGTAGAAACAACAGAACCTGGTAACAGATTAGGATGTAGGGAGAGTAGGAGTGCGTTGAGGATGATGAAAATATTGTGAGCCTGGGTGACTGGGATAACAATAATAGGGTGTTCAGAAGAGGGGAAAAGCAACAGAAGCTATAGAAATATATCCCATACTTTAATACTCAAAAAGGAACTGTCTTATATGGGCATTTCCTCCAGTAAAGCAGATCATATCTCATCCATGCCAATGCACACTCTTTTCATATCCTTTATATCTATACCCTGGGAAGAAGCACCCAATGGGCCTTCGATGGCCTAGAAGTCCTTCTTTCCTTTTCTGTACAGTATAGGGATACCAGCAGAGCTTTCAATGATGAAAATAACACTTAACAAATGTCATTTTTATCAAGCATTCTCACCAAGCACAAGCTTATAAACCTGAGTGTATAAATAGTAGAAAACTATAGGATTCATTCATTTATGACACACACATCTCAGAATCACACCATAATCTCAGAAGAATCTAAATTGTCAGTAATCCAAAGGCAATGGAAAAGCACAGGCTAGGTCTAATCAGACTAAGATATGTGATCAGTAATGACTTACATGAAAAGAGTGCAAGAAAAGACGTCATCAACACGACCACAAAATAAGATGACCCAATCTTGTAAAGAAAACGAGAGAAGAGATAGATGGCCCAAGTGCTGTACTGGAAGACAGATTTATTTTTATCTATCTATCTATCTATCTATCTATCTATCTATCTATCTATCTATCTATCTATCTATTTATCTATCTATCATCTCCATCTTTAATTATTCCTCATCTAACATAGCTCTCAGAGCCCTCACTATCCCAATAGCTTGCCTGTGTACATGTTCAGATTAACTCATGACTCTCTCAAACTACAACATTCAGAAGTGAAAATAGCATTCAGATATGAACTGATCAGCACAGAGTATGGTAGAATTATCACCTTCCTTGTACAGGACAATATCTATTCATGCAACCCAATATCACATTACTTTTCAAGGACTTCCAGGTGCCAGGTCACAATGTCAATATGTATTGGGTTTTCAAGCCACTAAAACACTTGGTATTTTTTTTTTTCACATAAGCCGCTATCTATTAACTGCTATGGAGTTAAATTTTTTTTTATTTTAGGTGTGTAACTTTATGGGTATATGTATCACATTTCATTTCAAAGGGTCATAGATTTAGAACTGGATGAGATTTATAAGTCATACAATAAAGGCCCCTCATTTGAACAGATAAAAAAACTGATTGGTTTTGATCTACTCTTCCAGTCTTAGGAGACCTTTCTAGATCCTTATTCTGCCTTCAAAGGTATTATATTAGGTATAGGTCAGTTGTTTCATCCATGTCCAACTCTTTATGACCCCATTTGGGGTTATCTCAGCAATGATATTAGAGTGGTTTGCTGTTTCCTTCTTCAGTTCATTGGCTATAGCTCCCAGATTCGGAACCTATGTAAATCTGTTAAGCTAAACTTCTATGTCTTTTTCCCATAGTAGACACTTAATAAATATTTATTGATTGATTGATTGATTTGCTGTTAACACTAACTAATAAGGGATAGAACTTGTTATTTTCTTTTTAATTTTTACTTCATTACATGGTGTGGAGTGGGGCAGTGCAAGAAAAAAAAAGGGAGAGGTCTTTATTATTCTTTCATTCTCTTTTCTTATCTACCCTTGAATTTTTTCCCCAATCTTGGTTACTTCATCCTTCAGTCTTCTCTTCTGCTTCCTTAGTGTCCCTATACAAATCCAGAGGAAAGAAAATGGCAAAGGCATCATATTGTTATCCCACATTACATACTTGCCCCCATAACTACAGATCATATGCCTTAGATCTCAGCTCAGTATCTGTTTCTTGGCACTGACAAGATGGTGACAGTCTTCCTTTATTGCTGTTACTCATCATAATTACTAGGAATAAAAATAATAAATTTTCATTCTGAGATGCCTATGGCCATTGGGCATCTGAACATAAAAGAACAATATATATATATATATATATATATATATATATATATAATTAATTAATTAAATTGAAGCAACATGCCTGATTCCATCACAACTCATTAGTATTAATTGATTAGGTTAATTCTCCTTTGTGTTTAAGAGGACCCACCCCCCAAAGATGGAAGGGTTATAGAGGGCAGAGAGAGAATAGCTTCTGGATGCTAAGTTAATAAATATGAAATAATAATAAATGTAGCTGGACCACTTATCATTAGTTAAAGAGTAAACTGGAAATTTTTAATAAAGTTCATGAATCAGTGCACATGGCATTAAAATATGAATCCAACTCCGGATTTTATTCTGTTTTTTTTTTCTTATTGCCCCTAAGAAATTTAAACACAAAAAGCTTTCTCATTAATCTTTCTCTGCTACTGAATTAAAAAAAAAGTAGGTGCCAATTCCATTATACAAATGGGAAAAACTGAGGCACTAAATGGTGTCAAAGTTTCAAGGTCCCACAATAACTCAAGATATTATTGGAGCCAAAAAGTCTTCTGATCCGAAGATCTGATCTTTGATATTCTAGCATTAACCATTTGAATACCTGGTTTCTGAGAAAGGGAAAATATCACAAGGCTCAAATCCTGCCCCTGAGCTTAGGCAAATCACTTTAATTTCCTGAGCCTCAGTGGACCATTGCCAGTCTTCTTGACTTATGTCTTGCCACAGCACTCCCAATGACTCTGGAGGAGAGAATGAAGCTGAACACTTTGCACAGATCTGCCTCATTCAAATCCAATTCACTTACACATCAAGACATCACCCTCCTGATGTCATTGATCCTCTTTGCAAATGAAGGATGAACAACAACAAACCCGAGTCTCAATTTCCTTATCTCTAAGAGAAAAAGAGATTAGACTATGTGGTCCCTGAAGTCTGTTAGCTCCAGATTTGTGATCCAGTATGACCCAACACATTTCATAAGATTTATTGCTGGGAAGACCTTGTAAGCAATCAAATATAACACCCTCTTTCTACAAATGAGGAAACTGAGGCAGGGAGAGGTTATTAAAATCCACAAATAATTGCAGTGAAATTGTAAGTTTTGTGCCTGTCTGAGGCACCTAGGTAGCACAGTGGATAGAGCTCTAGGCCTGGAGTCAGGAAGACCTAAGTTCAAATCTAACTTCAGACACTTGCTCCTTGTGTGATGCTGGTCAAGTCACTTATGTGTCTGTTTCCATTTCCTCAACTATGAAACGGGCATTACAATAATAAAGCACCCACCTCCCAGGGTTGTCTAAGGATTAAATAAGATAATATCTGTATAATACTTAACATACTACCTGGCACATAGTAATAAATGGCTTTTTCCCCCTTCTTTAAACATGTACATGTTTAGAATGGAGCAATGCATCCTATAATACTGTGAATGATAATAATAACAATAATAATAGCTAGCATTTAAGTAATGCTTACTCTACCAGGCTGTTTTACAATCATTATTTCATCTGATCCTCAGAACAACCCCAGGAGGTAGGAGTTATTATTGCCTCCATTTTACAGATGAGGAAAATGAGGCAAGTAGAGGTTAAATGACTTGGCCAAAGTCATAAAATTAGTAATTGTCTAAGGCCAAATTTGAACTCAGGTCTTTCTGTCTCCATGCCTGGCACTCTATCCAATGCACCACATGACTGTCATTAGCAAATAGAGGTGTGGTTGGAAAGATTCATCCATTACAACATCTTATTTTGCAATTGTTCCATTCTTCTAAAAAAAAATAACTTTTGGTTTGGCATTTTTTCATGTTTGCGCTCTACCTAAAGGTATATTTTTCAGAAAATTAAATAAAATTCCATTCCATTAGTTTTGTGATGCAGTGTGGTGGAGAAAAACGGACAAGAAAATGGAGTATAGGTGACAATGAGAGTGATGGGCATCATCACAGAGAGGAAACTTACAGTCTATATAAAGCACTTACACGTCTATCAGAAAGAGCAGAATTAGGGGAGACATGGAAATAAAGGGAAACTGCTCACCAGAGACTCGAGGAAAGATGAGTGGGCTCTTTAGTAAATCAAACATTTATTAAGTACCTTCTGTGTGCCAAGCCCTATGTTAAGCACTGGGGATACAAAAAGAGACTATTCATTAATGAAGACATTTTTTCAAAGGCAAACATATAAAATTCACAAGTAAACTTCATTTCCTCATGTATTTTTAATTTGATATGTACATTGTTGTTGTTGAGTCATTTTTTAGTTGTGCCCAACTCTTTGTGACCCCGCTTTGGGCTTTTCTTGGCAAAGATACTGGAGTGGTTTACCATTTTATTCTTCAGTTAATTTTACAGATGAGGAAACTGAGGCAAATTGGGTTAAGTGACTAGTCCATGGTCACACAACTAATAAATGTCTGAGGCTGGATTTGAAGTCAGGAAGGTGAGTCTTCCTGACTTCAGGCCTGGCACTCTATCCCCTGAACCACCTAGCTGTCTCAATACATACAGTATGACAGATCTGAATCACTGTCCCACTGTACAAAGGGGTTCTCTTCCATCATGATGGAAGAGATAGATTTTGAAAGAATATTATTTATGGGGGGTGGCTAGGTGGTGCAGTGAGTAAAGCGTAGGCCCCAGAGTCAGGAAGACAAGAGTTTGGTTTGGCCTCAGACACTTAACACCCACACCCACACAAACACACACAAACAAAACAAAACAAAAAACTAGCCGCGTAACCTTGGGCAAGTTACTTAACCCCAATTGCCCTCCAAAAGGCAAAAAAAAAAAAAAAAAGAATATTATTGATGGATAAAATACTTATTCACATTTACATATCCATAAAGCTTAGCAGATTGTTATTGTTTGTTATTGCTCATCCTTCATTCTCAAAGACGACTAATGACATCATGAGGGTGATGCCTTGACTTGCAAGTGAATTGGGATTTAAGTGAGGCAGAACTGTGCAAAATCGTCAGCCTCACTCTCTCCTCCAGAGTCATCAGGCTCCAGTGGCAAGACATAGCTCAGGATGCAGTAGGAGACCCTGGCCTTTTTAAGCTAAGGGCTTTCCCAGGTCTCAGTTTGTCTGAGGCAACACCCTCTCAGTAGTAAAGGCTAGGTAAGACTTGAGGCAAAAGATGGCCTAGTTTGTTTTCACGTAACAATCAAAACTTATATTTGTTGGAATAACCTTTGGGAAGCCAGGATCACCTCCAAGTCATAATGAGACATTAGAGTAGGACTTTGGGGGAAGATGTCCCCTGTCTGCTACCAACCATTCAAGAGACAGTGAAAGTCAACAGTGGAGACTAGTGAAGGGAAAGAATATTAGCTCTAGAATTAAGGTATATGGCTTCAAATTCAATCTCTGAAGCAGCCTACCTATGTGACTTTGGATAAGTCATTTAACTGCCCTTAACACTCCTTTCCTTATCAATAAAATAACAGTGTTGGGTTAGATGGCCTCTGAGGTCCCTTGCAGTTCTACATCTATATAATCATTCACACAACCATTCTAAGGCTTAAATAGCACCTTAGAGATATATTACCTAGTTTGAGCAATTTGACAATCCTGGGGCATAAGTACCATTTAATCTATGATCCTGTTATCAATTAATCAACCAAGAAGCATTTATTAAATGCCTACTATGTGTCAGGCACTACGCTAGGCATTGGAGATGGGACCAAAAAAAAAAATTAAACAATCCCAAGGAAAGTTTTGGTTGTTTTTAAGATTAGAGGATACCACTAGGGTTAGGTCTTCTTGCCAATTTGAAAGGCTAAAACTGTATCCCAGAACTTACTGACCATGATAAATTATAAGAACTCTTTGCATCCTTTGATCTTCTCATTAACCCTCTTTTGTTTATCCTGGCTCATTTTATCCTTGGACTGTTTATTTTGCCTAGATCCAAGGATTCCACTGATTCCTTGTTACTGACTTCATTATCATGATATTTTTGCCTGTGTCCCTTCACACAATCAATGTGTAAACAGGATGGGGCAGCTTGGACTTTTTTACCCAGGTACCTATATGGGGAAAATTCCTCCCCACAGGAGTTAAGAGATTCCCACTCCTGTGCCTAAATAGTCCTCCAATGGCTTGCATTCCACAACCTAGCACATTTTTTGACACACAGTAGGCATTTAATTAACACTTTTTCTTTGACTGACTAGTGGATTCTCAAAGGGAATTATGAAAGACTGGGGCCCAGGAAGAGAACAAAGGGCAGCAGAGTTTGTGGTTGTCCATTTCCCAGGATAATGACACTTATGGCCAGTCTGACTCTTACAGGACTTACTTGTTCTACTTTTACCCCTCACTGAATTTTCCCCAAATGCTGAGATTGCTATCTACTTTACTGGCCTGACTTTCCTTCACCATGCTCTGGACTCCATAGCACCACACACCTTGAGTTCTCCAATGGCACCACAGAAGACTCTTTGTGTCCTTCTGTAACTTTCTCACAACCAAACTACAAACCAAGGGAAAATAAATCAACTCCAGCACAGCAGAAATTGAATGTTCAGAGATTAGGTAACTAGGTGACACAAAACAGAGAGAGCTAAACTTGAAGGCAAAAAGATGTGAGTTCGAAATTGACCCTAGATACATTAACTATGTAACCCTGGGCAAGTCACTTAACCTCTGCCTGTTTTAGTTTTCTCAACTGTAAAATGGGGATAATAATAGCATCTATCTCCCAAGGTTCTTTTGAAAATCAAATGAGATAATATTTGTCAAGTGCTTAGCATAGTATTTAATGAACATTAAACAGCTGGGTGGTGTATTGGATATGTCACCAGGCCTGGAGTCAGGAAGATTCACCTTCCTGAGTTCAAAACTGACCTCAGATATTTACTAGCTATATGACCCTAGGCAAGTCACTTAACCCTGTTCACCTCAGTTTCCTCATTTGTAAAATGAGCTGGAGAAAGAAATTGCAAACCACTCCAGTATCTCTGCCAAGTAAACCCCAAATGGGGTCATGGAGAGTTAGATGTCACTTTAGTGACTGAACAACAACAGCAAATTCAAAGACAAATTTTCCTCATTTGGAGTTCCTTATCCCAATGAAATCAAGGGTCTAGTTCAAATAATTTTCATAGGAGTGAAAATGAAGAACTGCCATCTCCTCCATTTCCTCAGCTTCATGCCTCTGCCATGAACTTCATCACCCAAAAGTATATGGATGCCAGACATAAAGATTTTTATTACCAAACATCATCATGAGATCAAATTTCAAAAAATGCCTCTGTAGAGCCATCCCACTTAAATAAATAAATTAAGTTATTAATTAATTATCCCAATTGAATAAATACCTAGATTTTCTTGTACTCTTATTCACATATGACATTCAATCTCCCACTCTGTGATAATTGCAACAGTGATGGCACAGAGGAGGGTCCATATGCCTGGAATTTTCTCCCCATGTCACCTTCATCTCTTGAAATCCATAGCTCCTGCTGAGGTCCAGCTCAAGTACTTCCTCTTGTTGTTGTTTAGTAATTTTTCAGTCATATCCAACTCCTTTTGGGATTTTCTTGGCAAATAAACTGGAGCAGTTTGCCATTTCCTTCTCCAGTTCGTTTTACCAATGAGGAAACTGAGGCAAACAGGGTTAAGTGACTTGCCCAGGGTCACATAGCTAGGAAGTATCTGAAGCTGAGATTTGAACTCAGGAAAAGAGTCTTCCTGACTCCAGACCTGGCACTCTATCCACTAAGCTACCTAACTGCTCCATGTTTCCTCTTACAAGAAGCCTTTACTGATTCTCCCAGTTTTTAGTGCTGACTCCTAATCCACACTACTGAAATTACTTTGTATTTATTTTCTATTGACGTATCTGTGTTCTTATTGCTTCCTTTTAATAGAATGCAGGGTGCCTGAGAGCAGGCACTCTTTTGGTTGCCAGGTCTTCATTTCCACTCCTATGAAAATGATTTGTACTAGACCTTTGATTTCACTGGGATAAGGAACTCCAAATGAGGAGTTATATGAACTAAACTCAAGTCCATTTTAGGTTCTCTCTCCTCTACAGCTCTCATCAGGCTGTGTATTGGCACTGTCTAAAGGGGAATAATTAAAATTGCCAAAGGTCCAAGCAGATGGACCTTGAAGGAAATAACGTGGCTAATATGGAGATCAAAGAAGGCTAATACTTTGCCTAAAGAACAGAAGGCTGTCTAGTGACTAGATGAGTAACAGCCCTTCAAATACATGGCCAGCTATGATGGTGACTGAGTGAATTTTGGATTAGAACAAGGGAAGTGAGTTTAAACACAACAGCTACACGTTAAGGAAAAGCCAGAGGGACTATCAGGATTCAGAAATGAGAAAGCTACAGAAATAAGACAACAGATAGCCGTGTATCTGGAATAGTTCACCAGAATTTCTGCTTAGAAACAGGAGAATGGACAATATGACCTTAAAAGGTTCTTTCCATCACTATATCTTGTAATTATCAAAAACATCATAGGTATCTATATAACTGTAGTATTATATGTCAATCTGATATGGGAAATAATTTTTTCTTGGTTTTCTTTGTTCTTTTTTGTGTATTGTGTGCAGACCTATGATGTGAAATTGGTTGCCATGTCTTATGTGTCTGTATACACGTGTACACACACACATACACACACATACGATGTAGGGGAAGCACCATGGTGTAGTAAAAAGAATAATGGATTCAGAGTCTGACAATCAGGATTCAAATTTCCACTCTGTCACTTATTAGCCCTGGACTTTAGGTAAATCATGTAGCCTTGGTTTCCTCATGCTGGTCTACATCATCATCATCATAGGTAACATTTATATAGCACTTACCACATGCCAGGCACTGTGCTAATCTCTTTACCAATACTATTTCATTTAATCCTCATAATAACACTAGGAGGTAGATATTATTATCACCCCTCATTTTACAGTTGAAGAGACTGAGGCAGAGGTGACATGACTTGCCCAGGGTCACACAGCTGGTAAGACTCAGGGCTTTAGGCGCAGTGCTCTATCCACTGAGCCATCTAGCTACTGCTCCACAATATTTAAGCTCTATTCTAGAATAATAATAATTATAGCAACTAACATTTACATAGTGTTTTAAAGCTTGTAAAGTATTTTACAGCTCTTATCTCAGCTGATCCTCATAACAACTCTGTGAATTAGGTGATATTACTATTCTTATTTTTACTGATGAGAAAACAGAGATTAAGTGACTTGTTCAAGGTCACACAGCTAGCCAGCACCCACCTAAGGCAGGATCAGAGTTCAAAACCTCCCTTCCAAAAAACAAACAAAAACAAAAGCAAACAAACAAACAAATAAAAAACCTCCCTTTTACCAAGTCCAACACAAAGAGGTGGAGAACCTGTGGGCTCAAAATGGATTTGTTCTATGAAGTTTGGATTCAGTCAAATAGCAGCAGCACTCAAGGACCTAGAGGACCACATGTGACCTCAAGGCCTCAGGTTTCCACTCCTGCCTAAATAAAATACTACTGCTTTCCTATCCAAATCCTAAGAATCTTTCAAGGCCTAACTCAAGTCTGTCCTCCACATTGTTCCTTTCACTACTCGGGCTCATACACTGACTGATTCCATATAGTTATATGTAGGCAATTAGTTGGTATAGCGTAGAGACCGCCAGACCCTGAATCAAGAAGATGAGTTAAACTTCCGCCTCTGACATTTATTAGTTGTTCGATGACAAAGTCATTTAACATCTGTCTGCCCCAGTTTTCTCATCTGTAAAATGGGGATAATAATAGCAACTATGTGCCAACGTGATTGTGAGGACAAAATGATATAATATCTGGAAGGCACTTTGCAAGCTTTAAAATACCATATAAATATTAGCTATTATTATGACTATTAGCACGTACTACACAAAGGAGCACTTGAATATTAACCGGCTTGTATTGTTCTTTACAAGCACCGTGTGTGTGTGTGTGTGTGTGTGTGTGTGTGTGTGTGTGACCCTCTCTGATGATATGGCAAGCTACCTGAGGGCAGGGGACTTCTCTTATACCACTCTCACACAATTCTGGCACAATTCTGACCATTTACTGAGGACTGCATCAAACCACATGCTTCCTTCCCATCAGAGAGCAATGACTATGACATCATAATTCCACCTACCTCTGTAATGAAATCTCAGAATTAGGTTCTTTACATTCCTATATCCGGTTTCTACCTGTTCCAATTTCCCCCACCCCTTTTTTGCATTTCTTCCAACTTATTTCAGACCCCTAATCATCCCCTCTCCCTTCCATGTGATCCCCAAACTTCTTAATCTGATCACAGCCTATTTGGGTCGTTTGGTGAAAGCATCAGATAATTGTTTAAAACAGTTACTGGGGAAGTAAAAGACTTTTGAGTCAAGCATTTCATTTAACTCTGAACTTGAAATTGAAAAGAGTCAGGAGACAAAGGTAAATTCCAGCTCTTTCAAATATTTCCCAGGTTCCTCACACCTAAGTGTTTTTTTTTCTTATTCCTGTCTTCTCTGTGTATGTCTCTGTCTCTATCTCTGTCTGTCTCACACACTTACCACCCCATACACACACACATTTGATTCCTTCTTTTGCTTTGTCTGAAGTTAGGTGTCAAATTGGGACTTGACTAAGCAACTTTTTATTGAAAAACGTCTCCCAAATGGCTCCCTGAATACAATCCAGAGATGCTTGAACTCTTGAAGTCGCCCCTGCCCCTTGGAGGGATTATACTTTGGTAAAAGGAAGAGCCCTGTGGCTAAGGGTCTCTACAGAATTTCTTTTCTCTGAACTGCAGTTTCCAGGGGGGTCACTTAACTCTATCATCTCTAGCCCCTAGGCAGTGGGCAGCTGTCAACAAGGCAAGACTCCCTAAGCCACTGGCTATCCATATGCAGAGGCCCACAGAAAGAGGAGGGGCCAGAGCCCAAGCTGGCAGATTACTTTGGTTGTCCTAATGAGGCCTAATTAACCAGTTTGGCTGAAAAAGTCTTCTCCATATTTAAGAATGCTTTAAGGACACAGATTGATTAAAAAAAAAAGTCTTGCCATATAGGCCACAGTTAAAGCTTTTAGAGATGACTACAATTTTACATACTACACAGGATGCAAATATTTGTGTAAGTTCTATTTATGGGTATATTAAAACTTTACAACTGTGTACAAAGTTTTGCCATGTTTCCATAATCGATCAAATTTCCCAAACATGTTTTTTTTTTCAATTTTTAATCTGCCAGTAATCCATAAAGAATATAAGGTCCTTGAAGGCAGGGACTGTTTTAATGTTGGCACTGTATCTCTGGAGTCTAACCCAGTACCTGGCACAAAATGCACCCTTAATAAATGTTCGTTGAGACAAATGGAATTAAATTGACTCAAGTCACTTTGAATAACTATTCTCCATCACAGCAGGCAGATATTTATACTTACTTAACTGAGATGAGGAAACTGAGGCACCGAGAGGCTAAACTCACTTTTAAAGCCTGGAGGAGAGCCAGTGACTGAGCTCTCAGCCTTGCCTCCTCATTCCCTTCCAAGTTTCTAGCCTCCAAAGCTCTGCTGCTCATTTTGTAGTAAGAAAGCATACTTATTCGCCTTTTCATGAGATCAAGAAATCCAAACCTCAACAGAGTAAAGGCAGGAGGAAGTTGCTCTCATGGCAGAGAATTTCAAAGGCAGCAACACTAATTTTAGGGTCTCTGGCTATGTTGTGGGAGCCATCCAGGATAGGCATGTCTAAAGAGTGTTCTTGGAAACAATGGCTCCCTTTAAGGATGCTGCCCACATTGATTTTCTTGTCCTTGAAAAGTGAAATTAAAGAGGCTCTGGGCTCCAAAGACTCAGGAAAAAGGGAGTCCCAACTTTGATGCCCCTGGGACCTCATCTCTAGCATCAAAAGGCAGGCTGTCCCTCTTCCCCCTTTTCCCCCAACACTCTTGACCATGAGCCTGGAAGGAAGAATTCAATCAAGTCCTTCAACTTAAAAAAAAAAGTAACTCCCACCCCCTGGCCCACTTGAAGAAAATTAAAATCATAAAAATGCCATCAACCCTCCAACTCCACAGACCTTTAATATGCAGCAGACTGAGGATACTAGTAGTGATGTCGAGCAGCAGGGTT
The DNA here is from genome assembly GCF_028583685.1 of Petaurus breviceps papuanus. Lineage (NCBI taxonomy): Eukaryota > Metazoa > Chordata > Mammalia > Diprotodontia > Petauridae > Petaurus > Petaurus breviceps. Next base: position 3,486,571 of record NW_027187351.1, read on the forward strand.
TGGCCCCTCTCCACTGTGACGTTGTCGCCATCTTGTGGTAGACCTTGGGGAAACCAGCTGTGAGCCCTGGACCATCTACGACAGACCTGAAGGGGAAAAGAGTCCTGGAAAAGAGAAGGTTATTTAAATTGTTTTAAGTCTGGCTCTCCAACAAAAGTCAGAGGAATTTGGGTGCGTCAGTCAGAGAAGGTACAGTTGTGAGATTTGAAAGAAACCAGAAAATGAAAATCAAGTGCAAAATCTTTGACACCATGAATAATTCCCTACTTTTTCTTCTCTTCCAACAGTCAAAACAGGGACTGAAGAGTGAAGTGAAATTGAACCTGGAAATGCCCAGTACAAGTTCATGTATTGCAATCAGATTATAGCCCTCGTAAACTTACAATGACATATGAGAAGTGTTTTCTTATTTTTGTTCTCAACAGAGTCTCTTCCTACCTAATAGTGGTTGGGGAGAGGAGAAGAGGTGTATCTATAAAGGGTTTTTTACTTTATTTTATTTTGAGGGACATGTACTGAGTCTTGTACAAAAAGTAATAAATAGCTGAGAATAGTGAGAATTAAAATGTTCTGCTTGATGGGTGGCATTTTGCTTAATATAATTGGTATCATTTTTTACTGGCTCTACTGCCAAGTGTCCCTGTTTTATAGAGACATTCCTCTTTTCAAGTGCTTCCCCACCCCCTCCTCCCATTCTACCTTATTTGGCATTATCATTGCTTTTTCCTCTCTGGATCACTCATTCAGTAGTGCTGAACAAAACCCATACAGAGACAAAATGCTGATTGACTTCAGGATGACAGGTAAATAGCCTGGAATGTCATCAGCAAGAGGGGCAAAAAGAGAGGCAAAGAAATAAAGGTAGAGAGAACAAATCTCCAACTACCCATCCCCATCTTCTCTCTGCCTCTCAGAACTTTATTTTGTTTTCTTTTTGAACAAAAAGCCAACCATGAGAAGGTACTTCCCTTAACTCTTTGCAAAGACCAGGGACCATGGATGTAGAATACTGCATATAATGTCGACTCTTTCAATTAATTTTATTCTTTGTTATAAGGGATGGCTCTCCAGGAAGGAGAAAAGGTACATGGGAAATGATGGTAATGTGAAAGCAAACCATTTAGCTGAGTGTGGCAGTACACACTTGTAATCCTGCTACTAGGAAAGGCAGAGGCTTATGAGTTCTGAGCTGCAGGTGTCTAAATTAAATCCAGCGCAAGTATGGTATGTCCCTTTCTCTCTTGTCCAGGGTTGCATATCTAATAAATATCAGAAGTGGGATTTGAACTAAGAGCTGTTACTTCATCTATTACACAACTAATATTTTTTGATGTCTATCATTACTTTTTTTTCTTCTTATACTGGTTTCCCTACCTTACCCAGGCTGGAAGTGCAGTGTTGGCTCATAGACTGATCCCACTGGTGATCAGCACAGAAGCTTTAACCTGCTCTGATTCTGACCTGGAATGATGTCCCCCTCCTTAGTTCAAATCCCACTTCTGATATTTATTAGCTATGCAACCCTGGACAAGAGAGAAAGGGGGAGAGACAAAGAGACATAGAGGTTCCTCATCTTTAAAAATGAGAGGGGTGGATTAAATTATCTTTAAATCTAAATCTATGAGTTTTTGTTAAATTAATGAGTGCATACTACCCTGGAAGCCTTGCTCTTAATAATTGTATTATGACACCACAAGTAAGAAGATGAGGAAACTCCAATATCATAGAATCACAGATTGAAAAGAGTCATATAAATCATCTGATCACCTTGTTGGACCCTTTCATTGTATCCCACCATGTTTCCTTAGGAAAATTATTTGTTTTCTGAAAAATAGGAGCAATTTAATTTATCTATGAAGGCAGATGGGATAGAGTAACTAACTTGATTTTACAGATAAAAATAACTGTGTCCCAGAGAGGTTAAGTGATTTGCCCACAATCACATAATTAGTAAGTAGCAAAACTCATATTAGAATCTGTGAGTTGAGTCTCCCAACTTCTATCTAATCCAGTATTCTTTCCACAAGAGTATGGAGGATTTCACAGGGCAAAATCTGTCTTTTCAAATACCATGAGATCTTCTTATACTTATTTAATAATATAGAAATACTTTTCTATCTTTATCACAATCATTGTTACTATATATATATATATATATATATATATATATGACTGTGGTGTGTGTGTGTGTGTGTGTGTGTGTGTGTGTGTGTGTGTGTGTAGCTATAACTAGGAATTTTTGTGCCTGGGATAAACAACATGACAAAAAAGGAGGGAGTAGAGGGGAAGGCAGTCATTGCTCTGTGGAGAAGGGGAGAGAGAGCAAAAGAGAGAGAGAGACAGAGAGAGAGGAGGAGGAGGAGAATGATACTGGCATGAGGTCACCTTGTAGGTACAAGAGGGAATAGGGTGGGTCATCAAAAGAGCTCAACACAGTTGATAATTTTCTCTTTTAAATAATTATTCTTACTAATTAGGTGCCAAAGTTTATTGTTTCTCTGCTGCTGAAAAACTGCAATGGCTGTCATAACCTTCTAAATCAGGCATCTTGTGAACGTAGTACCTTGGCTCAATTCTCCAGGTTCCCCACCCAATTTATCAATCTATTATGATGCACTTTAAAGTTCACAGAATATGCTGATATGTGATCTGCTTCTTCTATCAATAGATCACAAGGTTCTTGGAAAATATTTTTGTGTTTACCTTAGGATAAATGAATTACCTCACTCCCATTTTGCAGAAGATTAAAAAATCATTTTCCCAAGAACGTATAGTGAGGAATACAAGGGAGATTCATAACATGCTCAGTCCTTGATTTGTCTATGAAGCTGTTGAACCAAGTCCTAAATAAATAGCTAGAAGTTTTGCAAAAACAAGTTGAAACTTCCCTGCCTCAGAGAGGAAGTGTATGCCATTTGTTCTCTTCCTTCCATAAGTCAGTGTTTCTCTGAACTTCAGGGAAAGTGCAGTATCTGCAAATCTCCCATGTCACTTTAAATGAACTGGCAACACCACCAGTTATCTTCAAAGAAGTCACTGATCAGCAAGTTGAGGCAATAAGCAAAGCAAGGCTTTGTTTGTGATACAGTTCATGAGGCTTTCTGTTTGCAGTGGATCCTAGATGAAAAAGACATGGTGGGATTGCCTGATACTGAAGCACAAAGAATTCACACCCTGTATAACAATTCTCTACTTTATAAAGAATAGAGCTGCTTGGGGCACCTAGATGGTACAGTGAATAGAGCACCAGCCCTGGAGTCAGGAGAACCTGAGCTCAAATCCTGCCTCAGGCACTTAACACTTGCTATCCATGTGACCTTGGGCAATTCACTTAACCCCAATTGCCCCTCCAAAAAGCAAAAACTAAAAATAAAAAAGAAGAATAGAGCCCCCAATTCACTGTTTACTTTTCTAGAAGTTTTTACCCTAACCTTATCTCTAAATTTCCTTTCTTCTATTCCTTTCTTTGGGAGTTACCATTGTAATACCTAAGATTTTCCTAAGCTACAGAGTTTAGCTGTAAAATCAGATAGGATGTGGAGCAGCTACACCACACAACGCTGGGCCTGAAGTCAAGAAGTTTCATCTTCCTGAGTTGAAATTTGGCCTCAGACACTTACTAGCTGTATGACCCTGGACAAGTCACTTAACCTTGTTTGCCTCAATTTTTTCATCTGTAAAATGAACTGGAGAAGGAAATAATAAACTACTCCAGTATCTCTGCCGAGAAAATTTCAAATGGCTCATGAAGAGTCAGACATGACTAAAATGACTAGACAACCCAAAAAGTAAGATGTAATGTACCCGAAGACATCCCAGTGTCACTATCACCAAGTACAGACTCAAAAATTAATATGGAAACAGGTATTTGATTCCTTCAATGCCACATGAGCATCCTAAGATAATTTTCCATACTTACGCCCCAATCCAAGAAAAAAGACTGCATTTGACAAGATAAGGTGAGAGTACAGTTATAAAGCCATGGTACTGTTGGAAATGTTTAGTCAAAGATGCAGATAAATACAGTTCGATTATCTACATAATTTTTCCCAATACACCACATTAAAATCTCTATCTACCTGTCATAGAATATTATTGTGCTATAAGAAATGACAAGCAGGATGCTTTTAGAAAAACCTGGAAAGACTTACATTAATTGATAAAAAGTGAAGTGAGCAGAGCCAGGAGAACATTATATACAGTAACAATAATATTATACAATGATCAATTACAAATGACTTAGCCATTCTCAGCAATACAAAGATCTGAGACAATTCTAAAGGTCTCATGATGAAAAACCCTCTCTACATCCAAAGAAAGAGCTAATGAATTCTAAGTGCAGTTTGAAGCATACTTTGTTTTTACTTTATTTTTCTTGGTGTTTTTATTTAGGGGTGGGGAATCAGTGCTTTCTTTTACAACATGACTAATATGGAAATATGTTTTGTATAACCATACCTGTATAACCTATGTAAATTGCTTGATGTCTTGGGAGGAGGAAAGGGAGTGTGGGAGAGAATTAGGAACTCAATTTTTAAAAAAATTAATTAATTAAATCAATTAATTAATTTTTAAAAATTCTTACATGTAATTGGAAAAAAATAAAAGATTTTTTTTAAAAGAAGCTCAATCTACCTTACACCAATGGGAGTGTGTCAGCTAACAGTTTCAAGAAAAGTATTTGGTTCTGTCATCTGTATAACAGTAAACAAACCCTTGAATTTTTAGAACTAGCTATTTTTTTGAAAAGCTCCATCCAAGTCATGGAATATAATGAAACTAGTCTGTATCAAAAATAAACAAAAAAACAGAAAAAATTCTGCTTGCCTGTATTGTTTAAAAAGTTTAAATGTTGGGTGGCTAGGTGGCGCAGTGAGTAAAGCGCTGGCCCCAGAGTCAGGAGGACCCGAGTTCAGTTCCGGCCTCAGACACTCAACACCCACACAAAATAAAACTAGCCATGTAACCTTGGGCAAGTGACTTAACCCCAATAAAGTTTAAATGATATAGAGAGAGCTAAATTCTTGGGTCCAATGATTCAGCTACTTCCAAAGCCAACTAACTGAATGATTAGTGTCCTGCCCACATCTTTTCATGTTGTCTATAACACTAGCAGGTGAGCCTTTGTGAAATGCTTTGCTGAAACTTAAGTAAATTATACCTATACCATTCCTCTTACCTACCTATTAGAATTTTAGGAGTTCTTAACATAGCAGACTTTAGCAGCAACCACACTGGCATACCCAGGATGGCTGCTAGCACAGGTTTTTAGATCTGCTTTATTAGGAAAGAAAGTTTAAGAAGTCAACAATATTTTTAACTTACATTCACTAGTTCAGGGGAAAAGTCAGCACCCTGAACTTCAAAGAAAACACAGAAAAAAATAAAAGCAGAGAAATGAAGACCAACAAACAGGGCTATGACTGCTTGAATCAAAGCTATATTGCTATCCATTTTAATACATCCCTAGATCGAGAGAGCCTTTATATCTGAGCAGTTGGGAAGCTCTGAACATATAGTCACTCAGAATCTTGATCAGGGAATCACAAGATCCTTCTCATAAGTGAGCCCCCAAAGCAAAATACCAACTCATAGTATATATACACTTCTCAGAGCCAGAAGGCATGACAACACTCATAACTCAGTGCCTAATTAGAAATTAGCAAAAGGTGTGAAAGCTTTCCTACAAACAAGGCTTTCCTAAGTAAGCTTCCCTTAATGGGCTCCACCTGAGGCATATTAATGGGTGGGGAAGATCTTATATCCCATTAACATTACACAGAAACAAAATAAATATTTTTTAATAAATCAGTGAAAAATAGAATTAGTCTAAACTCTGATTAATAAGACACCAAAATGTACCTGAAAGTTTTAAAAGACTGTTCTAGAGATAATCTACTTGGACAATTTCATCTATTTTAATAGTTATATTTATTATTCTAATGAAAAGCAAATTGTGGAAAAGTCATACTTATTATAATAATCTCCACTAAAACATAAGTCTTGCAATATATGCAATAATAATAGAATTTATTAAGCACTTACTATGTACCAGGAACTGTTATTTATAAATATCTCATCTGATAATAATAATAGCTAATATTTATATAGCACTTGATATGTGCCAAGTATTGTGCCGAGTGTTTTACAAATTTGATTTGGTCCTCACAGCAACTCAGGGAGGCACGTGCTATTATTATTCCCATTTTACAGATGAAAAAACTGAGGTAAACAGAGTGTAAGTGAATTGTTCAAGGTCACAAAGCTATAAGTGTCTGAGATCATATCTGAGCTCAGATCTTCCTGACTCCAGGTCCACAGTTCTATCCACTGTGCCACCTAGGTGGCTTTATGTTATGGAATTTAGATATCTGTTCCCATTTGGCATCAGTATTACAAGTTATCTTCTTTGGAGTGATAAGTAAACCTTTTGTGTATGCCCTTTTCCTTCTGTCTTCTCTAGGGATGAATATTTGAGAATAATCTCTATTGCTATCATTCGTATAGGCAACTCTAAAGGTAAAACTGACCACAGATTTCATCATAAAACCAATTCTGATGCAAAATCCATATGGGCTCTGAAGTAACTCAAACCACAACAGTGGTCTACTCCATGCTCCACAAAGGGAGCCAAAGTGGCATTCTTAATGTTTCCTATCACCACTAGTATCAAAAACAAACTGTTCTGTTTGGCATATGAAGCCCCTTCACAGCACGGATTCAAACTGCCTTTCTAGCCTTATTTTCCTTAATGCACACTATAACCCATCCAAAGTGGTCTTCTCTTTGTTCTTCACATATAGCCCATATCACATCTTAATACCTTGCACGGGATGTCCCCCACATCTGGAGCACCCTCCCTCCTCACCTCTATCTCTTAGAATCCTTAGCTTTGGGGTGGCTAGGTGGCACAGTGAATAGAGCACTGGCCCTGGAGTCAGGAGGACCTGAGTTCAAATTCAGGCTCAGAAACTTAATACTTACTAGATGTGTGACCCTAGGCAAGTCACTTAACCTCAATTGCTCTGCCTTCCCCCCTCCAAAAAGCAAAAAAAAAAAAAAAGAACCCTTAGCTTCTTTCAAAGCTCATTTTAGATGCTACCTCCTATAGAAGTCTTTCCATAGCCTCCTCATCCGCTAGTGTCTCACTACTGTATGTCAGCGCCCAAGCACCTAAGTCACTAATAAAATGATTGGACAAGGCAGAAGCAAGGATAGAGACCTACCTTTCAAAGTTATCTCATATTTATACATATACACACACACACAGAATGTGCATTCAAATTGTATATACATATATGCATTTCATCCTATAGAATGTTATCTCTTTGGAAATAGACTATTTCATTTATGCTTTTCTATCCCCAGCACCAAGTACTGTGCCTAGCATATACTTAATAAATGTTTGTCAGTTGGTTGGTTGATGGTGAATGCACTCACTTAGCACAATGATGACAAAAGGGGAAAACAACCCACAACCAGACACCACAATAGCTGCACCCTTCCACTTCTCTTCTCAAATGGTTACTCCCTTACCTTTACTAGTCTCATTTTTGCTCCTTTTTTTCTCCAAACAAAGTGATATCAACCCTGTTCCCATAGTATGTTTTCCATAAATAACTCAGCACAAATACTAGTGCGGTCACCTCTCAATTCATCTGCTCCTGACCATCTGGGCATGTCAAGAATGCCCCATGGGAATTTGCAGGGTAGACACCAAAGTGCCACCTCCATTCTCTTCAGATTCCATACCCAGTAGTACAATACTTACAAGACCTCTGAAAGGGACAACATAAGAAGGAATTTCTTCAACTTTGCAGGAAAGACTAACTAAAATATCTTTCAAATGTAACTCTGAGACAAGAATAGGAGTAGCTAAAATAAATATCTTTTATCACTTGGCTTAGAAATCTCTAATAAACAATTAAGTGGTGCAGTGAATAGAGAGCCAAGCCTAAAATCAGAAAGATGCCTCTCTTCCTGAGTTCAAATCTGACCTTATACATTTACTAGCTGTTTGACTCTGTGTAAGTCACTTTACCCTATTTGTCTCAGTTTCCTCATTTGTAAAATGAGCTGGAGAAGAAAATGGCAAACCATTCTAATATCTCATCCAGGAAAACCCTAAATAGGATCACAAAGAGTCAGATATGACTGAAAACTTTGACTGACTGACTGACAACTACCTCTTTAGAGGGTCTACTTTTTGGTCTTCTTTTTCTGATGGTGAAATTTGATGTTATTCTCTGTTGCCAACCAAAGCCATCTGGCAGTGCCCAGGGTGTGGCAGGTATGTCATTAATTACACGCTAAATGCTTGAGGCAGCTAACTTTTCTTTAACAAACTCATACTATGTTAGTCTGACTCTAACCCAAGATGATTCTAAGAGAGCTACAACTAAAGTATTCTATAAACAGTCATTTTCTCCTAATTCTATCCAGTGTTTGAAAGCAGGAAGTATATGCCTAAAAGACTTGTAGACTGTTTTAAAATAACACAATGGAGTGCTATTGAAAAGAGAGAAGAACGTTTAATACTAATTGTGCATCTCATGTGCAAACTTTTAGTACAATGATATTAGCATAAAAATACACAAGATTTAAAAAATAAATGAAAAAATATACAAGATTTTTAAAGCTTTTAAAAATTATTCATTACCTAATTTCCCAAAATATGGCACGTATGTTAAATTATTATAAACTATGTTTTCCCTTCTTTGAACTCCCACAGCACTCACTATCTGCATTTTACTTCAGCCCTGGCACTCACCCATCAGTGATGCCCTCTGTTCCTAACATCCTTCCTCTGATTGGATGGCTTCTCCCAGAAGCCCCATTTAAGGAAGGTGCCCAGTACAACCACCTCTTCATGACACACCAGGGCACACTCCTGAGGAATTCTCTATCATCCTCCTGTGGTAGGTACCTTTGCCCTTCTCCCCTCTCCAACTTCTCAACTTCTCAGTTTCCTCTTATGTATAAGCTCGTTTTTTGCTTGGATTTTAATTCTCAGTACTTGGCACATAATAAGCACTTAATAAAAACTTATTGACTTACATTTGACCCTTGAATTCAATATCTTATGTTGTTTATTGTTTTATACTGCAAAAGAAGAGTTACCCATGGGATAGAGAGTTCTGGGTTAAGAGGAAAGGAAAACCAGGCTTAAATCCTGCTTCTGACACTTGCTAGGTATGCTACCTGAACTAGTTGATTATTCACTCTCTATCTCAGGCAATCACCATACCACTTTTCTACTGATACAGAGATGGCTTGGTGGTCAGACTTCTCCCACTGGTGATCATAGATTCTCCTCATATTCCCCTGAGGCACACATGTCAGACAAATTAAACCACTATCACTTCAACCTTGATCAATCTCATCTTGGATCCTGATGCCAAAATTGCAAGACTCTGAACCTAAGAGCTTTGGGAATTACAATGCCTTCAGACAGTGCTTTCTCCATTAGCCTGGGAAACGACCCTGTAGAACTTCAGTCTGGAAAATTGCCCCTGCAAGGAATGCATCCACACCTACTGAAGATGCAGAAAGGAAGGTCCTTTTTCCCTATATGCTTAGTACTGTCAATGGTTCAACATCATTAAATTGTTATGATTGCATCGGTGGAAATGATTTTAACGAAGTCGTTATCATTCGCTTTGCAATGGCATCTTAAAGATGGTGGGAACTCCCCATCTGACTTGCAGCTAAAATCTTCCTTATATGGCAGCTAGATGCTCCAATGGAATGCCTGGAGTCAAGAAGACCTGAGTTCAAATCCTGCCCCAAACACTTCCTTGCCATGTGACCTTGGTCAAGTTACTTAACATCTGTTTGCCTCAGTTTCTCATCTATAAATTTAAGATAATAATAGCACCTCCCTCTGTAAGGGTTATGGGATTTAAAGATCTTCCATGCCCCGTTGGACTTGCTGACGTAGCAGGAAGGGGCGGAGCAAGAGGAAGCGGAAGCCAAGCTAGCGTTCCTTCGGTGGCTGGCGGTGGTGGTGACGGCGGCAGCAGCAGAGGCAGTGGCAGCGCGAAGCCCTTTTTGAGTTAGAACTGCTAAGGACTTTCTGCTAAGGACTCCTGCTGAGGACTGCCAGGGGCCGGAGCTGCTGGGAGCGCTCTTCCAGGACGCTGGGTGGTTGCTGTGAGTGGGGAGAGGAGGACCTTTGCCTGAGGTAACCTGTTCTGTTTTAAAGGCTTGAAAATGTGGGTGCTTTCTACTTTATCTACCTGTGCCAATGTCATAACTACTCTGATGGCTTTCACTTTCTGGTTTTGGGACTCAGTCTTTTGGTATCTTAATAAATTTTCTAGTTTATTTCCTCATATGGCAAACATGACGTATTTTCTAATGGATAATTATATCAGCATATTTGTAATCTCTATAGGCATTGTGAATATGGCATTGCTGATACACCCTCCCAGGTTTTGTTATGAGGAACAAATAACATAAGAATTGTAAAGTGTTTGGCACAGTGCTTGTCACACAGTATACACTATATTAATGTTAGTATTTTTGTTGCTGAAATTGTGATGGTGATTATTGTTTTCCCCGATTAGAACATGAGCTCCTTGAGAGCAGGGACAGTTTAACTTTTCTTACTGTATCCCCAGAGCTTAGCACAGTGCCTTGTTCATATTCATGAATACAAATCTTATCTCTAGATGATGATTGCTTATAAGGTAGAGACTATGCCTTATAAATGTGGGTATCCCCCAATGGAGCTAGACAGGTTCTACATGAATTAAGTTGCATAGAAATAGATTTTAATTGAGAGATGATGTGAATTGACTGGCAGTAGCTAGATAACACAGTGAATGGAGCCCTGGACCTAGAGTCAGGAAGACAAATTTAAATCTGACCTTACTTTCTTGCTGTGTCACATCAGGCAAGTCACTTTAACCTCTGTCCACTTTAGTTTTCCATAAAATAATGATAATTACACCTGTCTCTCGGGGCTGTTGTGAAGATAAAATGAGATATTTGTAAAGAGTTTTGCAAATCACAAAGTATCATAGAAACACTAGTTACTACTACTACTAGTATTATCACTACCAGTAGTAGTAGTATTGCTACTACTACCACTACTACAACTACTATGACTACTGTTGTTGCTTTTGTTATTGTCATCATTGTTATAGGAAGGAGGAAGATTTGAGTCTGGATCCCACCACAGATATTTCCTGGCTAAGTAACCCTTGGTATGTGACTAAACCTATCTGAAACTCAGTTTCCTCATCTGTAAAATAAGGCTATTGGGTCTGATGACTTCTATGGTCTCCAGTTCTAAATCTATGAACCTATGATGCTATGAATTGGTGCTGGGAAGAGAGGAAAGGAGGCAAGTTATTTTGGCCCATCACTCAAAGAATGAGCATCAATATAATTGGGTTGGGGGCAGTTGGAGTGAGGTAGATGGGGAAGAAGAGTGGCAAGAATGCATTTCTTCTCAACCTCAGAATATTCAGGTATGACCTACTACCCTTCAATAGCACATTTTCCCCAGTGATTCTGTTAGGAGATGTCCTCATGATAGACAGCAAATTAGAGGCTATCAGGTGGGCACCAGGATTAGGAGGTATAGGCAAAAGCATCTCATAATAGAAATAAGAATAACCACTAGATCAGGAGTCAAAGTAGGTAAGTGAGAAGTTAAAGTTATAAGATATAAAGAATAACCAAAAATTGCAAACTCAGAACCACAGAATCTCAGAGTTTGAAGGGAACCCACAGGTAATTCAGTCTAACTCTTGGATAGGAATTTCTTCAAAAACATCCACAAGTAGTTATCCAGTCACTGCTTATAGACATCCTGTAGCACACTGTTGGATCAGATTGAGCTGGTGAGCAATTAAATGCCCTGAGTTTAGGGTTTGTTGTGTTTTTATTTTTGTTTTTGTATTACTGTGCAAATTCTTTTCCTCCCTGAATTTATTTAATTATTTGTGGGTTACTGGTCTTATTTGACTTTTTTTTTTAAGTTAAAACTCAGTGCAGGACTTGACATTTAATCCTATTACATTTTATTTTAGTGGTTATGGTCATTGGTCCAACTCAACAAATTGTTTTGATTCTATCATCAGAGATATTAGCTGTTTGGTCCAACTTTGTGCCATTTGCAAATTAGATTTAGAGTTACTTCTGTGTCGTTGCCATATTAAATTCTATATCCATGACTAAGCATCTGAGTCATTAATAAAAACACTGGATAGGACAGAGCCAAAACAGAGGCCTAAAAGGTGTTTTTTTTAACCATCAAATAATAATCTCAATGAGATCTTGTACTCTCTACATTTTCAAGGCAAGTAAGTGAGATTGATTGTGTGGTCTGATATTTAAAAATCATCTACAAAAACCTCATAATTTTCCTTTTTTTTCAATTTTTTAACCTTTTAATTTAAAGTTTTGAGTTCCAACATCCATTCCTCTCTCTCTCTCTCTCTCTCTCTCTCTCTCTCTCTCTCTCTCTCTCTCCTCCCCACTCCCTGAGACAGTAAGCAATAAGACATAGGTTATACATGTACCATTATGTAAAACATTTCCATATCAGTCATTTTGTACAAGAACACTTGAATAAAAGACAAAAATATGAAAAAGAGAAAGAAAGAGAGAGGGAGGGAGGGAGGGAGGAAGGAAGCAAATAAATAAGGAAGGAAGGAAGGAAGGAAGGAAGGAAGGAAGGAAGGAAGGAAGGAAGGAAGGAAGGAAGGAAGGAAGGAACATAGCATACTTCAGTATGTATTCAGTTAATATCAGTTCTTTCTCTAGAGGCAGATAGTATGCTTCATCATTAGTGCTTTGGGATTGTCTTAGATCATTGTATTACTGAGAATAGCTAAGTTCTTCATCTAACAACATTGCTGTTACTGTGTACAACATTCTCCTGGTTCTCACTTCACTATGCATCAGTTTATGTAAGTCTTTCTAAGTTTTTCTGAAATCATCCTGCTTGTCATTTCATATAGCACAATAATATTCCATTATAATCATATACCACTGCTTGTTTAGCCATTCTCCAATTGATGGGTACCCCCTTTGTACCCCTTTGATTTCCAATTCTTAGCTACCACATATATGTGTGTGTATACATACATACATATATGTGTGTGTGTGTGTGTGTGTGTGTGTGTATATATATATATATATATATATATATATATATATATATATATATAT
>NW_027187351.1:3499765-3576451 GCF_028583685.1 Petaurus breviceps papuanus
TATATATATATATATATATATATATATATATATATATATATATATATCCTTTTCCCTTTTTTCTGATGTCTTTGGGATATAGACCTAGCAGTGGTATTGCTGTATAAAAGGGTATGCATAATTTTGTAGCTCTTTGGCCAAAGTTCCAAATTGCCCTCCAGAATGGTTGGATCAGTTCACAACTCCACCAACAATGCATTAGTGTCCCAGGAAAACCTCATATTTTCCTCAAAAATCACTCAATACATACATAATATTAAAAAATTTGGGAACCCAGGTCTGTAATTTCATCATTTGGATATTTTTCGAGTGTGGAAAGCCCCTCTACAAGCATATTAGTTGACATTGATCTATCAATTAATATGCTGAATAGTTATTTAACTATAGTTATGTATCTATCAATTTTCATCACAAACTAACCTACATTTATATCTTCTTTTTTATTTTATTAGTAACTTAATAACCATCAACAAAAACAAAGTCAAACCTAAACCAAAGGGTAACATCTTCCTCCAAATCCTTATCCTTGAATAAGGAGGACCAAACAGACTAACAAATATCACACAAGCAAAGAATAAAAATAACAGCTAATAAGAGCTAGCATTTATATGACACTTACTCTGTGCCATCTGGTTTATACATATTATCCCATTTGATTTTCTCAACAACCCTAGGAGGTAGGTACTATTATTATCCTCATTTTAGAATTGAGGAAACTGGGGAAAACAGAGGTTATGTGACTTGCCCAAAGTCACACAGCAAAATAAATGTCTGAGGCAAGATTTGAACTTAGATCTTCAAGCTTCCAGGCCAACCAATCTACTGAACCACCCTAGCTGCCTACAGAAAACAGGATATACTTCTAATTCCTCTGTCAATCTTGTCCAAAGTTCAGGTATCACCCCAAATTTGGACTTGAATTCCTTTTCAATGATGAGTGTTCTACTTTTCTAATTAGAAGATAATCCTTCTGGTTGAAGGCATTTGTATTTATCCTCACCATAAATATTCTCTCTTAAATTTAAACACTCTCCATGAGACTGACAAACACCTTTAGAAAGAAATACTCCCATTTAATGTCTCATTGGACACTGATGCAATGTTATTTTTGAAGGATAGTTCACCAGGGAACTGTGGATGATCTTAACATACTATAGGATTCAATGTGTTGGAAGATAACCTTCATAGCTGTGTTTTCTCTAACCAAGTCAACTTTTTTGTTGTTTTTTAAGTCCATAAATAATATTCAGAGTGGGATCTTGTATGAGTCTGAAGACATGGTCTTTTATAGAAAATTGTCTGTGAAATCCTTCCCATACTTTAGTCAAGGAAACTCTTGGTGCATGTATAACATTTGGTCTAGACCTGTGATTTCATAATTTAACAAATGCCTAGTGTGGATATTTCCTCCACCAGAACAGATCAGCAAATCTACAAGCTAACTCTTAAAGACTTGCTAAAACACCGAGAGGCTAATTTACCTGCTCATGATCATATAACTGTTTTGTCTCAGAAGAATTTGAATCCAGATTTTTCTAATTTCAAGGTCAAGTCTCTGCTATGTCACCCTGCTTCTCTGGTGATAATTATAGTAATGACAACAGTAATTATTGTGACAGCTAACAACAATATGGTGATTTTACATGTGTAATGCACTTTAAATGCCTTATCTCATCTGGTTCCTAAAACAACTCTATGTGGTTGGTATTACAGGGATTGTTGTCTATATTTACAGATATAGAAATTGAAGTTTCTAGAAGTTAAATAATTTCCTGTATGATTAGGTAGATAGGTTGGTGGTTCCTGATGTCCTCTCAATAACCTTTTTTTTAAGTAATAATAGCATCTATGATTTTGGGTTTTGCTCCAAACATTTCCACACTATGTTAAGTTGTTTTCAGTCCTGTCTGACTCTTTTTGACCTCATTTGGGATTTTCTTGGCAAAGGTATTGGAGTGGTTTGCCATTTCCTTCTCCAGCTCATTTTATGTATGAGGTAACAGGCAAACAGGATTAAATAACCAGTGTCACATAGCTAGAAAGTGTCTGAGGCCAGATTTGAACTCAGGAAGAAGAGTCTTCCTGACTCCAGGCCTGGAATTCTATCCACTTTATCCACTGCACCAATTTCCACACTACTATCCTTTCAAAACTATGTAATTCACAACAAGAATTTCTTCTTTTTTATTTGTTTTAGTCCAGGCACTCTTCTTGACTTTGTTTTCTTTAGTGTCTTTATTACTTCCTCAAAGAATCCCTTAAAGAGGGACTCTAAATGCTAGAATCCAAATGAGGTTGTTCATCAGTAATGACAAGTAACCCTTACAGAAATGATGTTAAATTTGTTCCATTTCCATTTATTTGTTATTTTCCTTTCAGTTGTATCTATAAATGCTCTTATAACAACCTAACAGGAAAGTGCCATATAAAACTTTCTGTTGACTTGTGTCCCACCTCTCCCCCATTATTTTATGTGGTGATACTATTCATAATCTTCAGTAAATTTCTTTCATAATGTAGGTATGGTACATTAACTTTGCTCTTGGTTGCTATGTTCATGGAAGATATTCGTTTATTCAACAAATAAATAATATGTGGCAGTAACTGTGCTACAATAGAAAGCCTATTTAATGAGACATGTGTCCATCAAAAGAAAGCATAACAATTTACACAGAAAAAAAACAAATGAATGAAAAATGTCTATCACCAAGACTAAGACATATAAGTAAATGTAATACATATTATTGGACAGAACTTACAGATGACTTGAATTGCACTCAGAATTTATTAGGAGGAGGGAAATGAATTAACTAATATCTGAGAAATGTTCCATGATCTGAAGTTGTTTCCTGGCATAAAAATCCACCACCAATATTCTTCTGGTGTTCCTATATGGTTATTATTCAGGGAATATCACTATCTCCAAAAAATAACAATTGGAAGTGATCTAAAGAATAGTAGAAACATAAATAGTGATTATAAGTAGTCTCAAGTACTTAGAGGATATCATCCAACAAATATGTGATCAGAAAATGAGATGGGCTAGCTAGACAGTAGGAATAATGAATAACAAACAATCTAAGTACTGCACTAGTAACCATCACTCCTCCTCACCATACACATACATACAAGAAGATAAAAATAAAAATTTTTAAAAAGACCTTGAGAAAGAGTGCATTGCATAGCTCCTCTATACAGAATTTATAGGAGGATATGGATAAGAATTACACAAGATGAGAATAAGCCACTGATGAATAACTATAGTAGCTTTACTATTGGAAGAAATATTCATATTCATGAAGTCATGGGTCTATTGAAATTTTGAAGTATAGTAATCAATCAATGAACATTTATTAAGTGCCAGTTGTATATCAGACATTGTAAGTGGTAGTGAACATAGAAAAGTAAAACTGATTTCAGGAAGTGTATATTGTATAGGAGAAAACACCTATGTAAGCATACATGAAGCACCCAAGTGAACTGGAAAATCCAATTTTTTGACCATTCCTTCATACCAGAGAAGAAATCTGAATTTAAAAAATTTTTCTATTGTGGGATATTTACAGTACCTTATTATAAAATTTTGGTTGGCATTACATAATACATATAAAGCATATATTTTATGCATTTTTTAGGTTCTAAACTTTTTCTGTGTCATCTGCTAGCCTTTGAGTGTTGTCTGAGGCTTCCACAAAACTCCCGAAAGATCTCATTTAATTTCTTACACTAAACTGAGATAGGGGAAAGTCACAATGTGGAAGGGATAACTGTATATTGGAAATATATACAAAGTAAATGCCAGTATATACAAAGTATATGTAAAACCACATACAAAGTAAATAGTAGTGTAGACAAAACACATACAAAGTAAATAATTTTAGAGCAGGTGCTAATAGATGGCAAGATTAGGAAAGGACTCAAAAAAGTGATAGTTGAAGGAAGTTAAGAATTCTAAGAGGTAGAAAAGAGGAAATACTTTACAAGTATGGAGCAAACCCATCACACGTGTTGAAGAAGCCCGTTACAGGTGTGGAGGAAGCACTTTACAAATACGAAGGAAGATCATTACAAGTTTGGTAACAACTTTTATGCGTGAGGAATTAAAGAGGGACTGTTTTTTGGATCATGAATACATGAAGGAGAGTGATGATACGCTTGAAAATGTAGGTTGGAGCTGAGTTGTGAAGAATTTAAACAACTAACATTGATACAGCATTCCAAGTTTTGCAAGGTTCTTTCCATACATCATCTCACTTGAACCATATGTTAACCCTATGAGGTACATGCTATTATTATTCCCATTCTACAGATGAGGAAACTGCAGCTGAGAGATTTTAAACACCTTGCCCAGAGTTAGAAAACAAATGTCAGAGGCAGGATTTGAACCCAGGTCTTCCTGATTCTAAGTTCAGTCCTCTAGTCACCACATGCTGCCTCTCCAGAGTTATATCAACAGTTAACTGATGGGCAGCTAGGTGGCTCAGTGTTAGAGCACCGGCCCCGGAGTCAGGAGGACCTGAGTTCAAATCCAGCCTCAGACACTTAACACACACACACACACACACACACACACACACACACACAAAATGAGCTGTGTGACCTTGGTCGAGTCACTTAACCCCTATTGCCATACCTTCCCCCCCTCCAAAAAGAAAAAAAAAAGAAACAGTTAACCAAAGAAACTGGAATTAAAATTTTTTAAAGGAATTAAGTGGTACTGTCATCTGGTAACACATTTCCCCTCAAATCAGACAGACTATCCTTTCTTTGTTCACCTTCTTATTCTAAATGAGAGTTTAAATGTACCTTTTTTATCATGGGCTACTCCTTTTACCAGTTCACATACCTACTACTATGTAGGAGGCACAGCTCCATATAATTTCTTTCCATTCCTGCAGGGGGAGGGAAAAGGATTTTTCCACAGTGAATAAAACCTTAGGTGGCTGCTAACATATTTATGACACCTTATCTAACCCTATGGGGAGGAACAAATCAACCAAGATATGTTCTGTATTCTATTCCAAATAACTACAACATATGAATAATTAAAAATAAACTTAGCAAAAGACATTTCCTAAATGCATGTGACATACTAAGTGCCATAGTTCAGAATCATCAAAAAAATACATTAAAAAAAAGGACATTGACCTAGGGTCTACACTTTGGCAAGTATAACACACACACACACACACACAAGCAATCCAGCCAAACTGGAAGATTGACACACATGAGGTAGCCTTTTTCCACTGTGTTGACAGATTGCCATTTAACTGGCGAGTACAGAGCAAGTGTTTCTGTTTCCAGTCACTAGTAAGAGACAAGGTTAACATTTTAAGTGATGGACTACGGCGTGTTATTTCCCCATGCAACGGACCCATGACTGCACTACATTTGAAAACACTTAATTTTAGTGATGGAATACATGGAGTGTACTTTCCAGGCTGTGAACCTTTGACAGCTCTTCTGTTTCCTACACCAAGAAAACCTTTTTTTTTTCCTTCCCCTTTATACCTGAAGGAAAACAAAATGAATATATGATGGAAGGGAAAGAGGAGGTGGAGGGGAGGCTAGAGAGAGAGAGCACTTTATGAGCATCCGTGTATTTTACAATAGAAGCATTCACTGCCATCTGCTCTAATTATCCCTAATGTTGGGGCCACCATCTTCATACAATAGAAATAATGATCTCCTCAAGGGCAAAAAAAATTCTCTACAGAAACAAACAAAAGTTGATTATGTTTAGCTCCCAGGCTGAAGGAGCAACAAGCTACTTTGTAATGAAGAATCAATTAGGGAAAGAGAGTAGGATTCCGATTAATACAAATAAATTGGTTCCTCCCTTGATACACCCTTCCTTTCTTCTCTAACCCTTCCTCTTCTGAGGGATACTATATCCAGAGACTATAGTAGAGGGTGCTAAAAGGTGATTTACATTTGATGATTGTCAAAGGCTGATTCTGTAAACACAAATTCATAGAATGATAAATCTACTATTGGATGGGATCTCAGAGACCATCTAACCCAATCTGCTCATTTTAGAAATGAGGAAACTGAGGCCCAGAGAGGGTAAGTTTCTATTTAGAGCTGAACCAAACCAGAACTTCTTCTATAACAGTGGTCTATTAATTGTTTACTGTATGCCAAAACTGTGTCTGGCTGCTCAGGACACAAAGACAAAATGATTAACAGTTCTTGTCCTTAAAGTGCTTAAATTCCACTGTGCTCACATTTGACTGATACTAGAAACCCAGAACTTAGCACAGTGCCGTACACAGGCACTTTTTAAATGCATGATAATCTGATCAACACAATGACAACCGTGCTTCCAGGGGACTCAGCATGAGACATGTCACCTATCTCCAGATTAAGGGTGGGAGTGGAGGTGATAGAGTTAGAGTACAGATTGACACACGTGTGTGTTTTTATTGTTGCTTGTCCTTTGTTTTCAGAGATGACCAAAGACATAACAGGTGATGTCTTGATTTATGTGTGAATTGGATTTAAGGGAGGCATCAGTCTCATTATCTGTTCCTGAGTCATCAAAGACCATGGCAACACAAAAGTCAAGATGACTGGTGATGGCTTGGGATGTAGTGGATGATCTTGGTATCTTCAATACCTGACCAAACTCTAAGCGTGTCACAGTGCCTGCTTCAGCAACTTTCATGGCTATTGGAAGAAACTGTTCTCATCTGTCCTTTCCACCAGGGAAAGTCTTCACATGCTTGGGGTAGGCATATCCCTAACTCAGTGATAGGTTTGAGGCCTGTCAGTTGCCCTGAACCTGGTTTAGCCTATCATCCAAGATTACCAGGGTGTGCCCATTGTGCATGCTACAGCTTTGTGGAGCCACAGGTGAGATTTAAGTGAATCATATGGATACCAAAGCAGCCCTGAAAAGAGTTCAGCAAGCCCTGACACCAGAGATACTAGTCCTCTTGAGATACACACACACACACACACACACACACATGCACAAACTGTGACTGATCAGACCAATATTAGCTCGGAAATGAAATAGTTCAAAGGAACATTTATAATGGGTTTTGTTCTTACTTTCTCAATGGGGTAGGGCGAGGGGAAGGAAAAGTATTTGAAACTTGAAAAAAGTAAAAATTTAACTTAATTTAAAATAAATAAATATTTGCTAACTTGACTTGACTTGGAAAAACCATAGATAATCCACTGTTCTGAATACTCTAATGTCCACAGTTGGCCCTGTGCCCATCCAAAGATTTTGAGAACTCTTTAAGTTCAGAAATCCTGTTCAGTCAATTCTTCTGAAGTCTAAACCATTCACCACAATCATCTTGGCCTTCCCAGAGGCCTCAGATGCAGGAACAACCTTCAGTTGGATGATGATGATAATGACAATGATAATGCATTTCTTTTTTTGTTTGTTTCCACTTAATAGTATTTTTTTTCCAATTACATGCAAAGATAGTTTTCAACATTCACTTTAATAAAATTTTGAGTGCCAAATTTTTTTCTCCTTCCCTCCCTCCATTCCCTTTTCCCTTCCCTCCCCATTCCTCAAAATTTCAAGGAATCTCATACAGGCTATGAATGTATAATCATATTAAACATACTTACACATTAGTCATGTTGTGAAAGATAAATCAGAACAAAAGGGGAAAAAAACCATGAGAAAGAAAAAAAATGTATGTTTCAATCTGCATTTAGACTCCATAGTTCTGCCTTTGGATGTGGATAGCATTTTCTATCATGGGCCCTTTGGAATTGTCTTAGATTATCATATTGCTGAGAAGAGTTAAGTCTATGAAAAGATAACACATTTCAATAGTACTTTAAAGATGGCAAAGAATTTTCCACCTCACTGACCTCGATAGTGAAAATATTATTATTCTCACTTTTGCAGAAAAAAAGAAACTGAGATACAAGAAAGGTCAGTGACCTGCTGAATGTCACAGTAAATCAGAGACAGAGTTCAGATTCTAAATTAGGTCTTCTGGTGGTAAATCTAGTATTCTTTCCACTCCATTCTGTTTCCTGAGGGGATCAAGGTTCTCCAAGACTATTAGTGAGACAATGTCGTACAATCAATAGAATGCTGACTTTGGAGTCAGAAGACCTGTGTTCAAAACCCAGCTCTGCCTCTTACTACTTTTATGATCCTAGACAAGTTACTTGACTTTCCTGGGTCTGAATTTTCCTCCTCTGTAAAATAAGATAATATTAGCTTCTGAGATCCTATGATCCTATAATTGTCTGATGGATGCAACCCATCTAGTGTAAGAGGCACATGGGACTAATAATCAAATGAGATAACATCTATAAAGCATTTTACAAATCTCAAAACACTACATAAATGTTAGTTGCTATTGCTATGATTAATTATTGTTATGGTTGATACCTCATAATCATTAATACCATTTTATATATTATGAGAGTGGGTTCAACTGGGATGTGGGGTGGGTTGTATTGGGAAATGATTGATATAAATCAAAAGATACCAATAAAAGTACAAAAAATAGTTATCAATATCTTGTTAGACTATAAATTTTAGTTAGAAACCATATCTTTTCTAAATCTTATATCTCTTCCAGCAACTATGGGTGATCTATACCCATTGGATGTTTATTGAGTGAAAAAAGAGATGAAATAATACCTTCCATACCTAATATTTCTGGAAAGTTGCATAGATTTTTAAGTTCTAGTGGCTTTATGTGCCCTCTAGGACGTGCATGTAGGCTTGTTACAAGCACTATTGTACATATGAACAGACAATTGAATTTTGGAGCTTTTAGAGTCCAGTTTCAAATGCAATGTTCTGTTTAGTCCAAACGCATACACTCCATGCTGTCCCTTGTCAGCCAAACTCTGTTTATTACCTCCAGATGCAATGAATCATCTACTGACTTGAGCAACATTAGAGGTAAACAGTAAGGTTAAAATGTAGAAATAATTGAATAATACCAGCTAACAGTAACAACAAACCAGGCAAAGGAGGAAATGCACCCAGAGATTTCAGATAGAAAAGCATGATTGAAACCCTCGACCTTCAGGATCAAAACCACATGCCAGGTTTACATGATGGAAAAATATCTTATTTTATCCTTTATTTTAAATATTCATGTACCAATTGTCAATATGAGGAAGGCTGGGTGCCTAGAATAAGGGAATGGACCAACAAAGAACAGGATAACATGATATTTTAAAATTGTTTCTCTGATCCACAAAAAAAGGAAACCTCCAAAATCTATGATACCAGATTTAGTATTTCAAATACAATATCACATACTTCAAAAAAATACATAATTGTTCCTAGTTTACTGTTTAGGGAAGTATGTGCCCCTGTGTAGTAAAGTTCCCTATAGGGGAGGAAAAAACATATACACAAAATGAAAGGGCTTCAAAGCCTTTACTGAAAAGAAAGATAATAGGATTCCACAGCATTTCCACGTGGTCAAATATCACTTCAATCCTTAATTGGATTTCATTGTTTCTAACATATAAACATGTATATTTATGCAAATGATTATATAAAAAGCCTTAACATGCCCTATTGGAGGAAGCAAGCTGTGGACATTCCGATCATAGTAAAGAATCCATAAGCATAGCTACCACTCAAGCAGCCCCTACAAAGCTTAGGGGCCCAAAACTAAATGGGTCTCAAAAGGCTGACCTGAAAGTCATGCTAATTCAGCTTCCTAAGAATTTAACAAGAGAAGCATCTAGGCCTTCAGAGAATATTGCATCTATATGTAGCATGCTTTTAGCCAAGTCCTCTAAACTTTTGGAAGTTATTCCTTTGCTAAAGATTATTTAGTTTAGGGGCGGCCAGGTAGCACAGCAAGTAAGAGCACCGGCCCCAGTGTCCAGATGACCTGGAGATCAAATCCGGGCTCAGACATTTATCACCAACCCAGAAACACCTGGCCATGTAACCTTGAGCAAGTTACTTAACCCCAATTGCTTTAAAAAAAAAAAAAAAAGATTATTTAGTTGAGTTGATAAAGGTGGTTACGTATGGAAACAGGAAAGGCCTTTCTTTTTGGCTTTCTTCCCCATGACAATAAGTACCACCCAAGTATCTCTTTCATAACAAAGGAAATAAAAATCAAAGAGTTTTCCAACTGGGAGGGATCTTAGTGATCTAGTCCAACCCATTCATTTTCCAAAAGAGAATATTGAGGTCCATCCAACTGTGTTTGAGGCAGACTCAAAAATAGAAGCCAGTCAGTTACTCAAAAAACATTTCTCACCGTGTTCCAGATACAAAGAACAATCCCTCCACTCGTAGTAGCTCACAGTTTAATGGAATAGCTAATATTTTTAGGGGCAGCTAGGTGGTGCTGTGGACAGAGTGCTGGGATCTGGAGTCAGGAAGACTAGTCTTCCTGAATTCATATTTGACCTCAGATACCTATTAGCTGTGTGACCTTGAGTAAGTCACTTAACCCTGTTTAGTATTTTGGAAAATTGAGGGAAATAATTTCATTTTTTTTTCTGAATTACATGAACCAGAAAGAACTGCTATGTCCTGCTTGCCATCCTTAAATAACTAGATAGTTTTCCAACTCTAAGCTTCCAGAATTAGAGGATTCAGCCCAGGAAGGCTACTTGTCTTTTTGTTTGAAAAGGTTCATAAGAGTATTAGGCAAGGCACTTGGCATTTAGAGACAACAAAATGAGCTATACAGTTCTACTTTGCCTAGTTATAGGAGCTAAAAAGACCCTCAAATACACATCAGGAGTATGTTAAGAGAAAGATCAATATTTAGGAATCCATTGCACCTAGAGAAAATTCAAATAAGGGTAGAGGATTTATAAACCAGTTACCAGTCAGGTCCATTATCCAGCAGGGGGCACCATGATATGAGTTCAAATAATATATTCTTTAATTCCCCAATCAAGAACTGGAAAAAAAAAAAGGCATTTGGAGCTAGCTATCCATCTTCCGTATGAAATCTCCAGCTAATCTCCAGCTAATGGGAAGCCTTTCCAACCTTTCAAATAGGTAGGGTTTATAAATGTATGTGTCTGTGTTGAGAGAGAGAAAAATCCACACAAAACACTTATCTTACCAAGAAGACTATTGTCTACATTTTTCACCTGGCAATTGGCAATTAAATTTCCCATGTATAACAAGTATGAGGACATAGCAGTAGACAAAGGCAGAAGACTGCTGCATCAGAGAAAGTATTTGTTTCCTGAACGGTAACAACTTAACACAATGTTCTCATTGCCCCATTCTAGTTATAGCTCTGGTTTATGATGGAACTCAAAGAACTCGAATGAATAAAGGAAATGACTGAACTTAGTGAAGCAAAAAATCTGAGCCTTTAGAATATGATTTATCCTGAAAGAAAATTTATATAAGAAAAGGAAATTTTCTTTGTGCTTAAAAAAATTAAGCCACCAACATACTTGTGTACCTTTTTATGTGTAGACATGGTCAAAGAATTGAGACTGAAAGCTCAAGGAAATGTTATAGACCTGGATTTAAACAAAACATTTGATGAAATCTCTCAGGATATCCTTAACAGCAAGGTGAAGAAATGTGAACAGGAAAATGATAGGTAGACAGAGAGGTTCCTAGCCTCATAGAACTGGAGCTAAAAGTAACCTCAAAGGTCATCTAGTTCAACTCTCTCACTTTGCAGATGAGGAAACTGAGGCCTGAAGGTTTAGTGTCTTGCTCTAGACCACACTGGAAGAAAACATCTTTGAGCCTGGTTAAATTCCAAACCCAAAAAGAATTGATTATTGGTTCAATTCCAAGCTGGAAGCATGGTAGAATGTTAAGGAACTGGTCCTTGACCCTGAACTGTTCAACATTTTTATTAATGATTTGGATAAAGACATAGAAGGCTTACTTGTCAAATTTTGGGTGGTATCTGAAAAAAGGGAGGGGTGGAAAAATCAGAACTCTTATTAATTTTTTAAACGAACAAGAAAATATCAGTTACTATGGACCCCAAAGCCTACTTTCTTACTTCTTTGAAATCTAGTCATATATTAAGAACATTCCTCATGAAAACAAGAGAAGGAATACAATGAGTTAATCCACTTATCTTTGGAGCTATTGCCTATCAAACACTGGGGGGAAAAACTATTAGAGCTGGCTAACAGGATTATTATGAATCTTCAGCTAATGGGAAGCCTTGCCAACTTTTCAAATTTTCAACTGAAACCTATACACTTTATCTCTCCTTACTAGAACGTGAGCTCCTTGAAAGCAGAGAATGTCTTCTTTTTCTATTTGCATCCTCAGTGTTTTGCTCATAAGGAGCACTGAACATAGCTCCAAAGAATTAAAGTTTCAGGTTACCCAAAGGGCAACTAAATAGGTTTCAATATGTTACTCACAAAGGATTACACAGGGGGGTAAAAGCCATATGAAAGGTGACATTAAAAATTATGTATGTCTGGTAAAGTAGGTGGGCTAACTGGTTAGCAAGAAGCAAGAAATAACTAATGGAAATCCTTTGTTTTTCATTGGTCTCTATCTAATGTCAAGATTACAATCTGCATCATTAGAGGGAATGCCTGCATCAAGATCATAGATCAAACTAGAAGAAAGTCCAGCCAAGAATTATATTATATCCCCAAACTCCATCAATGACTGGTTTTTGGTACCCTATTCTTACCAGGCAGTTTACTGATATTGAGAAGCACATGTTTCTAGACAAATGCAAGCCACGGGAGATTTTTTTTAAAAATCTCCCCAGCTGTGCCCCACAAGGAGAGAATCACCTTTGAAATTCCTTGGTAGGGGAAGCATTTAAGCCATGTTATGGGCATGACCACAAATTCAAGAAATAGGCATGACTATTAGAAAATACAGTCTATTTCTACCTATTCTACAAAGAGGGTCCAGGCAATTATATAAAATAATTCTTTTAAAAGCTCTTTTATCCTAAGTCATCAGGAGTATAAATGTCAAGGGTGGGGTGGCTATGGAAAGTCTTTGCTAGATTTTCCAACTAATTGTTACCAATATCAACACTTTCACTTAGGGGATCTAGCTACAAAGTGCTATTATACTATGACTGACTTGAATTAATTTGTACCATTTTTCCAAGGAACTTCTTCCAAAAATCTATTTTCATGTATTAAACAGATAAAAATATTGTTAATAAATCCAAAGCAGAATCCATTCTTTCCTTCCAACTCCATCCCTATTCTAAACTTTCCTCTTATTGTCAAAAGCCATTTGCCAAAAGTCAATTGCCATCCTCTTCATTGCCCAGTCTCACTATCCTTCATAATCATCGTTGACTCCTCACCATATATGCAATTGTTAAATCTTCTCACTTGCACTTCCACAACATCTCTTCCCTACCTCACCAACTCTCCATGCACAGAGCCCCCATTCTAGTTCTGGTCCTTTATCACCTTTCACATGGACTATTAAAATAGTCTCTGACTTGGTCTCCCTAACTCAAGTCTTTCCCCATTCTAATATTTTGTCCACACAATACTCAAAATGATTTTCCTAAAAATATAAACTCCAAGGGTACCTTATTACCTCTTGGATTGAATATTAACTTCCCAGTTTAACACTTAGCATTCTTCATGCCCTAGCCCCATCCTCTCTCTTCTCTTGCCTTATACATACTATTCTCCATATACTGCAGTTCTGCCATACTTGTCTACTTGCTTAACTCACACAGGATGCTTTTATGCCCCATCTTCATACTTTCACACCGGTTATTCCCTGTGCCCAGCAAGCCTTTCCCCCTTATCTCTATCTCTCAAATTCCTGGTTTCCTTAAAGACTCAACTCAAGTGCCATCTTCCACATGAAGCCTTTTCTGATCTCCCTACCTGCTAGTCTCCAAACTACTTTGTGTTCATGGAGCATATATTCTGGATATATTTACATATGTTCTCTAGGAACCTACATTCTAATGGGGACACAACACCTAAGGAATATTTCAGCTGCAACTCAGATGGGAAAGTCCCATGTACTTTACAGTACCTCTTCTTTAATGTCATTTCCACTGATAGAATCTTATTGGTTTCTGATGTAGAACTATTTGACAATGCAAAGGATATTGGCAAAAACTTTCTTTTCTGGGTCTTCAGTAGCTATGGCTGTGCTTCTACAAAGGGCTTCCTTCCCAGGATAATGGTTTAGGGCCCTGTGCTGGAATCATTGCTATTGCCAAGACTTTTGAATTAAGGATCCTGAACTGTCTTCATCAGATTCTAAGAGAAGACAGTGGTCAAGGTGATGATGGTGGTTGTTTGACTTGGCTAACATATCTCTCCTTCAGGGTACCTTGCTCCTATTATTTTTCTCATGTGGAATATAACCTCCTTGAGATAAGGGACTGTTTCACTTTTGTCTCAGTATCCTTGATGATTAGTATTGTGCAAATGTCTGGCATATAAGTGTTTCATAAATGCTTGGGGACTGATTATTTATAGAGACCTTTAAATCTGTATAAAGAACTCAAGATTCATTTTCCTATTTGAACCTTATAACAATTCTATGAGACAGATACTAAAAGTATTACTATCCTCATTTACCAATATAGAAACTGAGGCTGAGAAAGGTTAACCAGCTTGCCTATTGGTATGGGACACTCTTATTTTGTTGTTCATTCATTCAGTCATTCTGACTCTTGGTGACACTATGGACCATAGCATGCCAGGCCCTTCTATATTCCACTATCTCCCCAAGTCTGTCTAAGCTCATGTTTGTTGTTTCCATGACACTATCTTATCCATCTCATCCTCTGCCATCCTCTTTTCATTTCCTCTTCAATATTTCCCAACATTAGGGTTTTTTTCCAGTGAGTCTTGTCTTCTCATTATGTGGCCATAGTATTTAAGTTTCAGCTTTAGTATCTGCCCTTCCAATGAGTCATCTGAAATTAAGAAACTAAATTTCTCTCCTTATTGGTAGAGATCACTGCCCTGTGTTTTTACATGAGGTGGTGGAAAAGAGTTGGTCAGAGTAAGAAAAGAGAGCTTTTGAGTTTCCTTTCAAGTCCTTTTCAAGCTAGAGAGTCTATTCAGGTTTCTTCAGTCACTTTGAATATTTCCAGCTTCCAGTTTCAAGAGAGAAAATGGACAAAGATGACCCTACTTCAGGTTGGTGAATAGAAAAATCAGACTGTAGGAAAAAGCTGACATGAGAGGAACTGGCAATCTCTATCATGTCCCTAGCCCTAGCTTGTCAGACTAGGACTTCAGAGAACTTCCCCTTGACTGAGATATCAGACTCCCTCTTGGGTGAGTTGAGTTGCCTTAGATCTAGTGGAGAGATCCTTCACTCTGTAATGTCTAGTATATATTCTCCAATGTATACTTTTTCTAATTTTTGTTTTGTTATTGAATTGGATAAGTGGGTTTCTTGACTAATTGTCTTCTATGTTCATTATCAAATTAGTATTTGATGTGAAAGAGGTCGTCTTGAATGTAAACATTGGGATCAATGAAATAGTAATCAGAAGTTAGCTTAAACCTGAAAATCAAATCCCCTAGAATATTTAAGAGAAGAGAGAGAGAGAGAGAGAGAGAGAGAGAGAGAGAGAGAGAGAGAGATTCTAGCCCAGCACCCCCTTTCTCTAAGGATAGCAGAATGTCACCTCTGGTTCCACCTTCCTACTTCCCCTCCTGCCAATAACTAAAGTATTCTTTGGAAAAGGAGAATGGGGGAGGAGAAGAGGCTAGCGATGTCTATAAGGTCTCTCTTCGAGCCACACAATGACACCCACATGCTACACTTGGGAGATAGCCTTCACTACACAATTAAAAATATTATTCTGAGGAGAGGTCTATAGGCTTCCCCAGACTGCCAAAGTGATCCATGACACACACAAAAAAGTTAAGAACCTTTGCCTTAAAATAAGAACTTAATCTATAATTATGAGATATCCAGCATCAGTGGGGCAGGAAGTAAAGGTATTTTCTTTTAGAAGGGGACCTTCCTGGAGGCTTTCAGATCATACCACATTAAATTCATTGGAACATCTTTTTTGCCAGCCTACTGACTCCCCATCCAACCTCCATACTTGAGAAGAGCACCAGCCTTTCTAGTAGGGTTAGTAAGACATCAGTTTTATGCATTTGCAGGTGTATCAAAAAACTCTCCTCCCCCTCCCCAAACTTTCTAATGCAGCTCCCCATGCATGAATTGTTACAATCTATTTGTGCACCAGTAGAATTATATAATATTTCTGAAGAAGTAGATTTGCATTACTTTCAATTATATAGAATCATTAATCAAGAAATAACTCGAACTAACTGCTAATGAATTGTTTCCAAGTAGAGTTCCTCCAGGCCTGCTTTAATGAATAGATAAGACTCATCTGTAATTAGCAGACTGCATTAGCATGTAAACAATTAATGTGCTAAAGTCCTTAAAAATGGATTTTTTTTCCTCTCTGACATTAAATATGCTGCCTCTAATCTTGTTCCTAATATCAAGTACTGAGGTTTTACTATATGGTATTCAATACCCTTTATTTTCTTATTTCAAACATTACAAAACTAGCTATGATAATGTCTTGAAGGGAGGGCTTTAAGGAAAAGTTTAGAGGAAAAGGGAATGGATGCATGTTGTAGAGTATTGTTTTCTAGTTCACACTATAATGACCTGATAAAATACTTAAAGTTCCCCTCTGGAACAACCACTCCACTTTCCTCAATGGTTCAGGAGACTTGATGCTAAGAAGAAAGGTGGAGCTGAAAGAAGAAGGTAAAGGTAAAGGTAAAAATATCACCTTTTTCTTAAAATTTATACATTATAAGATATATATGGCTTTTGTCATATACGTTTTATGATATTTGAGCATTTTGATCAATATCAGATGAAGGTTCTTGACCTGGATTCCACAAGGAAATCAGGGATAGATTTCAGGGAGTCTATGAACTTGGATGGAAAAAAAATTAAATCTCTATTTTCACAAATTGTAATTGAAATCTAGTATTTCCTTACATTGTGTGTGGGTGTGTATGTCTGTGTGTGCTTAAGCACATTATTCATTATTCATCCAACTACCAGAAGGGTCCATGACACAAAAACAGTTTAAGAACTTCTGATGTAGAATCTCCTCAATGTAGATACCCACCCCATCTTTGCAAATTGCCACTCATGCACAGTTCGTCCAGTGTGATTTTTGTCTCTAGGCACCCACAAATCTTCCAGAGAGGCCCTATCTAATCCATTGGAAGAATTTTACAGATCTTTAAAGATCTTTTGTTACGATGTTCTCTTTGAAATAGCTTGAAAACCAGTATCTCAGTGTCTTCAAAATTGTGTTGTGTCCAGCACAAATTTTACCATCACTCATCTCAAATTCACCTTCATAGGTACCATTTCTGCTTCCTCATATAGTATATTTGGTCCTGATGTGTTAGTGTCCAAATGTTATAGTACTATTATTATTGCTGAGAACATACCCCTAATGAATTGCTGATAATCTGTTCCATTTTTCTATTTGTTCTCCTCCTTCTGTTTTCATCTAGAAATGACTTTGTGATAATCTGTTTTTGTTCAGTTAATGCCAAGCTTTCTGCAGCCTCATTTCCCTCTCTAATGCTTTTTAATGTTTCATTAATCAATATTGCTCATAATATTCTACCATCCTCCTCCATAATTTCTTGCAAATGGATGAGTTTCCCTTGACTGCCAACTCTTCTCTTCTTTAGAAGGATATAAAACTTTTCAATAGGTGAGGAAGTGTCTGGCCGCTTTTGGCCTTCTCATTATGGCAATTGTTTTACATTGCTTAAACTTCTCTAAGAAATAATGGTAACTAATCTCCACCTTTACTTTTATCCACTTCCTTTTTTAAAAAGAATAAATAATTTAGAATATAACTGCATACAGTCTTCTTATCTTTATCCTTTCTTTTATTTTGCCCTCTGTTCTAACTAGTCAATGAAGTGACTGTAAACTGACAGCTAATTTAGAAACTAATGTTTATGTCAGTAACCAGTTTATTCCTCTTTCTTAAGATATGGTTATGTTATTTTTGTAATATTTTCCAGTGCTTACCCTACCTAGTGCCTTCTGAACACCTTTCTAAATAATTATGTATGATTTACAAGTATAGATGAGAATGGCTAGAGTGCCAGACTTGGAATCTAGATGTAGGTTTGGATGTCCCAATGGGTACTTATTGGGGGTATGATTCTGGACAAATGACTTAACCTCTCCAAGCCTAGGTTTTCTCATCTATGAAAGATAGCAATAGCATATGCTTTACTAAGTTGTTGTGAGAATAAAGTATGACAATATATATATATATATATATATATATAAACATTGTGTAAGCCTTAAAGTGATATGTATTTGTGTGTACACGTGTGTATGTATATACATATGCTATGAGGCTTCTAAGTAGTCCATAATCCCACTTCCATTTCCCAATCCTGAATATATTTCCCCAATATATTTTTAACCCTCTTCCCCTTTGCCACTTTTTACATGGAAGTAACTGAGGATCAAAGTATAGGACACATTGGTTTGAAGTGTATTGTCAAGTGTTTTCATAGAATCTCTTCACCTTGTCATCTGCTATTGGCACATGGGGTGCAATTATCTTAAAAGTGACTCTTGTTAATGCTTATCACAAGGGTCTTGGTAACAGGGAGAGAGACTGGACCTGTGCTATCATTAGTTTAAGGAACTCTTCCATAAGAGAACTCCCTCTACTAATGCAGACCAAAATCTTCTCAGCAATTTATAATCTTTGAAAGTTTCCTGAATATTACTGTGCTAAAAGAAAGGAGCAGGAGTATTTCAGAAAAGCATGGAAAGACTTACATGAACTGATAAAACCTCAAGTGAGCAGAACCGGGAGAACACTGTACACAGTATCAGCAACATTGTGCGACGATGAATTGTGAATGACTTAGTTCTTCTCAACAACACAATGATCTGACAATTCCAAAGGACTCATGAAGAAAAATGCTCTCCACCTCCAGAGAACTGATGGAATCTGAATGAAGACTGAAGCCTGCTTTTTTCACTTTCTGTATTTTTTTTTCATGTTTTTCCCTTTTGGATCTGTGTCTTCTTTCACAACATGGCTGCTATGGTAATATGTTTTGCAAGATTGAATCTATATCAAATTGCTGTCTTGGGAAAGGGAGAGGTGAGGGAGGGAGAGAAAATATTTGGAACTAAACATTTTTTAAAGAATATTAAAAATTGTCTTTAAATGTTACTTGGAAGAAAATAAAAGACTATTTTTTAAAGTTTCCTGAGGTGCTAAGATGTTGAGCGGCTTGACCAGAGTCATACAGACAGGATGTGTAAGAGGAAGGACTTGAACCTATGTCTTCCTGACTCCTAGATGTCACTACACCATGCTGCCTCTCATCATGAAAATGAGGAAGGTGAAATAACCAAATATCCTACAAATTTATGTACCTTGGATATCAAATGAAATTCACTCTGCCAACTCCCTTCTTTCCCTCTGCAAGAAGAATCTGTGTCATTTTTTCCATTTAGCAACAACTTCTTAATGTCTTTTTGGTTTCTCTTATAATGAGAATGTCTATATCAATGTGATTCGGGTCCTCTAATAATTTATCAACTAGTTTTTCATTAGTCAAGGATTTCAAGCTTACATTGTCAACTATTAAATTCAAATTCATAGATAGAAAGATAGTCCAGAAACTGCAGTTCCTAGTGCTTTTGGTCCCTGTTTCTGATGCTACTTACATTGCTGCAGAAAAAGATCTGGGACAGAAAACCAAAGGTCCTTTTGTATCTTTTTGTTTGTTTGTTTCATGGGTCACCAATAGGCATCTCTATACTTAGCCAATAGGGACAGTCTATCACTGGATCTGTACTCAAAGCCTTTTAATTTGTAGGCCCTGCTAGTGTATAAGCCTTTTGTCAATCCTATAGCTTTTTTACTTTTTCCCAAATGGAGGAAGGTATGTTTCAACTAAACCACATGTCAATTTTGTTGTCTGTTTGCACTGATAACTTTATTTTGCCCAAATTAGGTACATTTCTATAGGAAATTAATTTGTTTGTGGACCATGGATTTGTGCCCCCTTTTTGGTCTGTGGGCAGCTCCAGTCTTTGCTTCTGCACTGGCACGGTCTTCCACAACTCAGGCACCTTTAGGACACAATACCCCAAAGGGCATTTTCTGAACTTTTTAAAAATTGCCATTGGTCTGGTCTATAGAATATCTCAAGGGAATTTCTCAAACTAAATTCTTCCTTGTGTAAATATCAGATTTCAGGGGTTGGAGGAAAATGGTAAGACTAGTGATTCCGCTAGTATAGAGAGCTCCAAATAAAGAACTTCCTTCAGAGTGGATCAATATTCCTCTGCCTCACTTAAATACAATTCATCACCTTGTTATGTCTTTGGTCTTCTTTGAGAACAAAGGACAAATAACAACAATATTCCTCTGTGGTTAATCTTAGAGAGTTGTCTGAGAGCACTCAGAGGTTAAGTGACTTACCCAGGGTCACACAGTCTATAGGTGTCAGAGATGGAAATTAAACTTGTTTTCTTGACTCTAAGAATCTCTATTACTACAGTAGTGGTGTCAAGCTCAAATAAGAAAGGGGCCACTAAACTCTACATAAAAAGTGTTGCATACTACAATGGCATGACGTCCTTGCTGCTTCTCAGGTGAAAGATTACATTGTTAAAGAAGAAACAACAGCAAACAAGTTCACGATTAGTACTATTCTCACCCATCTCTGAGTATGAGGCTCCATTGTTTTTGTTTTGGGGGTTTTTTTTTGCTTTTTGGAGGGGGAAGGAAGGGCAACTGGGGTTAAGTGACTTGCCCAAGGTCACACAGCTACGAAGTGTTAAATGTCTGAGGCCATATTTGAACTCAGGTCCTCCTGACTCCAGGGCTGGTACTCTATTCACTGCACCACCCAGCTGTCCCAAGGCTCCATTATAATAATAAAAAATGTCACCACCCCACATGATAGTAATTGTTCAATTAATATCTGTCAATACAAAAAAAAACATGATATTTATACCCATTTCAAAATGGCAATATGTTGTGTTAAACATTTGTACTGTGTCACACTGGATTTGTACTGGAACTAAAAAAATATCAAAATGACAATATCATTTGATTATAAACTCTTTGAGAGCAGGGGCTGTTTTTGCCCTTTTTTTATTACAAAATTTGTAGAGTTAAAAGTTACCAGAGAGGCCACCTAGTTCAATCCAAACCTCAATAGGAATCCTCAATACAACCCATCTGACATATAGTCATTCAGCTTTTGCTTAAGACCTCCAGTGAGGAGAGACACACAGCCTTCCCTGGAAGCCCATCCAGTTTTGGATGGTTCTAATTTTTAGGAAGTTTTACTTAATATCAAGCCAAAATTACCTCCTTGAAACACCTACCCATTTTGTTATTTCTGTGCTTCAAGGACCAGAATAGCCTAATACTTCTATCATATAATGTATGACATTGTCATACATATGCCTCTGTCATATGACAAAAACTAGGTTGTCAAGCCATGCTTATAGTTTTCTCTTCTCCAGGATAAACACTGTTAGTTTCTTCAATTAATCTTCATATGGTATGATCTCAAAGCCTGTTCATCTTCTTTTGGATACTCTCCAAGTATCTTCCTAAAATATGGTACCAAGCATAGAACACAAGACTCTAGCTATAGCCTGACCAAATCCAGGTACAGCAAGACTGTCACATCCCTAGTCCTTGGCGCTAAGTCTCTCTTAATGTAACCTAATGCACTATTAGCTTTATTGACTAATACATAATATGAGGGACCAACAACTTATATCAAGGTTGCTGTACAGTAAAATCCCAGATTCACTTCAAATGAACTTCTCTCTAGTCATGTTTTTCATCAGTTATATCTTAAAATTCTTTTTTTTAAACCCAAATATCAGACTCTACATTTGTCGCCATAAATGTCATCTTATTAGATCTGGCTCAACATTCTATTCTATCAAGTTGTATTAGGATTCTGATTCTTCTGTCCCAATGCACTGACCACTAATCTTAGCTTTTCTTTGGCAATGGTGTTAGCATGCCTCCTATGCCTTTATCCAAATCTTAAATAATACATGATCCAGCAGATTCCTAGGACATTCTATAAGATAATTACTTCTGATTATAGTATTAATAATGATTTTTGGGGACAGGTCATTCAACCAGTTCTGAATCCTCCTGTCATGTGCCTACATTTCTCCTTCTTTCCACAAGAATTACCTAAGAGAATTTGTCAATTGCTCTGCTAGAACCTACACAAACTAAACCTGAAGCATTCACTTGATCTACTATTTTAATGACCCTGCCAAAAGGGAAATGAGGTGAGTCTGACATGACTTGCTCCTGATGAAGCCATGCTTGCTCTTTGTGATAACTGCTGCCTTTTCTAGGATTGAGGATAGAAAGACACTGAGACACGGACACAAGATACACTTCCACAAATGAGGTTTCACAGAGAGCAAAAGTGTATATTACAAATCTACAATGCACAAAGGTATATGTTAATTCCATTTAGAAATGTGCCCAAATTGGTCACAATCAGCTAGTTCTTTTCATAAGTAATCATGGAGCAAATAGAGAAACAAACAAGAAATACCATGTGATTAAGGTTGTTACATTTTTCACAAGCCCAATTCTCACACTAACTGGATGAATAATGGATAGTCATAAACCTACAGATTATTTTTGTTTACAATGGTATCCCACCTGTCCACACCCTAGAAATGTAGTCACACAATCATAGCCCATATACCCTGAGCATAATCTCAAAATCAGAGGTTTAGTCACTGAGGGGACATGGAGGACACATCCATATAAGAATGCTTCAGCCCCTTATGACTCCTGAATTATTCAATAGAAATATGTGAATAGTTCAGTTGTTTCCCAGACCCTCAGTAGCCAGGAGCTCAGGAAGATAGAGGTGGGAGAGTTTTCTTCCCACTCTCTTTTGATGGGCTAGAGAATAGTGAGCGTAATTGGATAAGTAATTGTCTTAAAGTGAAAGGACAAAGACTTAAGTGTCAGTTCTGATATTCACTTTGTTGGGTGGATCATGTTAATCTCTCTCACCTTTTTTTCCTGCCTATAAAAAAGTGATAATACTACTTATTTCACATACCACATACGACTGATTTGAGGAAAGTGCTCTGGCATTCTTAAAGTATCATGCATATGTGACCAATTACTATAACGATTCAAACCCATTTAAACTTGTAACTGATACTTCAATTAGTTATTATTATTATTATTAGACAAAATATCAATGTGGAATTCTGCTATAGTCAAAACTATTGAGATAATTCAATGAAAGTAATTGTAATAGCACTCCATTAAGCCAACCATTCACTGGATCTGTGATCTAATGAATGTACGTATTCCCTCTAAAGATTTAGATAACAATCCATCTATGGAGGTAGCTAGATGGTGCAGTGGATTGATCTCTTGGCCTAGAATCAGGAAAACCTAAGTTCAAATCCATACTCAAATGCTTACTAGCTGTGTGAACTTGGACACTTAACCTTATTTGCCTCAGTTTCCTCATCCGTAAAATAGAGACAATAATAGAATCTACCTCTCAAAGTTGTTGTGAGGATGAAATAATATAATAGTCATAAAGTTATAGCATCATGTCTGCCATACAGCAGACACTTAATAAAGTAGTTTTTCCTTCCTTCTAAAACTGCCCATCCTTTGTGACTCTCATCCATGTCCACCCACAAAACTTATCAGGAGTCCTCCCAACACATTGGGGACTTTCCTGACATTGTCCTAACGTGACATGAGTAACAATGGAGCACTCAGACTGTCCATCAATTGTTGTTCATTCTCTATATGTGACTATCCCAACATTTTTTCTGATGACATATTTCTTTGATGACTTCCTTTGCTCCACTTTCCCCCATAAGTTCTCATTTATAATGTGCTGTAGCTTGCTAAATTAGCTGTACACATTAGGGTAATCCTTCACTTTGCTTCCTTAGAGTTTGTGGTATTAAATAAATGTTGTTCAATTTCATTGAAGAGTAGATATGCTAAAAAGATGTGCCTGTGTTTCAGGAAGATACTTGTGACTATTAAAGGGGCCACATAATGTTACCAGGTTTTATTCTTACTCCTATCCAACTCTCGGTTCAGCTTATCATCCATTTGCCATACCTGTCCCAGATATCTTTCCTGATGGATGAGCTCTATAGATTGTCCATCACACTGCATATCACTGTCTGGACAATAGTCATCCTTTATCTATTTGGTTTTTCCTGCATGGAGGGTTAGGTCAAACTCTTTTGATTGATTATGGAGCTCATTTATGAAGCTCCCTAACGTTCCTGCATTTTCCCCCATCCAGACCTGTAAAATCACATGTAATTTCTGTATGGAAATACCTGCCATTATTGCATATCAGCAACTCCCCTGTAACTTTTAGTCTTAAAGAGCTGTTCAGGACTAGGAAAGGTTGATGGATTTACTCAGGGTCACACAGCTAATATGTAACTGGGGCAGAATTTGAATCTGGGTAGGTCTTCCTAACTCCAAAGTTGGCCTTGAATTTTTATCTATCTATCCAAGAGATTATAGAAATTAAGAATTTGGCAGCATATAAAAAATGTTACCCTGACTTGCACAAATATTTTCATTTGGGACTTTAATGTTATACAAATAAAATATAGTTTAACATTTATATTTACATGTAGGTAGTAAAGAACCCATATATTATGTGTGTATGTGTCCACAGCATGTTTTCACCTCTCCACAATCCAATCTATTTACCTCCTTAAAGCTTTTGCACTCCCTTCCAAGACCATTCAGGCTTCAAAAACCCTAGGTCCTGTTTCTAATACTCAAAGAAATATCACAACACCTTTTTAATAGGCCTGTTTCCCAAGGGGGAGATAAAAGGACAAACTAAATTAAGGGAAATACCAAATATAAACTTGAAACCTACTGTCAATAAAACTGAAAACAAACCCTAAGTGGAGGTGAAGAAAGGCGGGTGTGGGAGGAAGAGAAACGTTAACTGGTGATGTCTTTCTCCCTTTTATTTGAGGAAGTTTAGTTTGTACGGCTCCTTGCAAGCTGTCTTTGGCTAAAATCACTGTTAATGAGCTTTGACATTTGAAATTTAACTGAGCATGAGCTA
Organism: Petaurus breviceps papuanus; assembly: GCF_028583685.1. Lineage (NCBI taxonomy): Eukaryota > Metazoa > Chordata > Mammalia > Diprotodontia > Petauridae > Petaurus > Petaurus breviceps. Next base: position 3,524,846 of record NW_027187351.1, read on the forward strand.
ACAGCTTCCAGCATTGCACCACCCATGAAGGCAACTGGAAATATTTTGCTAAGGCCAAAGACTGGCTAACAGTCTCTTTATTGAAAAGACCCGACTCTCAAGAGAAAGTGTTTATAGCAACCACTTTACCTACTGCTTCTCAGCCCTGTGATGTCTGCTTTGCTTTAGGGTCTGGGGTAGGGGACTGATGTGGGGGTGGGGGTATGCTCTTTAACTCCTTCTAGTCACAATTTTAATTGTTTTCTGTTTTAAAAAGAAGCCTTAATGATGTTCTTGCCTCTGAAGTAACCTGCAGCTATGAGGACAGAATGGAAATTTTGACTCAGGACTTAGGTGAATGAGTCAAAATCACATAGTGTTTAAAGGAATTGCTATTTAGCTCCATCTATCAAATACCTTTTGGAAAAGGCATCCTGGAAATATTTCTGTCTCATTGGTCATCCCATCAAATGAATCTTCCCAAAAGAGAAGATGGCAAATAGATCGACTGTTGCAGAGATATTTCCTTCCTTGGGCTTTTTCCTCCTTTCTCTTTGAATGAAATTTACCACTCTTTTCTATATATAAACTGATATGCTTAATACTTAAGCTATTACCTTTATGTCATCAAATAGACAGTTACAAACTGAATGGTATATTTCCTGAGCACTAGATGACAGAAAAGGAAGTTGAGGCACAAAAGTTTACCTACCAAGGTTATTGGGAGAATCAAATGAGGTGATTTTGTAAAACATTTCACATATTTGTAAAATATTTAGCATGTGTGATACATAGTAGGTTATGTATAAATATTATTAATATTATTTTTGCTCTGGCTTGTGATGCTAGGGGTCATTTAACCCTTCAGTGTCCCAAGTAACTCTTTAATAGCTGCAGGGTGGCTAGGTGGTGCAGTGAATAGAGCACCAGCCCTGGAGTCAGGAGGACCTGAGTTCAAATTTGGCCTCAGTCACTTAACAAAAAAAAAACTAGCTATGTGACCTTGGGCAAGTCACTGAACCCCAACTGCCTTGCCTTCTCCCCTCCCCCCAAAAAAACCTAATAGCTACACAGAAAGCGGCAATATTGATTGGAAGAGGGAGCTCTGAGCGTACCTCAAACTAACAAAAGCATTGGTTTAGTTAAAAATTCTGTGGCTATATATTATATATGGAATATATTTAGTTCATTTGTTTTTCAGTCATGTCTCGCTCCTTGTGACCCCATTTGGTGTTTTCTTGGCAGAGGTTACTAGAGTGGTTTGCCACTCCTTCTTAAGTTCATTTTTCAGGTGAGAAAACTAAGGCAAATAAAGTTAAGCGATTTGCCTAGGGTCACATAGCTAGTAAGTGTGTGAGGCCAAATTCAAACTCAGGAAGATGATTTTCCTGACTACAAGCCCAGCACTCCATCCACTGTGCCACCTAGCTTCCCTGTAGAATAAATACATGTGTGTAGATAGATAGATGAATAAATAAATAAGATAGATGGATAGATGGATGGATGGATGGATGGATGGATGGATGGATGGATGGATATATAGTACCTCTCACAGTGCAATAACAGGGATAGGAACTGGACCTGTGATTTCATACATAAAGGGAACTCCTGAATGACAAGAACTACTCTACCAGTTTAGCTTGGTACCTTCCTGGTAATTGATAGTCTTAGAGAATTAGTTACCTGGAACTCTGAGAGGTTAAATTCCTTGTCCCAGGCTGTACAACCAGAATGTATTGGAAGCAAGACCTGAACTTAGATCTTCTGGGTTCCAAGGCCAGTTTTCCATTCACAATGCCATAGAGCTTTCTTCAATTCAAAAACATATTATGCACAAAGAATAGCATAGAACTCAAATATATGTGTGTGTATACCTTTATATAAACATATAGTAACTTATAGACTATATATACTTGTTTGTTTTTGGAGGGGTCAAGGCAAAGCAAATGGGGTTAAGTGACTTGCTCAAGGTCATACCTCTAGTAATTGTGTCAAGTGTCTGAGGCCAGATTTAAACTCAGGTCCTCCTGACTCCAGGGTCAATGCTGTATTCACTGTGCCACCTTGCTGCCTATATATATTTGTGTGTAAGTATATACTTATAGACAACTTATATATAGTAACGTGTACCCTATATATACTTATGTATAAGTATGTAATTACAGAATATATACTTATATACAATATATAATATAATAGCATATACTTAGATATAGTAACTTATGGTCTATGTACATACTTATATATAAGTATATACTTATAGATTATATACATAAAGATAATATATACATATAGTAATTTTTATGTAATCTACTATAGTAACATATAGTAACTTATAATCTATATATTAATAAACTATATATGTGTATATTTATCAACTTATAGACTCTACATATAGCATATGCATATATATGTGAGAATTCACCATTGCTGCTCCATGGCCAGCCATTCTTTTTTCTGGTCACACATCTCAATTATGTCATCTTTTATGATGCTAGCTCAGACTAAAAGATTGCAGAGAAGGTGTTGACCTGTATTAATAGAAGCAATTTCCTCACACTGGACCTCTCTATACCAATGAAATAACATATCCAAACCTATATCAGATTACTTGCTGTCTTGGGGAGGGAAGGGGGAGAGAAAAAAAATTGCAACTTAAATTCTTATAAAAATGAATGTTGAAAAAATAATTTAAAAAGAGAAAGAAAAGAAATAACATATCCAGTCTCTATTCTTCTTTTTCAGTGGAAAAGAATGGTCATTTTTTTAAATGATAAATAAAACATGGGTTTCTGTTCTGGTGAGAATGTCTGAGGGTTTTTCCCTCCCATATTGACTCTTTTGTGATGACCCTGGAGGAGAGAGTGAGGCTGATGACTCCGTACAGCTCTGCCTCACTTAAATCCATTTCACTTGCAAGTCAAGACATCACTCTCCCCATGTCATGAGTCCTCTTCAAGAACAAAGGACGAACAACATTAAGAAATAAAACAATTGTAAAATTATATGAGAAGCAGCATCTTTTAATAGTAATAGTACTGAACTCAAGACAGGAGAGAGATCTGGGTGTGAATCCCATCTCTGTCCCTCTTAACTAGCTATATGACCATGGATCAGTCACTTAAATTTTCTGGACCTCAGTTTCCTCATCTGTGAAATGGTGATATAGATACACCACCAATTCAAAAGGATGGTTGTGAGGTTCAAATGAGGTATTATATGTAAAACCCTTTGAAAATATGCTAAAATTATATAAAAATGTTTTTCTTCAGAAGCAATTTGTTGGTGGTGGTGATAGTGGCAGAGGGCTGGACAAGGAGTCTGAAAAATCTGGGTTCAAGTCCTACCTTTGACACAGATATTCTTAGAGACTCTGGTCAAGTTACTTAAATTTTCAAGGTGCTAGGCAGGTAATTCTTTAAGACTCTTAAGTTATAGGGTTGGTGTCAATCTGTTGTTAATAGGGGGACTTTGCTTAACAGGAGTTCCCTATATCAATTAAATCATACATTTAGTCTAATCCCTACTCCCAGGACAAAAAAATTATAAAAACTCACTCTTTATGATCCCTAAAATTGTTTATGAAAATTATGTAATAAGCCAATTATATAACTCCCTATAGCAAACCTAGTTCCTGAGACAGAGCACTAGCTCTTGGAATCATGCAACTTAGGTTTAGATGTTCCCTTTCAATCCTTACTGCCTGAGGGACCTTAGGTCAGTCACTTCAATTGTCCTGGGTTTCAATTTTATCATATGAAAAATGTTGGGGTTAATCTACATGTCCTCTGAGTTCCATTCCACCTTGCCAGATCTATGACTCTATAGTCACACTGTGCTCTGTTGTCAGACATCTGTTAATATGTGACCTTGGTTAAAAAGCATTGGATTTTGAGAGTTTAAATGTGTTTCTGATTATAGGTCCAGAAGAAAATGGTCTATAAAGAAATGAGATGAATTTTCATTCTAACCCATTCATGCTGCTACAAATCCCTTCTGTCCAAGCTTCACAGGCAAAGATGTTAGGAATATTAGTAGTGCTGCCATTTGGAATTGGATTACAAAACAATCAAAACACTTAAAATTTGATGTAGGAAAGGTGTACTAACATCATAATCTTATCACAATCTGAACTCTAGAACACAGCTGGAAATCATTTTTAAAGAGGAGAAAGAGGGGACCTTCTTAATACAACACAAATGCAAATCTTGGAATCACAAAACACAAAAACTCAAGTGTGTTATTGACAAGAGGGAATCTGGAATACTCACTCAGAGACGATTTACTCTTATTTTAGCTAAGTATAGCAGTGACTACAAATGTCTTTCCCAGAACATAATCATCAACTCTAGAGATAGTAGATAGAGTACAGGATGTAGCGTGAGAAACCTGAGTTCAAATTCCATCTCAGATACTTACTAGCTATATGATCCTGGACAAGTCACTTAATCTCTGCCTCATATTGAAATGAGAATAATGATAGCACCTACCTCCCAGGTTTGTTTTGAGGATTGAATGAAATACTTACAAAGGACTCAGCAAACCTTTTTTGTTGTTGAGTCATTTCAGTCATGTCCAACTCTTCCTGACCCAATTTGAGGTTTTCTTGGCAGAGATACTGGTTTGCCACTTCCTTTTCCAGCTCATTTTACAGATCAAGAAACTGAGGAAAACAGGGTTAAGTGACTTGCCCGGGGTCACAATCTGAAGCCAGATTTGAAATCCCAAAGAGGAGTCTTTCATACTCCAGGCTTGGCACTCTATCCACTGAACCACTTAGCTGCCCCTACAAGCCTTAAGGTGCTATATTATTGTGCTTTAATATTAAGTAATATTGTTTATCAATATTTCATAATATTGTTTAGAATTAAATAATAATATCAGAAAAGGATGACCCTGACTCCTTACCCCAACCCTCAGCCCTTTTCTAACTATTTCCAGAAATGGTCCCAAGTAATTCAAGAAACCTGACCCAGCTGCCATTAAGGAAGAATGAGAACTGATAGACAGACAGTCAGGAAGAGATTATGGTATCCCTTCATGCCCCCACCCCAAGCAGACCCTGTGAGAAGTGCTGGTGCAAAAAAGTAACACTTCCTGGGGCTTAAGAAAAGAGAAAGGAAATGATACCATGTTACTGTAACATTACATGAAGCTCAAAACAAAAACTTGTGTGTGACATAAAAGAAGAGGTTACTCCTATGCATGTATTAAGCACCTATTATATGCCAGGGACTGTGCGAAGTGCTTTACAAATATAAACTCATTTGATCCTCTCAACAAACTTGAGAGGTAGGTGCCATTATTATACCCTCATTACAGTTGAGGAAACTGAGGCAGACAGAGGTTTAGTGACTTGCCCAGGGTCACTAAATGTATGTGTATATAATAACAAATGTATAAATATATAATGTGTATATATAATAAATGTGTGAGGCTGGATTTGAATCTAGGTCTTGACTACAGGCAGCTACTACTGACTTTTCAGACTTTAAAATCATGCCTCAGCAGCTGTATTTTATTCTGAGACTTCCTTCAGCACTGGGTTGTCCTCTCCCTAGATCATATAGCTATCCCTGTGGCCTTCTCACCCTGGAGATTTCTCTACCATGTCAATCCCCTTCTCTCACTGCTGAGCACCTCCTGGGGAAGAAATCATTTTGTGAATGCTCCCAGGCTGTCAATCATTCACTTTTCTCCTGCTCTACTCCTTGCCTCCAAACCATACTCCACACTCCAAGTACTGTCATTCCCTTCTATCTTCTTTCCACTTCCTTTTGTGTATGATTCTCCACTGAATATGAGCTCTCTGAGGCCAGGGATGGTCTTTCTTTTTGTTTTTATTTGTATCCCCAGTGCTTAGAACAGTGCTCAGTACATAGTAAATACTTAACAAATGTGTTACCTTTTTTTCTTCCTTTTTTTTTCCATTTTCTCCAGATCCATTTTGTTACCATAGTCATAGTCCCTTTTCCCAATAAGTTCAGTACCTGACTCACAAGTTTTTTCTCTACCCCGTCCTTAGTTCCCTTAGAATATTCTGGCCTACAGTGAGTAAGAGCACAGGCCCCAGAGTCAGGATGACCTAGGATCGAATCCAGGCTCAGACACTTAGCACCCACCCAGAAACACTTGGCCGTATAACCTTGAGCAAGTTACTTAACCCCAATTGCTAAAAAAAAAAAAAAAAAAGAATATTCTGGCCTCTAAGTTTTTCAACATTCCCATCTGTGGTGACCTCTGCCTTCAGTTCATTTCAGCCTTGCGCAGGAGTCATCATCATACTTTAAGACCAGTAGTCTCCCAAATGGAGGCCTGAACCCCTTGCCAACTAAAGCTAAAGGGTATGTGCTCAACCAATCAGAGGACAAGAAAATGGGCCACATTCTATCTTCCCCACCATAGTCTATTGTTGGGTTTGTCTCTCATACAAGCTCATCTATTCACATTCCCCAAAATTCCCCCACTCCCTGCTTTCCTTTTACTATGCAAGCTCCCAACCTCTGGTTTTCTGAGCTTGTTTTGGTCCCTAAGGGCAGTTGTAAACTAACTACTACCTGAGCACCTGTAGTAGCAAGGCTATTGAAAAAAGTCCACTCTGCTCCAACCATACCAATCCCCATGCTTCTCAGATTACCATGTGGCTACATCAGGTGTCCTTCAGAGGGTGGAAGTGGAAAGTAGGAGTTATTGCTGTTGCTTTTCTTCTTTTTCTTGTTCTTATTCTGTCACTAATTCACTTCCAACTCTACATGACTTTCATCCGTGGGACTTTCTTGGCAAAGATACTGAAATGGTTTGCCATTTCCTTCTCCAGTGTGCCCCCATTTTACAGATGAAGAACTGAGGCAAACAGGAGTTAAATTACTTGAACAAGATCACATAGCTACTAAGTATTAAGGTCAGATTTCAACTCAGATCTTCCTGAGTCCAAGCTTGGTGATCTATCCACTAAACCACATAGCTGTACCCAAGTAAGAATGAGAGCCTTTAAAAAAAATTCGATGCTTTGGAGTGAGTTGAAGAGGATAAGCAGGAGGGATGAGATGCTATAAAATACAGATTTCATTATATTATCTTTCTCTCATCCTGACAAATTTTCCTATTCTTGTTGAGAGGACCATTCAATCAAGTTCACAAACATGGTATCAGATTCCACTTCTAATTTTCCTCTTATCCCATATATCAAATCATTTGTCAAATCCCATCATTTCTATCTCCACATCTCTTATAATGTTTCCATACCTCTATTAACACAGCCATCATCCCCTCCTCAACTCTGCCTGGGATAGCCTCCTAATTGGTTTTCCTGCCTCAAGCATATCCCTCTCCATCTTGCTATCATTCTGCTACCAAGGTGATTTTCCCAAAGCATGTGTCTGACCATGTCACTTCACTACTCAACAAACTCCATGGCTCCCTATTAACTCTCATATTAAACATTATTTCATCTCTATCTCATTCTCTTTTATTTTCTATTTTTGCATAAGTTTTATAATGCAATTTAAAGTTTTCAATCATTTTTCAGTCCTGTTCAGTTCTTTATGACACAACTTGAGGTCTTCTTGGCAAAGATATTGAAGTGGTTTTCCATTTCTTTCTCTAGTTCATTTTACAGATGAGGAAACTGAGGCAAAGTTAAATGACTTGCCCATGTTCACACAGATAGTAAATGTCCGAGGATTCTACCCACTATGCCACCTAGCTACCCATCATAAAATTAGTACAGTAATAAACGTATATAATTTATACAGGGAGTTAGTACAGTAGCTCTCTCTCTCCACACATATGTATGCATGTTTGTATATATATATATATATATATATATATATATATAATTTACAACTAAGTAAATATACATGTGGGGGCATTGCTCATTTTTACTTTTTTTTAACTAATCAAGATATGTAATAAAAAATAGAGACTATGGCCTTAAACCACCCACCCACCCACCCCATCCACCTCCACATCCCCATATACCAGAATTCTTAATTTGGGGTTGGTAGAATATAGAGTAACTACCATTGTTTGCATAAAACAACTACAGTTGTTTGATACATGCATATGATCCATGATTCTGCAAAGCTCATTTTACCTGTAATGCTGCACCAGAGACTATGAATGGAAAAGCCTTTTATTTCAGTTTGCCTCTTCACTAGTTCAGATTCTTCTATCTTCTGCAGCTTGTGAAAGAAATTGGTCTTTGTTTGGAAATTGTACACATCAAATAATACATCAGCATTATTTATAAGATGGCATTGAAAGTCTGTCTCATTCAAACAGAAACCTTCTGCTCCAGGAGACCAAGAGGATGATAAAAACGAAGCATCAGAAGAGATTCAAAGTGATCCATAGTAATAGCTTAGAAAATGAAACTGATCCATTTTGCAAGGTATAGGTTATAGACAGTGTTTTTGTTATGTACTAAAAAAGAGGGAGTGGGTATGTGAATGGAGCAGGGGGGTGGGGAGCAGGAAGGAAGGAGAACAGTACAAGGTAGATTTGTCTTTTTTATCCTTAGCTTCCTTTCCCAGAAATAACTATAGCTATTTGTATTTGTTAGAGTGTATCATATTATGTCCCATTGCATTGTATTGTATTGTACTATAGCTATTTGACACACTGTGCACCACAAATCAAACCATCATCACTATTTTACTATCAAACTGATAATTTCATATGTTCTCATATATTTTGCCTGCTTCTCATAAACTGGCAAAAACAAAGGCTAGCTTCCTTAAAGTTCAGCAGTGTGTAGCTTCATTCTTCACAAAATGAAAAACATTTCAAAGTAAACTTAATTAGTAAATCTATAGTTACTGTCTGACTAAACTAAGCTTTTACATTTAGTCTACAAAACATGATAATTTTATGAGCAAACTAAGCTATCCATAACATACTTTTATATTCTGAAATTAGCAAAGTAATTTTAAATCTGTAAAGAGTGCTAAAAATATATATTGCAATGTATTGCCATTTCTCCTGAAATTTATAATCCTCTGATAAATCCCCTCCCCCTAAAAAAATTGGGAAAAGAGAAGAGGTAGGAGTTATTCTGACAGCTGTAATATCTCTGAGAATCAGCTTCTGAGAACAGACACCTACTGCCTGGTCCCAACTGTAAAGGTACCAAATTGCAGGTTTCTCTCCAGGCACTCTGGGGTAATTTGACCCTGCACTAGACAAAAAACATGAAAAATGAATGAATGTCACTAGCAGTCTCCATTACCATCAACAATCACCACATTGGTGCTACCAAGAGTTACTCTGATTGGCTGGCCAGTATAGAGCCAACAATAGTGTGAGTCAAGTAATTTCTTCCCATTCCCTCCCTGTGAGAAAGATGACTGTTCAGTGGCAGTGTCTAATGAGAGGTGTAGTGATCCAGGGACAGGTGGTCAAAGTTGGATAATGTGGCCTGACTTTTCTAAAAGGCTAGAATCAGCTAATTCCCACAGAAACTCACTGCAGCATCTGAGGTATAGATCAGGGACATTTCCATGTGGGGCATGGCAGCTCTGACTGGTCAAGAAGGGAGGAAGTAACTATCTACAGCCATATATGCATCCCAGCCTTCCAGGATGACCATTTAGCCCCTTGCTGAGGCAATCAAAAAATCTCCTTGTGGAGGAAAAAAACCCCTAAAAATGAACAGGAAGGCTGAGACATTTCCAGGTCAATAAAAAAGGAGGAAAAAATGTAATAATTGAAGCCACATTCTTCAGTCACTGAAACCATGTCAGTTATCTCACTGCCCTCATTTTTTTCCCCTTTCTTCATAGCTAGCTTCAGTGCAAAAACAGCCAATTAGAGCCTCTCTAAAAACAGAATAGAATACTGGCAGTGGGGAGATACATACTCTGATTGAAATTACCCCAAAGGGCATGGGTCTATGCCTGTGTATATCTTGTAAGCTTGGGGGGAGCTGGTGTTAAAGAAATCACTAATGGGGTGACTTTTCTATTCCCCTATCCCCAATATGGGGAGAGAGAGAGAGAAAACTGAAATCTCCTTTCTTTTCCTGGTTGGGTGAGATGCTAATGCAAGGTTTTAACTTTACCTCTCCTGAAGAATCTTCAGGGGGAGGAGAAGGTGGGGGGAATAAAGAAGTTCCCTATTAAACTAAAAAAGTTCAAATTAAGGAAAGAAAATACTCCTAAATTCCCTAGAACTGCCCAAGGCTGAGGCTTGGTTGTTTTGTTGTGTTTTTTTTTTTACTTCTTTTAAGGAAGGAGAAATTTCACTTATCCCATCCTGTAGTCCAGCTAACTGCAATTTTTATTGTTATTTCTTTATTTCCTCCCCTCTCAAAGCCAGATTTTTTTTTCTCATTTAGTCCTACAGAGATTGTCCTGGAGTGTGACCTTTTCTTCTTTCCTTCTCCTTCCCCCCTCCAGGCTATTGCCCTCATGCCAGTAACTAGATAACACACTCTATCAGAGATTTAAAAAAAAAATCATTGGGAAGGAACTAGGGCTGATAGTGGCATCAATCGTAGCCTGACACAGACCGGGGTCAACCATTTATCTCTCCTGCATAGCCTGTGGTTACTTCAGCAGCCATCTTGGCGGGCTACAGCTTAACAACCTGGTGCAGATGTTACCTCTCCTTGCTTGGACTGATAATAACTGCACCCTGAGCCCTGGTACTTTTCTGCCTCTGTTTGGTTTCTTTAGTTTCTTTCTCTATCACTCCCCACCACCAATCCTTTTTTTTATTAATACAAAATCCAGGTGAGAGTCAGTGTTCTCCCTCCATCCCTCCAGGTCAGTAAGAAAGGAGTTACAGCCTGTAAAAAATAATGTTGTTTTGTAGGGCCAAGATTTACGAAATAAAATTTGAAAGAGGCTTTGCTTGTGAGTCAAGAGAGTCCTGGAACTACACCCACAAAGCTTAATTCTAAATTTCACTGGATACAGAGCTTTAAAGAAAGAGACCTTTCAAATCTATTACCTTTTTTCCCCTTTTGCCTCTTTCCTCTCCCCTTAACTGCTAGGACCATAAAGCTAGAACCAGAAGAGACCCCAGGGGTCAACTAGTCTGGCCACTTTGTTTTGTAGATGAGGGAACTGGGACCCAGAGAGGTTATGTGCCTCAGGTCCCACAGTGGCACAGAATGTATCCCAACCTGGAGTCCCCTGATTCCATATCCTTCTACTATAGTGCATTGGCAGCTACATGGCTTAGTGGAACGCACACCAGAAAGTCAGGCAGACTCATCTTCCTGAGTTCAAATCTGGCTTCAGTCACTTCCTAGCTGTATGACCCTGGGCAAGCCACTTAACCTTGTTTGCCTTAGTTTCCTCATCTGTAAAATGAGCTAGAGAAGGAAACGGTAAGCCAGTTCAGTATCTTTGCCAAGAAAACCTCAAATGGCATCAGGAAGAGTTGGGTACTACTGAAATGAATGAATGACAACATAATGCATTGTTTCCTTTTCCCCTTTCTCTGCTTTACATTTCTGTTGAATTAATGCTTTATATGAAGGACGAGAGTTAGGGTCTTATAAATTAGCTAAGTATTTACGCTGTTTGATTTGATGGGGGCCAGTCCAAAAATAAAAATATCTCTCTCCTCATTTCTTATTTCCAAAATTGTAACTTTACTTCTCAGGGACTTCAAGAATTCCAAATTATGATGCAAATATATCTAGGAAGAGCTGAATCTTTTCTGCTAACTCTTTAATTACATGGGTGGGGAAGATGTGTCAGAAGGGGAAAGGAGAAGAAAAAAGCTAAGGAGGAGGTACTGATTAGGAAGATGGAAGAGCCCCAAATTTTACCTACTTCACAATTTTGCCTAAGGCTGACAGTGCCTACAATAATAGATAATAAAATTCCACTTTCAATCTCAAAACCAATCTACATGGTGAATTCTTGCCCTCATCATTCTCCAGATTCATATTAGTATTAATGATTTTAACCATCTCCTCCATTTAGACTTTATATTCTAAACTCCAGCATCACAATAGCATTGACCAATGAATGAGTCACATCCAGGTCCAAAGCACACCTTAATTATGGAAAAGCACATGTTTAAAGAGTCACCTTTCCAAAGGCTTTTTTGTTACTCACCATTCATTTTCAAAGAGGACCCATGACATCAAGGGGTGATGTTGACTTGCTGGTGAATTGGATTTAAGTGAGGCATAATTACACAAGGTTGTCAGCCTCACTCTCTCTTCCAGAGTCACTGAAGTCCAGTGGCATGACAGAAGTCAAGACTATGATGATGCATTTACAAGAAGCCCTCAAATAAATGTGATGTTAATTTAAAACAGATGACATCATCTTCCAAGGATGCCATAGAAATACACATCATTGTTCTTGTTCAGTCATTTTAATTGTGTCCAACTCTTTGTGACAGCATTTGGGGTTTTCTTGGCAAAGATACTAGAATAGTTTTCCATTTCCTTCTCCATCGCATTTTACAGATGAGGAAACTGAGGCAAACAGGACTAAGTGACTTGCCCAGGGTCGCATGGCTACTAAGCATACAAGGTCTGATTTGAACTCAGGTTCCTACCTGCCCACTGTGCTCCCCTAACTAGTAGCTACATATTAATGTGGTAAATAACTGACTTAATAGTGACCAGTTTCTCAAAGTTAGATCAGAAGATCTTAGGTTGAAAGTTAGAAAAGCTCTAGAGCTCATGATACAGTGAAAATCACATGGGATTTGTAATCAAAGGATCTGAGTTTGCCTTGAGACTTTGGACCAGTCATTTCACTTGTCTGGGCCTTATTTCAGCGTCTATTAAATGAGGGAATTGTATTCAATGACCCCTTGGGTCCCTTCCAATTCTAAATGTATAACAATTCAATTCAACTCATTTATTTTACAGATCCTAGCTATGCTTTCATAGTCTATCCTTTTGCCCTTTGCAATGTCAATGCAAAATTCTCTTACCCTTCTAAGTAAAGGTGAAGTGAGTTCACAGAATAACTCACTTTCCTACTTCACTTTCCCTGAACTCCCAAGCTTCAAGCCACTTCATACACGGGTCAAAATGACAAAATAGTCTTTCCCATCTATAACAAAAAAGGGTTTGATGGTTGAAACCATGAGGTGCCAAAAAAATATTTTATTGAGTTACTACATCACTAAACATTTCCTTGGCCAAAGTTAAAAGTCATTGGGTGGAGTGAATGAAGAGCCAGAAATGGTGAGAGAGAGATGGGGAGGGAGAGAGAGAGAGAGAGAGAGAGAGAGAGAGAGAGAGAGAGAGAGAGAGAGAGAGAGAGATTTTAATAAGCCAAGAAAATTATCCAAGACCTAAAAGCTATTAAGGCTTCCCTTTCTCACACTCATATTCCAGGGCCATAGGACTAAAGCTTTAGCACCAGAAGGGACTTGAGAGACCATCAAGTCCAATTCTCTAAATTTACAGAGGAAGAAACTAAGGCACAGAGAGATTAAATAACTTTCTCAGGGTCATAAAATGAATGTGTTTAAGGAAGGATTCCAACTCAGGACTTCCTGACTCCAAATCCATCCAGGGCTCTATCTAGCATGCCCCTTTAGATAGTTCATGCCATTCTCCTTTCATAGAAAAGAATGCTACATTAACTTATCCAATTCTTAGCTTCACTACCCATTCTGACTTAACTACAGCTGTGCAACAAAGATAAATGTGAGATTCTCTAGTTTTCAGGACAAATCAATTCTTCTTCGTGGATATAGACTTGAGCTTTTAAGAAGTTACTTTGGTGACTACAGCACTCAGATGTAGCCCCAAGGTCACAAGTTCCCTGCCCCTGGTGTAGGCCCTAGAGTCTATGGACCTGGGTTCAACTAGCACCTCAGAAACTTACTACTTGTGTGAGCTAAGCCAAATTGGTGGGCACAGATAGGTGGTGCAATGGGTAGAGTGGTAGGTGTAAAGTCAGAAAGATTCATCCTCTTGAGTTCAAATCTGGCCTCAGGTACTTAGTAGCTACATGACCCTGGGCAAGTCACTTTGCCTTGTTTGCCTCCATTTCCTTGTCTGTAAAATGAACTGGAGGAGGAAACCCTTTCAGTATCTCTGCCAAGAAAACCCCAAATGGGGTCATGAAGAATAAGACACGACTGAAACAAAAACAGCAAAGCCAAGTTGCTTAACTTCCCAAGGATCTCAGTTTCTTCATCTGTAAAATAAAGATAAAATAAATACAAAATAAAATAGAATAAAAGAAATGATCTCTGAGGTAATTTCTGGCTGTAGATCCATGATCCCACAGCCAGAAATTCTCCTTTGCAGAGAGCAGGCTTTTCTGAGAGAAATATCAGATTTCATCTGATCTCTATTAATTTGAGGCTAAATCTCCTTTCTTCATCACCTTTGAAAATCTAGTCAAACTGATTCTGAGAATTTGCAAGAATAAAGGTAAGCATGTTTAAAGTGGTCCACAGATCATCAGTTACAGTAACAGTAGCTTCACGAAGGACATCTATCCTTCCTTTTTCCTTCAGTCAGTTAATCAACAGATATTTATTAAGTACCTACTATGCATCAAGGGCAGCAAGGGGGAGCAATGGACAGAGTGCCAGGCCTGAAGTCAGGTAGACTCATCCTTCTGAGTTCAAATCTGGACTCAGACACTTACTACCTGTAAGACCCTGGAGAAGTCACTTAACCCTGTTTGCCTCAGTTTCCTCATCTGTAAAATAAGCTGGAGAAGGAAACGGTAAACCACTCTAGTTTCTTTGCCAAGAAAATGGGGTCATGAAGAGTTGGGCACAACTAAAATGACTGAAATGAAAAACTGTGCACCAGTAACTGTGGTAGGTAATAGAGATACAAGTACAAAAAATGTAACAATTCCTGCTTGCAGGAACCTGATAGTCTCATGGAAGAGACAACAAATACATATTTATGTGGAAAGGCAGAAGCCATTCCCTCAAGCTGTTCACAGTCTAATGGAGGATTCAGTGTACAAGCAACAATGTGCAACCAATATATGGACTGTCTAAATTGGGAGTAATTCAGAGGGAAGATGCTAAGATTAAGAAGGCCTAGTAAAGGCTTCTTGCAAAAATCAAGATCTTATCTAATACTTGAAGGGAACTGGGGAAACTAGGAGACAGAGATGAGGGCCTGAGTAAGATACAGGGTAGTTTGGGATGGAAGGAAGGTGGGCACCAGCAGATGAAGAGCTCAGAGAAAGCTTAGTGCAAAAGAGAGGCCTTGAGCAGTGTCTTAGAACAAGGCAAAGGTAGAGAAGGAGTATGTTTCAGACATATAGGAATATCAACACGAAAGCACAAAGATGGGGTACGGTGTGTTATTTGTGAGGAACAGGAGGGCAGTTTGACTGAATCATAAAGTATGGGAGGGGAGTCACATCCAAAGAAGTGGGAAAGATAGTCTGTGATGAAGTGGTTGTTGTTGACTTGTTTCATTTGTGTCCAACTCTTCATGACCCCATTTGGAACTTTTTTGGTAAAGATACTGGAGTGGTTTTCCATTACCTTCTTCAGCTCATTTTACAGATGAGGAAACTGAGGCAAACAGGGAGAAGTGACTTGCCCAGGGTTATACAGCTACGAAGTGTCTAAGGCCAGATTTGAATTCAGGTGCCCCTTATTCTGGTCTCAGAACTTTATCTATCCACTATATAGCAGCCCTGGAAGAAGTTGTAAAAGGCTTTAAAAGCTAGACTGAAGATTTTATATTTTATTCTAGAAACAATAGGAAGCTGCTGGAATTGACTGAGTCATGGGGTCATGTGGTGGGACCTGTGCTCAAAGAAAATCACTTTGGCAACTGTGCATAGGATGGACTAAATGCAGGAGTTCTTAATCTAGAGTCTAGTACAAAAATTTTGGTTAATTATTTCAATATAATTATTTGCTTTCATAATCCTATATGTTTTTTAATGCAACTAAAAACATTATTCTGAGAAGGGGTACATGGGCATCACCAGACCAGAGGTATACATAACACACATGCACAAAAATTCAATAGCCCCTGCTATAGAAGAATTCTGTGAAGCAGATGTAAGAAGGAAAGATAAGGATAAATGAGTCGTCAGGGTGACCAATTAGGAGACTGTTAAAATAATGTAAATAAGAGGTGATGAGGACCTGAACTAATGTGGCAGCTGTGGGAATAGAGAGAAGGGGTTGGATGAAAGAAATATTATGGAAACAGCAAGGTATGGCAGTTGATTAGATATGTTGGGTAAGGAAGAGTGAAAAGTTATGGAGGTCAAAGTTATAAAACTAGGAGATTGAAAGGATGGCAGTGCCATCAGTAAAAACAGGGAAATTTGGAAGAAGATAGGAATTAGGAGGGAAGATAGTTAGTTTAGTTTTGGATATCTTGAGTTTAGGATGTCTCCAGGATATCTAGTGTGAAATACTGAGTAGGCATTGGTGATATAGGTCTTTGACTCAGAGAAAAGTCTAGGACTCTCTGTGTATAAGTACAGGCAGTTCTGCTATAATCGAACATATATATTCCCCCAAAGCAAGCTGATATGCAAAATTATGCATGAAAACTATGAAAGCTTATTAGGGAAAATAGGGTAAGGACATAATACTCAAAAATTGCATCAATGACATTAAAAAAAAAGGTACCCACTTCCATAATTTTATATGTGTTGTAAATGGTTAAAATGCATAAATATTACAATAAATATTAGTTGCCTCCATGGCCATGGCCTGCTACTATGCCTGCAACCCAATCTGTACAAGTAAGTTAGGCAGGTCAAAATTCCTGACCTTAGGGTGGGAGGCCATGAGGGAAGTTGGGGCAGATTGGGCCATTTTCCACACATAACTCCTACTGCAACAGAAAAAATAGAATGTGATGACATATTACCTTGTCAAAAGATCTGAGGTTTGCTTGTGGAAGTGGGTTGCATGCAGCTTTATGACTTATTATGAAATAGTGCTGTTTTCTGCATTTTCACTATAGTGAGAGTAAACTTAAAATTCAAATTATACTCAAAATGTTCCCCAATATAGCAGTCAAACCGGAACAAATCCACATTCTCAAAATGTGTTATAGCAGAACTGATTGTACATACATACATAAACACTTATACATATACGTACATAAAAATATATATTTCATCTTCATAGAGATGAAGTTAAAAACATAAGAATGTATGAGATTACCAAAGAGAGAATGGATAGAAGAAAAAAGGACATAAGGTAGAACTCTGGGAAACACCCACATAGTTAGTTGATGTGCCAGTAAAGGAAAGTGAGAAGTAACAATAATACAAATAAGGAAGCAAAAAAGAAACCCAGAAACAAAAACCCAGAAGACAAAATGGTCAAGAGGAGAAGGTCTTCAAACAAGGCAGCTAGATGACAGTGGATAGAGCACTGTGCCTGGGGTTAGAAAGACTTGAGTTCAAATGCAACTTTAGACACTTTCTAGTTTTGTGACCCTAGCAAGATCTCCATCACCCTTGGTTTCTTTATAAAATGAGGATCACAATAGCACCTACCACACAGGGTTATTATAAGGACTAAATGAGATAATATATAGAAAATGCTTTGCAAGCCTTAAAACTCTATATAAATGCTAGCTACTATCATCAACAGGATCGAATGAAGTACGTAAATCCCAAAGATATAATAAGGGCTGAGAAAAGGCCCCTACAGTTTGGTAATGAAGAGATACTGGGAGACAGCTAGGTGGCACAGTGAATAGAATACTGACCCTGGAGTCAGGAGGACCTGAGTTCAAATCCAGCCTCAGACACTTAACACTTACTAGCCATGTGACCTTGGGCAAGTCACTTAACCCCAATTGCCCTGCCTTCCCCCCCTCCAAAATGGAGAGAGAGAGAGACAGAGAGAGAGACAGAGACAGACAGACAGACAGACAGACAGAGAGATACTTAGCAACTCTGTAGAGAACAATTTCAGTTGAGTAATAAAGTCCAAAGCTAGATTATAAAAGGGCTAAGAAGTGAGTGACAAGATTCACCAGAAGTTTGGCTAGGAAAGTAGGGAGAGATAAAACAACAGCTGGAGAGGACAGTGGAGGAAAAGATGGGGGTGACTTGGGTTTATTTGGAAAAAAAATAGAGAAAGAATCAGCAAATTGAGAGTGATTGAAGATTCAAAAGAGAAAATGCAATCTATTGGAGAAAACAGGAAGGAATAGGATCAAATGTAAAAGAGCTACATCAAAAAACCTTCAGTAGAATCTAGATCAAACTGTGGTTTGATCATCTTTTTTTTCTTTCTAATTCATTTTTTTTAATCTTAAAGTCAATTGTTATGGGAGAGATAACAGTGATGTTAACAACATGCTCTGAGAAGCCTAAGAAGACATAGGCTTTACCTCATCCAGAGTCTTGATCAGGAGCAACTTGAAAAAGATGTGATAATGCCCTCTTCCTCGTCAGGAAAAGCAATAGAATCAATCATTAATACACTTCCATCACTTGGAAATGGGTGTGATCCAGATATATAGAAACAATAGCAGCTAGGTGGCTCCATAGGGCACAGAGTACTGGGCCTAGACACAAGAAGACTCCTCTTCCTGAGTACAAATATGACTTCGGACTCTTACTAGCTGTGTGATCCTGGACAAGTCACTTAATCCTCAGTTTTCCCATCTGTAAAATGAGTTAGAGAAGGAAATGGAGAACCACTCCAGTATCTTTGCCAAGAAAACCCCAAATGGGGTCATGGAATATCAGATACGACTGAAATGACTGAACGTAGCCCTTGTTTGATTGCCCTTGAGATTGTCCAAAATGTCCATCAAAAAGAAGCTGGCATCATCAAATGGAAGGAGAACTATAGATGTCTGGCACTGTATTAGAAACTTCACAAAGTTCTGGAGGGAAGAAAGAAAAGGATGAAATATTTGAACAGGTTTCCCAGAGGCTTTTGGGGAACCTCTCTTTCTAGACAACATTAGAACAGATAGCTTATGTAGGATGGTTTCAGTTTGACCCAAGGGCAAGGGAATGGACGAAACAACTGCTCAGATTCCTTTCCGGACTTAATGGTTAAGGACTCTGTCTGCCACTACATAACTCAATTACAGTGGTCCTCAGATGTCATTGTTCTCTGTACTATGGACAGGGGGCACAATGCTGCTGCTTATGAAAAGTTAATGGATATTGATCTCAGATAGACAAGATGGAAAGCAAGCCTGGCTATTCAGTTGGTAGGTAGTTCCAGTTCTGGGCTGGGAAAGGGCTGCCCACAACATAACTGGCACAAGAGTCTAAGTTCAAACTCTTGGTTCTTGCCCCCCATTAAAATTTAAAACCAGATTCAGCCCAGCATAGAGCGGCACCAGAGGATTGCAATTTCATCCAGCATGTGATTTTTCTTAGCCTTGCAATTTCTTAATGGGATCCCCTGAGGGCTGGTGGGTAGAAACACTGCACTACCAGTCAGGATTTGCTACAGGCAGCTTAATAAACATGGTACCTGCCCCATGACAATGATCCTAGCACCGACTCGGGCACAGAAGGGGGATATAAGGGATAGGAAGGTCAAGGCTCTGGCCTCTAGCTGCAGGAGGGTGAAAACCAGGGGAGTGATTTTGAATTCTAATCCAGAGACTGAGGCCACACAGTGGGTCCAGAGTTCCTCCAACACGGCCAGGTCTCTGCTGAGCCTAGCAGGCAGCCTCTCTGCCGCTTGCGATCAGTGTGTATCACATATCTCATCAATGTCACTGTAGCTGACATCTCATTATGCACCAGAAGTGGACGTGGACAGGTACTGAACACCAGAACTTTTACTTTTTCTTATTATTACTCCAGTGTGCCATGAAGCTGGGAGTTAATTAAGTCCTGTGGGACAGACAATCAGTGCCTTTTGCTAGGTTAAATTACATTATATACAGATGCAAAAGAGGGAAAAAAAATAATTCCCCAGATTTTTCCTTGTTAATAGAGTAAGTTAGAAATATGATGATTCCAAACTGGAGGCTGTAGTCAGACTAACTCCTTATGCAGGGCTAATTAAGTCGTATAGCAATACCACGAGGTATTTATAGAGTGACTTTCTTAAAGGATCTCCAAGCACTTTAAAAAGCTCTCTTTTAACAAATTCCCATCACATCCCTAGCAGGTAGTTTTACCAACTCTTAGATAGCAAATGGAAAAACTCATAGTCAATATGGGGATATAAACTGTTGTTTTGAACCACATAATCCCAGACCTGTAAGAAATCTCCAGAGATCATATAGGATATTAGAGGTAGAAGGGCTCTTAGACAGCATCTAATCCAAAACAGGCCTTTACTAGATGGGGAAACTGAGGCCCAAAGAGATGAATGAAATTATTTTCCCAAGCCAATATAAACCAGTCAGTTGAAAACCAGACTGGGAAACATGTTTCCTAGTTCTATATAGTTTATACTATGTGTCTGAGTATAACAATGATGATGAAGAAGAAGGAGGAGGAGGAAGAAGAAGAGGAGGAGGAGGAGAAGAAGAAGATAGCTTGTATTTGTATGGTGTTATAAGGTTTACAAAGTGCTTTAAAATATCTCATTTTATACTCACAACAACCCTGGCAGGTAGGGGCTATTACTATCCCCATTTTACAAATTAAGAAATGGAGGTCAACAGGTTAAATGACCTCTTCAGGGTCACAAGGCTAGTAAATGTTTAAGGTCAGTTTGAATTCAGGTCTTCCTAACTCCAGATCCAGCATTATATCTAGCACACCACGTAATTACCTTTTACAGTATCTAAAATTTGTATAGTCAGCTGTTTTTATATCCCTCAAAAACTCATTCTTTTCATCTTCATATTTTCAGAGAGTATTTTATATGGGCATGGAAGTAAACCTGGGTTCTCAGAGGGTTTATTAGAAGATCAGGTGTTGAGATAGGTATGACAGGGATAGAAAGTCTTCAGGTATAGTCCTGACAACAGACTGTGCCTGCTTTCCAAGGAAAAGCCTAGATAAGTGCAGAGTGGCTTATCACCAGCGGCTAGCCACTTGGTGATGGATTCTTTAATAATGAGAACCCATGAAATAATGTGTGTACACATGTCTTTGTGCGTGTTAATACCTGTGTTGCAAGTATTCACACACATACATGTACATATAAAATATCTTTCAGCCATTTGCAGCTCCCTTCTCCTTCTGCAATGATAAGCTATAGAGTAACAGAAAAGAGAGTAGAGTGTGCTATGAATCACTTAGTTTCTAACTCTCTGCAAACAATAACTTAACCATTAACACTCCAAATGTGAGATCCTTGTCCGATAACCAACATACCACTGGAAGAATTGAATTCTATAGATCTTAACCTTTCATGTGTTATAAATGAGACCAAAAGGCAAAAAGAAGTTGCAGCTAATTATATGAGTGGTTCACCGGTTCTCTATGGAGGGTCAAATAGACGACTTCTGTTAGCATGTGTCCAAAGGTAATATAAAACATTTTTCATGGGACTCGTGTTCATTTCTTGTTGTGGTATTCACAATGTGTCTGTAAAAAGACCATCATGAAAAATAATTATAGCTTGTACAGCAATATCTGTTGCAGAGGATGAGACAGATAAATACTCTGAAGAATTCATTAAGTACTTTGATATTCAATGGCTTCTATGAAAAAGTGGGCACAGGCAAGGACAGTGAAAAATGTGGGACAAAAGTAAAGAACGAATGAAACCAAACTATACTATACAGATATCTCTTGCCTATACTTACTTCAAGAAAAGAACAAAAAGGCAATGGAAAATGAGATCAACAAAAAATGTCACAAAAAATTAAACCAATTATACTTTAACACTAGGAAAAGACTCATTACTGATGAGGGAATCATTCTGGAATCAATTAGCTATGTACAGTTAGAACACTGACTTGTTAGAAAAAGTTTTTGTATGAAAATTTTGTATGAAAATAAATGTACCATAAAAGAATAAAAATTAAGAAAGATATGGCATGGGATAGAATGACTCTAACCTGACCTATTTAGACAAGTTTTTCATACTCAAAAGTAGGAAATAAATAAAGGACAGAATACGAACATTGATTGATTATAACAATTTCATGAGGAAATCTGACCAATATATACCAATTGCCACAAAAAGGAGATCAAAAGAGACAAAAAATACCTTAATCAGCAAGCAATCTACTTGCCAAGCAGTGAAATATAATAGCCAAGGGCAACACTGGGTTAGAATATATGTTCATTTGTAAAAATCACACAGGGAAAGATGGTAGAAGATTATGATTATTGTCACTTCACCAAATAATGAAAGTTAGTGGAAAGAAAAATAAATTTAAGGAAAGCTTGGTAAGAAACCCAACTAGACAAAGTCATCCAAGGGCATTTAAGGATAAAACTGTAAGGAGGTCAACAGATGAAGTCAGGAAAGATCTTTAAAGAAGGAAGGCAAGAACGAGCTGTTAGACAAGCTTTGAAAGTTATATGTTGAATTTATTACATACTTTAAAAGAAAAGAAATCTGTACATAATAGGGATCAAAATCATGTACAATCCTCTTTTTATGCCTTACTATATGTGATATATATACATATATATATATATATATGGAAATGCTTATTTTGGTGTTAAGTTCAGATTTAAAAATTATATTAAAAATGATGACAAAACAGGAGAATATCTAGAAAGATCTTTATAACAAACTTTTTTCACCATCAAGGACAATGGAGCTGCCACATTTGAATTCTAACATCATGGTCCCAGATGTGCTTCTTGAAGTTGAATGACATTCAAGAAGATAAAGATAAGGCAAGCAGCTGATCTACACCAAGTACATATAGAGAATAGTTGTATTAGGTGCTAAGATTTTGAGGTCATTAGAGTGGTATGTCTCAATGTACCTGTGAGAAAGAGAAGACACCAAAGGCATTGAAACATATCTAGAACCATATTTTGGGGAAAAGAAAGGAAAAAAAAAGAAGGGATGACCAAGAGACTACTATACTACACAGGTATCAAGGTCATTCTCAATGAAATTATTTAAAGGAAACAGTCTTTCACCAGCTATATTCTGCAAAAAGCTATCTCTTTACCATTGCCCAAATAACCAAAAAATTCAGAGAAAAGAAGATCTCGCTGTGCTTGCTGCTTGTTGACTATAAAATAAATCAATTGACTCAGTAGATCAAACAATACTTTAGGGGCAGCTAGGTGGTGCAGTGAGTAGAGCACCAGCCCTGGAGTCAGGAGGACCTGAGTTCAAATCTGGCCTCAGACACTTAACACAAAAGCTAGCCTTGTAACCTTGGGCAAGTTACTTAAACCCAATTGTCCTCCAAAAAGCAAAAACAAAACAAAACAATACTTTAAAGGTTTGCTTCCAACAAGGTGTCTCTTATTCATACATTAACATTGGCGTGTGTGGGTATGATTGTGGAAGGTACAGATGATCAGCCAATATTCACAGTACTCAATCATTTTGTTCCCTCTACCCAGTTTCCAGTGGAGGGAAGACAAGGGACCAGAATGGAATGAATCTTTCCTAGAACTTTCCTATCTCCTTCTTGGGGGGTGGTTTTGGATGGGATCTTTTCTCAGGTCACCACCCTTCACTCTTTTCTCTATGGAAATTTCATCAGCTATACCCAGTTACAACAATGCACTTACTTTTCAACCTAGGGATAATATAATGGCACCTCAGGTCTATATGATCCCTTCCTCTCCTCTTTAATGGATAGTCTATCAGATGAAAGTTACAATCATAATAGCTTATTTCTTCCAAATAGGAGGATTCTCAACATTCAGGCAAAGATTTATATCAATCTCTGCCCTAATTTAAACTTATATTCATGGGGGAGCGGAGTCAAGATGGCAGAGTAGAAGCAGGTCCTCCCCGTGGCTCCTGGCTTCTACCTTCCCCAATCCATGTAAAAAGGGGACTCTAAACAAACTTTGGAGCTGCAGAACCCACAAAATGACACAGAGAAGCTAACCTCCCACTGAGGACAGCCCCGCAGGCCGGCAGGAATCATCCAGCACAGTGCTCTGGTTGCCGAGCCCAGTCCCATGGCTGAGGCTTTAGCCCCAGTGCAGGCCTGACCAGCCACGGGCCAGAGGGACTCCAGATCAGCAGCAGCTGTGGTCATTTCCAAATTTATCAACACATAGATGCGAAGGACAAAGTGAGAGGTCAGTGCAGTCTGGACTTTGGGACCCAGTAGTTGGGAGTGCCTCAGCTTTTGCCCCCCAGGTGAGAAGCCAGTGAGGGCTGCAGTGCAGCAGCTGCCACTGTGGCAGCTTCAGCTCCTGGCCTGCAGAGTGTAGGGTGACCAAGCAACCAGTCTGAGGGGTAATTGCTCTTGCTTTAAGCGGCTTGGATGTGGATTGCAGTTTAGGGTGGAGGTCCTGGAGTGTGTGTCCAGCTTGCCAGAGCATGTAGAGGCTTCAGCAAGGGATCCCAACTAATACCTCTGGCAGCTGAGAAAACCCCAGCATTTGGGACGAAAGCTCGCCTGTCTGGTAGCAGAGTCCTACTGTGGCAAAAAGCCCAAAAGTCAAGTAATTGAGTAACAACATGCCTAGGCAAAGGAAACAAAGCAAACAGAAGAACCCAACATTAGACTCCTATTTTGGGGACAAAAAATAGTAAAGCATGGAACAGGAGGAAGACAGTGAAGTCAGAACTCCTGCACCAAAAACATCAAAGGAAAAGACAAGCTGGTTACAGACCATAGAGGACCTTAAGAATCAAATAAAAGAAGTGGAGGAAAAAATGGGAAGAGAAATGAGAACAATGCAAGAAAATTATGAAATGAGAGTCAACAGCCTGACTGAGGAAAATAACACCTTGAAAAACAGACTAACTCAAATGGCAAAAGAGGCTCAAAAATGCAATGAAGAGAGGAATGCCTTAAAAAGCCAAATGTGCCAGATGGAAAAAGAATATCAAAAGCTCAATGAGGAGAATCATTACTTCAGAATTAGATTGGAGCAAATGGAAGCTAATGACTTTATGAGAAATCAAGGTGCTGTTAAACAGATCCAAACAAATGAAAGAATAGAAGAAAATGTGAAATATCTCATTGGAAAAATCACTGACCTGGAAAATAGATCCAGGAGAGATAATTTAAAAATTATTGGACTACCTGAAAGCCATGATCAAAGAAAAAAAAACCTAGAAATCATCCTCCAAGAAATTCTCAAGGAAATCTGCCCTGATGTTTTAGAACCAGAGGGCAAAATAGAGGTTGAAAGACCACCCCCTGAAAAAGATCCTAAAAAGAAAACTCTTAGGAATATTATAGCCAGGTTCTGGAATTCCCAGATCAAGAAGAGAATATTACAAGCAGCCAGGAAGAAACAATTTCAACATTGTGGAAACACAATCAGGATAACTCAGGATCTGGCAGCTTCTACACTGAGGGATAGAAGGGCTTGGAATATGACATTCCGGAGGGCAAAGGAGCTGGGATTAAAACCAAGAATCACCTACCCAGCAAAACTGAATATCATGTTTCAAGGGAAAATATGATCATTTGGTGTAATAAGAGGACTTTCAAGCATTCTTGCTGAAAAAACCAGAGTTGAATAGAAAATTTGACATTCAGATACAAGAAGCAAGCGAAGCATGAGAAGGTAAACAGGGAAAAGAAACCAAAAGGAACTTATCAAATTTGAACTATTAACATTCCTACATGGAAAAACAATAATTGTAACTGATGAAACTTTTCTCAGTATAAAAATAGTTGAAGGGAATATATATGTCTATATCAGAGAGTATACGGACGTGTGAATACATATGTGAAGGTATTTATATATGTTTACAGGTAGACATAGAGGGCACAGGACCAATTTAATAGAAAGGGATGATACTTAAAAGGCGAAATTAAGAAGTGAGAGAGGAATATAATGAGAGGAGATGGGGAGAGAGAATGGGGTAAACTATCTCATATAGAAGAGGCAAGGGAAAATGGTTACAATGGAGGGGAAGAATAGGAAGGCAAAAGGGAATGGTCAAACTTATTCTCATTGAATTTGGCTCAGGGAGGGAATGACATACATACTAAATAAGGTATCTCACCCTACTGGAGAGTAGGGGGTAAGGGGACAAGAGGGGGGATGATGGAATGAAGGGCAGCCTGGGGGGGGGGAGGGAAGTTGGAAGCACCCACTTTTGAAAAGGGACAGGATCAAAGTAGAGAATAGAACTAGTGGGAGGTGGGACAGGAGGGAGGGAAATATAGTCAGTCTTTTACAATATATCAACTATGTTAATGTTTTGCATAAGCTACACATGTACAACCTATACTGAACTGCTTATCTTTCCAGTAAGGGTGGGTGACAAGGGAGGAACGGAATGAATCTGGAATTCAAAGTTTTAATATCAAATGTTTAAATATATATACATATATATATATACTATTAATAATACTGTTTTACATGTAATTGGGAAATAAGATATACAGGTATACAGGCACTGGGGCATAGAGATCCACCATGCCCTACTGGAAAAGTCAAAGGGGGGTATGAGAGAAGATATGGGAGAGAGCAGATTGGAGGAGGGATATACTGTGGGACTGCTATTTTGGGGCAGTAGGTAGGGGAAAAATGGGGAGAAAATGTGTAACTCAAAATCTGGCAGAAATGAATGATGTAAATGGGAAGTTAATAAAGCATTTGAAAAATGAAAAAAAGAAATTAAAAAATTAGCAAAAAAAAATAAATTTACATTCATCTCTACCTAACCCCTTATCTCTTTAAGTTTGAAGCAAAAATATCAGGAAATGTTAAATATTCGCAGTCTAATAGGTGAGACAAAAAAAACCTTCTGTGCAAACAAGATACACACAGGATAAATTAAAGGTAATCAACAGAGGGAAGGCACTAGAATAAAGGGGGATAAGGAAAGACTTCTCCTAGAAAGTAGGATTTTGTTGGGATTTGAAAAAAGTCAGAGGAGCCAGGAGGCATAGAGGAGGAGGGAGAACACTCCAGGCATGGGGGAAAACCAATGAAAATGCACAGAGTTGGGAGATTGAGTGACTTATTTGAGGGAAAGCAAGGAAGCCAGTGTCAATGGATCACTTACTATCTAGAAGAGTGGGGGAAGGGGAGAAATAAGGTATAAGACTACTGGGAGACTAGGAAAGAGCTAGATCATGAAGGTCTTTGAATGCCAAGCAGAGGATTTTATACATGATCCAAGAGGTAATAATGAGCCACCAGAGTTTATTGAATAGGGGCATGAGGTAGTCGGAACTGAGCATTAGAAAGATCAATTTAATGACAGACATAAGTCTATGTTCTCCTTATCCACTGCAATTATATTTTGATCTAGTCTCAAAATATAGTCTTATGGTCAATTTCAACAACATCTATTTATCCATCCCTCCATCAATCTATCTATGATGCACAATATATTATATATGTAAGATTTTAATATATTATATTATATATCATTATATATTTGACTGCCATGATCTATATATGTGCTTATGTATACTTATATATGTATGTGTATAGAGGTGTATAGACATCTGAGCACCCATAATGTGTGTACATTTGTACATGCACACATATGCATTGTGGGGGCTCAGGAAATGTTTTTTCAGTACTTTCTCTTCTTTGTCCAACTGTTTTGTTGATAATGAAATGTAGGTGGTAATGATATAATCACCAGTAAGGCTTTCAAATTAATCAGTGCCATGAAGAAAAAGAATGAAATCTTTTCACTCTAGTTTGTCTAAGAAATAAAAAGGGGAGGTTCTCAAATGGTTGCTATAGGATCTAAGAGCTTGGAAATCTGGAGTCCTTTGATTTAACACTGGACTGTCTTGGGGTCTTTGCCAAATCACTCTGGCACTCCCAGAAACATTTATCTTATTGTCATTCAGTCATTCCGTTGTCTGACTCTTCCTGATCCTCTGACCATAGCACACTAATACTGTCCATGGCATTTTCTTGGCAAAGATACTGGAGTGGTTTACCTTTTCCTTCTCCCAGAGATTAAGGCAAACAGAGGTTTAAGTGATTTGCAAATGGTCACACAGCTAGTAAGTGTCTGGGAACATATTTGAACTTAAGTCTTCCTGACTCCAGAGTCAGTGTTCTTTCCACAGAGCCACCTAGCTGCCCCAAATTGGCCAGTTCTCTCTGGCACCCAACAAAGTTGTTTCTCTACCCTCCCAAAATTAAAAAGTCACAGAATTGTAGAGTTGGAAAGAATCTTGAGACTTCAGGTTCAATCCAGCTCTTAAAGCCACCTACTATGTCCAGAAAGTCACCTACCAGCCTCTGCTCAAAGACCTTCAAAAAGGGCAAATCAACCACCTCCTCAGGCGTCACATTTCACTTTTGAATTGTTCTGATTCAGGGGTGGGGAACCTGTGACCTCAAGGCCATATGTGGCCCTCTAGGGTCTCAAGTGCAGCCCTTTGCCTAAATCCAAACTTCACAGAATAGTTTGCAGCCTCAAGGTTGCAGGTCCTCCACCCCTGCACCTAATTGTTAAGAAGTTTTTATAGCACCAAGCCTGGATTTTTCTCCTCACAACTTCCATCCATTGCTCCTGGTTTGTCTTCTCTGGACAATCAGAAACCTAATCCATCTTCTATATGGTATCACTCATAATGTTTGAAGACAGCTATCATGCCCCCTGAGATATCTCTTCTCCAGATTAAACATCTCCAGTACTTCCTTTCTTGTATGACAAGAAATTCAGGTCCCAGAAGTCACTCTTCAACTCATCAATGTCATCCTTAAACTGTACCCCCTTATAACTAATTTCAGTCCTCCAGAAGTCTTCCGGTGAGAGAAAAGTACAAAAGGACCATCTTTTCCTTACTCCTGCAAACTATACTTTTCTTCACATAGTCCAAGGTCCCATTTGTTTCTATTTCTATGTTTGTTTGTTTTGTTTTGTTTTGTTTTTACTGTCATGTTACATGGTTAATTCACATTTAGCTTGTGGTAGACTAAGAATGCCAGATCTTTTCCACAGAAGCTATTTTCTAACCATGCTTCTGTCATCTTGTACTTGTAAAACAAATTATTTTTTTAAACCAAGTATAAGACTTTACAGGGTAGCTAAGTTGCACAGTAGATATAATGCCAGGCCTAGATTCAGGAAGACTCATCCAGACAGACAAATCCAGCCTGTGTCCCTGGGCAAGTCACTTTACCCTGTTTGCCTCAGTTTCCTCATCTTTAAAATGAGTCTGAGAAGGAAATAGCAAACCATTTCAGTAGCTTTGCCAAGAAAACCCCAGATGGGGTCATGAAGAATCAGACATGACTGATAACCACTGAACAACAGCAATAAGACTTTACATTTATCCAAATTGAATATCATCTTATTAGAATAAGCTAAATACTTTAGACTGACATGGAATTTTTGGATCATGGGTCTGCTGTCCAAACTTCTCCCAGTTTTGTGTCACCTGAAAAAAGTATGACACCTATGACTTTATCTCAGTTATTGATTAAAACATAAAAAAGCAAAGGATCAAGTACAGATTCCAGTGACCCTCCACTGGAGATTTCCAGCCAAGTTGGTATTAAACTACTAATAACAATATATTTAATCCAACCAGACCCACAGTTTGAAGTCCATCTAATTATATAATAATCTAGTTAATGTTTTTCTACATTTTCCACAAAAATAACGTGAAATAGAAAAGATCAAATGCTTACTAAAATTTACATAACCTATATCTATAGCATTCTTCTTTTCAACTAATTTTTTAAGGTGGGGTGGGGGAAGGAAATTAAATTTGTCTGCCATGACCTGTTCTTGATGAAATCATGCTGACTCTTTGAAATGACCGTTTCCTTTTGTAATTGTTCTCTCCTGGGTTGTCTGTTATAGAATATTCTCCAGAATTAAGTCCACTTCACTGACCTATAGTTTGCAGTCCCTGTTTATTTCCTTTTTTTTTTAAAGTAAATTGGTCAATCAGTCGATAAACATTTATTAAGCACCTAATATGTCCCAGGCACTGTGCTAAGAAATAGGGATTCAAAGAAAGGCAAAAGACAGTTCCTGAACTAGTGGAGCTCCCATCTATTGAAGGAGAAGATAAACTGTTCCTTTTTCCAGCCCTGTGGTATCTCCTCCATTCTCCATGATCTTTCAGATGTCATTGACAATGGTGCTTTCATCACAGCCACCAGCTCATTTAGCACCCAAAGATGAAGTTCATCTGGGCCTGGTGACCTGAATTCATCAGGGGCACTGAGATGATCCCTTACCATCTCCTTGTCTCAAGTATCAGCTCATGATAGCCATTATTGTTTTATCATTCCAGCATTTCCAAAGCAATAGATCGTAGTTAACACTAGGATGCTAGAAAGAATAATTAACTTAAGAATTAATGTCATATTCGTTTATTCCTCTTAATGAACTGTTTTCCCCCTGTTACTATAGGAGAGTAGGCGTGCATAGAATTTTTCTTCAGCAATATCATCCCTATACATCAATCAATAGACCTTTATTGATTGATTGATTGATCTATTGATCAATGGAAATTATGGCGTACTTTAGAGGACCAACCCTGAGGTCAGCAAGACATCCTGAATTCAAATCTACTCTCAGGCATTTACTAGCTATGTGACCCTGTGCAAGTCACTTAATTCCATTTGACTCAATTTCTTCATCTGAGGAATGAACTGGAGAATGAAATGGCAAACTATACCAATATCTTTGCCATGAAACCTCCCCCCAAGGGGTCATAAAATGCTGAACATGACTGAAAATGACTAAACAAGAATATATGCCAGGAAGGAACTGTGCTAACTTGGAATATGCACATCAGAAAAGAAACTTCAAACTTATTTGTAGCCCTTCAGGCTACATGAAGATTTATGTTTAAAAGTTGTTTTGTTATCTATCTACACGTGTATATGTGCATGCACACACATGTGTGCATATGTGTATATATGTCTATATATAATTTAATCACATGCACTTCACTCGTTTCATTGGAGAGTTAATATATTATCATTACAGAATGCTGCATGTATTATCCACTAGTTGATAGGATGTTTTGCTGTATTTTTTTTTCTTTTTTAACTTTGTTACAAGGGAAGTCATATTTGGGGTGGGTTGGGGTATATTGAGAATTTAGTGTGGTACCAAAAACAAAAGACTTTGATAAAAAAAAAAAAGAAGAAATACTTCTGGATTCATAAATCATTCCAGCTAAAGAGAGCTCAGAGATCATCTAGTTCAATTGCCCCATTTTGCAGTTAGGAAAATTGAGTCTCAAAGAAGTGACCCAATTTACCCAAGGTCAGAGAGCAAGCTGGTGGGGGCAGAGCCAACACCATAATCCAGGTGGAAGCTGGATCCTCGCTCATACCTTTCCAACTTGCAAGAATCCTCAAATCTGTAAGTACTTATTAAGCACCTACTAAATGCCAGGTTCTGTGATAGCCAGCAGGGATACAGCCCAGGTTTCCTGTAGACTGGGAAGGAGTAAGGGGTTTAGGATTTAGAACAGGAGACTTAATCTAGTCCAAACAACTCCTGAAGATACTAGACTGAGAAAAACTAAGCGATTTTCCTAAGATCACTTTGGTAGCAGAGCTGGGATTTGAACTCAGGTATTTTGATGCCAAATCTAGTTCTTTTTACACTAAAACAAATAATCCAACAATCTTCATAAAGATATATGTCAGGGATGGGTTCAATTTTTGGATAAGCTCAATACATACCGTGTTTCCCCGATAATAAGACACTGTCTTATTAATTTTTTTGGACAGAAAAACACCAGAGGGCTTATTTTCAGGGAAGGGCTTATTTTAATGAACATTGACAGCAATTTTAATAAACAGGTAAATGTGAACAAAAAAATGTACCTTTATTCAATAAGCAAATCACTGGGGAAGAACAGGATGATGTGCTCACTGCTGCAGCTCTGATTGGATGCAGCTCGGAGCGCGGCGTGCATTTCACCCGGGGCGGGGAGGGGATGGTGCATACAGAGGGTACCGTAATGTAGCGTGTAGCGCAGGGGATCACCTTCACTACAGTAGCAATCTCAATAGGGCTTATTTTCAGGGGAGGGCTTATCTTAGAGGAATCTTACACAGTAAGGGGAGGGCTTATTTTCAGGATAGGTCTTATTATCGGGGAAACATGGTACTCTCAGTGAAAAGAGGTCTAAAAAAAGCACTGCACAAACCCTAAACACACAATCTCAGATAATATAGGTGGGTTCTTCTTGGAAGGAGGATTGAATATCTCTTAATGGTTCTTCCTATGTGTAGGACTTAGCATCTCTGATTCAGGACAGGCCATATGGAAACCATGCCAGCAGATGACCTTACCTGGGGGAACACTCTCATCTGAACTGGCAGAGATCCCTGTGGCAAGACAACAGAATCAGGTCATTTCTGTCCTTTTTGAACATCCACAAATCCAAAAGCAACAAGTTCCCTCACTAAAAGGTTGTTTTTACCCACTTGTTTCCTTTCTCCTTTGGAAAGAACACATTTCCTTCCTTTTGGGGCAGCTGAGAAAATCCCTTGGTGTGTCTCTTATGGAAAAGTTTCCACTCACCCACACATCATCCCCATGACCCTGAAAGGCTGACTTGCATTTATTCTGGCTCCTTAGAAAAGGTTAATTAAAGAAACCATCCCAATGTGTCTTGCGGCCATAGGCACCCCAACTTCTGCCTCCTGATCTTAATGCATCTTGGATCCCATAATCCATCTTTAACCAAGTTCAGCCAAAGGACTAGAAAACAACCCCACAACCAAGGGGGAGGGGTGGGGAAAGTCAGGCTGATGAAGTCAAACATTACCAAGAACCTAGTAGAAAGGAAGTAACTAAACCACCATTCCCTCCTCAAACCCAACAGGGCTTTTCTCAAATTTCCTTGGTGCATTTCACAAGCCTGGATCTGTCCTTTACAAAATTGTTGAAGAAATGTTCCCTCAGGGAGTTTACATTCTATCAGGGAAGACAACATGTACATATAGACATCAATGATCATAGATTTAAATGTGAAAAGGTACTTGAAAAAGTCTAGTAAAAATCTTTCATTTTGCAGATGAAGAAACCAAGTCACAGAGAGATTTACTGACTTGCCCTAGATCATACAGATAACCTGGTGAGATTTCAGTTTGGATCCTTTGACTCCATAGCCAATGCCCTTTTCACTGCTTACAGGCATCTTCTATACACATAAAAATCAATACAAAGTAATTTGAAAATGTATTAATAGAATGATATGAAAAGCATTTTGTAAACTTTTGTTTAAAAATATTTTAACGCAGATATCATTATAAGGTGAACAATTTTTAAAACTCCATATTCTATATATTCCATATTCTAGTGCCTAGAATTAACCAGAATGTTTACTGCCTCTCGAGACTGAGAGGATAATTTGATGCTACATGTGAAAATGTTATATTAAATATATTAAACTCAGTAAGGAAATTTAAACTATTTAATTGTTTATAGTTATAAATAATGAAAAAGTAATGTTGCGTGGGGCAGGGGTAGGGCAAGAGCAGGGAGAGAATCACATTCCCATGCCCATGCAAAACTTAAATCACATATCACCCTGTGAAATATAGTGCAAAAGGTGCTAATTTTGGAGTTGTCAAAAGACCTGGGTTCAAAATCTGACTCTACAATATATTACTTATTTCACCTTGGACCACCAGCAGCACTACCTCTCTGGGTCTCAATTTCCACATGTACAAAATGCATAAATGGAAATAAAAAAACTAGAAAGCATCTGTTTATGACCCTTAGGGTCCCTGTTAAATTCTATGATTTCCTCTTCCACCCCTGTAAATCCTCATTTTTCTCAAAACATTTGGGTTTTTTTTCCTTTTTTCATTAATTTATTTTTAGTTTTCAACATTCATTTCCACAAGATTTTGAGTTTCAAATTTTCTCCCCATTTCCCCCTCCCCCCTCCCCCACATGGCATCCATTCTAAATTACCCCTTCCCCCCCTCGCCCCTCCCTTCTTTCCCCCTCCCCCCTCCCCCCCCCCCCCCCTTTTTTTTTTGCCTTTTGGAGGGCAATTGGGGTTAAGTAATTTGCCCACGGTTACACTGCTAGTTGTTTTGTGTATGTGTGTGTGTGTTAAGTGTCGGAGGCCGGAACCGAACTCAGGTCCTCCTGATTCCGGGGCCGGTGTTTTACTCACTGTGCCACCTAGCCACCTCTCCCCTTTACTTTCTTGCAGGGCAAGATAGATTTCTAGACCCCAATGCCTGTATATCTTATTTCTCAGCGTTTTTCTCAAAACATTTGTCCACTACTGTGGAGTCACACTGTTCCATTTCTGCAGTGTTTTCATACTGACACCTTTCAGAGACGCATTTCATCTAAATAGAGGAAAGGTCCATTTGGCATTTTGTCTCTTTGGCAGATATGTAAATGTCCTCCAGTCAAATTTTACTCTGACGCTACAGCCTGGATTCACAATAGTTATGTCAGCAGAGATGGGCAGTTAGGTGGCACCAGAGTGCACAGAGTGCCAGGTCTAGAGTCAGGAAGAATCATCTTCCTGAGTTCAAATATGGCCTCAGATTTTTACTAGGTGTGTGACCTTGGACAAGTCACTTAACCTTGTTTGCCTCAGTTTCCTCATCTGTGAAACAAACTGGAGAAGGAAATGGGAAACCACTCCAGTATCTTTTTTCAAGAAAACCCCGGATGGGGGCAGCCAGGTAGCACAGCAAGTAAGAGCACTGGCTCCAGTGTTGGGATGACATGTGGATAGAATCCGGGCTCAGACACTTAGCATCACACCCAGAAATAACT
The DNA here is from genome assembly GCF_028583685.1 of Petaurus breviceps papuanus. Classification (NCBI taxonomy): domain Eukaryota; kingdom Metazoa; phylum Chordata; class Mammalia; order Diprotodontia; family Petauridae; genus Petaurus; species Petaurus breviceps. The sequence continues at coordinate 3,559,490 of NW_027187351.1, forward strand.
GGCCGTGTAACCTTGACCAAGTTACTTAACCCCGATTGCTTAAAAAAAAAAAAAACCCAAGTGGCAACACAAAGAGTCAGACATGACTGAACAACGACAATGTAGCAGTAGAGAACAAACTCTTCACAGTTGCTATGAGGCTTAAAAGGTTTCGAATCTGGCCTCTGAAGACCAGCCACCAGGTTACTCTCAAGGAGATTAATTTTTCAGTCACCATATTTTTTTTTCTTTTTAAAATATTTTAATTGTTTCCAATTACATGTAAAAATACTTTTAACATTTATTTTTTTTAAAAGTATGAGTTCCAAATCTCTCCCTTCCTCCATCCCCTCCTCCCTCATTGAGAAGGCAAGCAATTTGATATAGGTTATACATGAGTCACCACAATTCTTGAAAACCACCTACTGAATCATAGATGATTTGCTTTCTGGTTCTATTTCAATAGAGAGGGTTCCATGAAAAACTGAAGGAAGTTATCTCTATCCTGCTCCTGGAGGAAACAATTCATGCTTAGGAAATGAAACAATAGAGTCTCTGAAGGTAACCTCCTCACTCCCATGCTTCAAAGGATCACAGATGTGGAAGGGAACTCAGAGGTCACCCAGTTGACTCTCCAATTTACAGATCAGGAAACTGTGACCCAGGGAGGTTAAGTGAACTGCTCAAGGTCATCGAGTTGGTAAAAATCAGAGGCAAGACAGAGTTTTCCCACCATACCACTCACTCTACCTGTTTGAAAAATAATGGAATTAAGGTAGCTAGGTGAAGTAGTGGATAGAGTGCTGGGCCTTGAGTCTGGAAGATTCATCTTCCTGAGTCCAAATCTACCATCAGATACTTACTAGCTGTGTGACCCTAGGCAAGTCATTTAACCCTATTTGCCTCAGTTTCCTCATCTATAAATGTTTTTCTATTTTTTATTCAAATTCATGTATAATTCAAATAAATGAGCTAAAGAAGAAAACAGCAGATCTCTCCAGTACCTTTGCCAATAAAAACCTCAAATAGGGTCATGAAGAGTTGGACATGGCTAAAAACAACTGGACAACAACTTGAAGTCAGGAAGACCTGAGTTTATATTTTGGCGCCATATCTTTATCAGCTGCTAGGAAAATCACCTGATCTTTATCAACCTATTTCGTTATCTGTAAAATAAGGATGAATAGGGGGCCAATAGGCAGTGCAGTGAATAGAGCACCAGCCCTTGAGTCAGGAGGACCTGAGTTCAAATATGGCTTCAGACACTTAACACTTACTAGCTGTGTGACCTTGGGCAAGTCACTTAACCCCAATTTCTCTGCCCTGCCCCTCCAAAAAAAAAAAGCAAAAAAAAAATAAGGATGAATAATATTATCACCTACCTCATGGGGTTTTTGTGAGGATCAAATAACATATATAAACTTTAAAATGTTATATCAATGCTAGTTATTATTATCATTTCATCAATGAACATATCAAGCATCTACTGCATATCAGGTGCTTTACTAGGCTGGGTACACGAAGATTAAAAATGAAATAATCTCTGCCCTCAAGGGGCTTACATTTTACTGGGGGGTTATAACAGGAAGGTCCGTGTTATTCTCTCTATTTCCTAGATAGGTAAAGAAAAGCAGAACATGGCAAAATTCTCATCTGACATCATGGCACAACCTGTAGGAAATCTATTTCTCAACTCTAACCTTCTACCACCAGCTTCACTTCTCTCTTTTACCCAAAGGACCTCAATGTGATATTGTAACACCACCCTATGCTATTCCATAGAGTTCTTAACTATCTTTAGCCTATCTAAAATTCCTTATTTGGAAAGACTTAGAGAGGCAGATATGATCATTCCATTTCCATAGTCAGACCCAAAATGAGCCAGAATGTTTCTACAGAGTATTAAGTTTCCCTGAGAAAATTCCACATAGCAATTTTCAGAAACCAAAGGTTTGAATTTATGAAGTCTTTCTTTAGAACAAAATAATCTTATCAAGTCTCTAAACTATTGCTACTATGCATCTCTCAAATAGGACCATTTTCACAGGGTTGCTGACACATGGCTCAGTTTTTCCCTGACACAGGGACCATTATATCTAGATGAAAGGTAAGCCCAGATCACCTGGGACAGTTCAACCTCAGAAACGCATTCTGGCAGAGAGAGATGACAGACAGACAGACAGAGATGGAGATATAATAGAAAGATAAAAGAAAGATAGACAGATAATAGGTAGGGAGATAAAGGATATATATATATATATAGTTATATATAGTTTTATATATGTGTATCTCTCTATATAGATAGATATGTATATGTGTCCATATCTATACATAGATAAATAGATAGATGGATAGATAGATGGATGGATAGATGGATAATTATAGTCTTTCTTTTTGCCATGTGCCTGTGATTCCATTGATTTAGAGAACTTTCAGTGAGGGAAGACTATTCATGCAAATGGGAACTTTCTCCAGGACCAATAGATGCCTAGCACACTGAGAGTTTAATAGACTTGGCGTAGTCAAACATTCAATATATGTCAGAGGTGGGATGCCTGATATTATCCAGTAATATTGTAAGATCTTGGATTTACACTAACCTTGTATTCAATCAAGCTCAAAGAATTATGAGCTCATTTATCCTTGACACATTTTAGCATGAGAGGAAAAGGCAAATGTGATTAGCCCATTTTACAGCTAGAGCCAAGGAGGCAAAGGGAAATACTGTGAAAAGACCAAGTTTAGTATAGATAGATAGATAGATAGATAGATAGATAGATAGATAGATAGATAGATAGATAGATAGATAGATAGATCTATATCTATAGATATAGATAGATATAGATATTACAAAGCATTTTACATAAATTATGTCATTTAATCTTCACAACCATATTATATGGTAGTTACTACTTGAGAGACAGCCTAGCAAAGTAGGAAGAGGGGCTGGCTTTAAAATCAGGAAGACTTGGGTTCTAGTCTTGCTTCTGGCACATCTAGCTATGTGACTATAGGCAAACCGTTGACCTTCTCAGTCCCTAGATTAAGGTAAATAGAGCCCATTTCAGAGACCTCAGAAAATACCAGTACTCATTAATAAATAACTCCCTCTTCCAAAGACTAGAATCTCAATCGCTTACATTCCTGGGCAATAAAGTGTTTAACACAGGGCCTAGTATATCATAAGCACTCTGTAAATGCTAGCTTCTTTTTCATTATTGTTATTATTATTTATTAGCTGCAACATGACTTCTAGGAGTTACTTCACACATGGGTGCCCCTCCCTGTGGATCCTGTGTGTGAACACACACATGTATGTATGTATACTTGTATGTATGCATGTATAGTTTTCGAGATAGTGCACATATGTATTCGTGTGTACATATATGTGTGTATATGTATATGTAGGTATGGGAATGCACGTGTGTATATGTGTATGTTGATATGTGTGTATGTGTAGATATTTATATGCATGTGTGTATAAATAACTGTGTATACACACATGTATGCTAAGTGTTTGTGTGTATATGTGCATGTGCACATGTATGTATGTGGCATTGTTCTTTCCTGGGAGATTTCTATTCTAGTTGCCCTCTACAGCAGTGACTATCTTCTTTTGTCGCTGCTTGTTACTGTCTTATGTATCTCTATTTCCCACAGCCAGTGCTGGTAAATGTTGAACAACCAGCTCTCAAAAAAATGAATCATATCTTTTTAAGTTTAATCTGTTTTATTAAGACTTTCTTAAAGCTAGAAAATCAACAACTCACTATGTCACACTTTTATTTGTAATGATGATTTATTTCCAAGGTATAAATACTCACATTAAAAAATTTAACCATGGGGGATCCAAATGGTTCTAGAACACCCCTACCCAGCTTTCCTGAGCTTCTAGCAGGTTATTTGGCACAATTTCCCATCTTTGTCCTCCTGACTTCCAAAGTTTTTATTTATGACATTTTCCACATTTATTCCCTTTCCCAGGGACCAACTGTCTAACTGCTAGCCCATGGAGAAAGAACACAAGAGAGGTCCTATCTCAGCCCAATGTGTTTATAATTCAAAAACATATCACCAGAAAGAGTTCCTCCATTCTTCTGAAGTACAAATTTCACAGACCCAAGACTCAGACAAAAGACTTTTCCCAGAGTCTAGAACTATAACTCCTTCCATAGTAACAGGAGGGTTTATCCCTCTAATGTCATATAAGTTCATAGTGGGTTTGGGGGAAGGATGTTTAACCATTTGTATCCCTGCTCCCATAGAACCTGGAAGACATGTTTCCCAGTCACATCAATACTTCCCACTAGGTTTAGGGTGCCCCACTCCCTCCATCCCATTGGACATCTGGACAGGCTATTCAGACTCCTTGAATTCCTTCTAAAACATATAGAAAAGGGAGGGGGAGTCACATACTTCATCTGGCACTACCCTGGAGCAGAAATGAAAAGATTCTCATCTATCTATCTATCTGTCTGTCTGTCTGTCTGTCTATCTATAGATATAGTTATAAACACCAATGCCACCCTCCTTTTCCTTTCCCTAATTCCACATATTCACTCACTTCTATGTATTCTTTTCTATCACATTGTCACCACCCTGATCCAAGGTCATATGTCTAGAAAACTCTGTGTTTGGCATCTTAACCTCCAGTTCCTCCCTACTTTAACTTAATCTTTAGATTATTGACAGATGGATTTTTCTTAAATATCACTTTTGTCAGGTCACTGTCCTGCTGAAAGAAACTTCAGTGGTACAATGGGAAAAGGACTGGAGTAACAGCAGACTCAGGTTCGAATCTCAGCTCTTCTGCTCACCACCTGTAGGAACTTGCTAGTCATTTGAGTTCTTGGGACCTCAGTTTCTAATCTATAAAATGAGGAATTTAGGCATAATGTATGTAATATGTAAAATGTAATAATGTATGTAAACTTGACCAGCTTACTTAACCTCCATGGACCTCAGTTTCTCCATCCGTAAAATGAGAACATTTACCCATATAGGCTCTAAGGACATTTTTATCCCTAGATCTCTGAATGAAATGGTCTCTAAGATCATTTCCACCATTAAATAAATGATAATAATCAATAATAACATATCTAATGACCTTCAAGAGCCCCTCCAACCTGTATTTCCAACTCCAATTTCCATTTTCCTAAAACAAATCCACTACCTCAGTGAAACAACCTATTCACTGTCCTCCAAATATGCTCTGCACATAGTCATCTCTCTACCTTTGCTCCAGGTGTTCCTCACCCCTGAAATTTGCTTCTCTCCACATATCTGAATCCTACCCATTTAAGTTCTTTAAATCCTACTAAAGATTCAAGTCTACTCCATAAAGTTTTCCAGAAGCACATTAACCTACAGCACCAATCATCATCATCACCACCACCATCATCATCATCATCACTGATACACTTGGGTAATATTTTAAGGTTTTCAAAGTGCTTGCAATACATTCTTATTTGAAACTCATAACAACCATAAAAGGCAACTTTTATGGATATCATAAGCCCCATTTTACAGATGGGGCAAAAACATCAAAGCTCAGAGAGAATGACAGAATCATAGATTTAGGAATTAAAAGAACCTTAGATACCAACTTGTTCAACCCCCTTACTTTACAGGTGAGGAAACTGAGGCACAGAGGTTAAGTGAATTGCCCAAGAAACACAGCTAATAAGTGTTAGAGGCAATTATTGGACTCAGACCTTCCTGATTCCAAGGTGAGCATTCTATTCACTAAATCACACTATTTCTCAAAGATCTTGCCACAGTCCTAAAAATATGGCTGTCAGAAAGAAGACCAATGGACCCAACCCAGAAATACAATGGAATATAAGATAGGAGCAGAAAGGGAGGCAACCCCTATTAAAAAAGGAAATTTAAGGAAATAATCCAAGTCTGACAAATGGTCAACTCCTCTGACCAATATTGTCTCCTATTGTTTATTCACCCTGAGTATTTTAGCCACTGAATAAAAATAGCTAATTAGTGCCTACTATGCACTGTGTATTTTACAAATATCACCTTATTTTATCCTCACAATGAACATGGAAGTTCATTGGTGCTATTATTATCCCCATTTTGTAGATGATGAAACTGAGGCAAGCAGAGGTTAAGTGTTAAGAGTTTAAGGCCCAGGGTCAGGGACTTCACTGAGGCCAAATCTTCCTGATTCCAGGTGCACCACTACTAACCTATTCAGTGTCAGTGCTGCCAAGAAACTTCTTGTTCTTCCCCAATCAGGCCTTCTGGTTTTAGCTTACTAAACTTCTGATGTGAATCCCCTTTCCTTTACTTTAAGGCAGGGATTAATTTTCCCCTACACCTAGTGTTTGTCAGGGCAAGAGGTGGCACCTCCTACCCACACAACCCAATTTGCATGATGCCATATAATGCCTTATGCTATTACTTAACTTATCTCCCCCCAATGACTATGCTAAAGGTTCTGGAGGGTAAGGTCTATGTCTCTCACTCCCCTTCCATAGATACACACCCACTGAGGGCCTTATCACAGTGCTATAGAAACAGCAGGCAATGAATATTTTTTGAATGAATGAACCCCAGCTTGATCTGAGTTTATCCATAAATTACATTTTTAGAAAATGGAAATTTCTTGCTTTAAAAATTTTAAAGAATTCTTAGGGCCATTCCAAGTAACAGCCAACTGAGACTAGTGTTCTGGTCCCAAGAACATAGTTCAGGACAAAACTAAAGTGGCAACCTATATTTCAGTTTCCACCATTGAATCATTTTGACAGCTAAATACATGTGATTATGCCAGGACCTATGCATAGCACTGAGGCTCAGGTTATGCAAAATCATATACTTCAGTAAGGTATCTAGTACAACTTCCCAGAAGGTCCTGGAAGGACACATCCTAATTTTGGAGTATGTCTTTCCTTTACCCATTTTTGAGGCAGTTAAGTAGCATAGTGGATAGAATACTAGACATAACATCAGAAAGACCTGAGTTCAAGTCCCATCAAAGATGGTTAACTAGCTGTCTGTGATACTGGGTAAACTCACCTTCAGTCTTCCCATCTGTAAAATGTGGATAATTATAATATCTACCTCACAGAACTGTTTCAAGGATCAATGAGATAATCCAAGTAAAGATAATCCAAGTAAAAATCAATGACATCATACAAGTAATACAAGAAATAATACAAATTTGCTTTGCAAACCTTAAAAGTGTTCTATAAATGGCAGTTATTGCCAGTGTTGTTCCTTAAGCACCATGGAGTTTAGCATAAAAGTATCATTAAGAAGAGAACTGCCTACACTTTTGCATGTAATTCATACTTTTTTTTGGAGGAGGGGGGAATCCAGATCTGTAATTTTATTGCTATAGGGAACTCTCAAAGAAGAAACTCTCTCCACCAATGCATATTTGCACCTTCTGTGCAACTTATGGGACTTGAGGGGTTTACTTGCCTAAGGAAGCACACTGAGTTTGTGTCAGAGGTGAGATTTTAATCCAGCTCTCCCTTGCTTCAAGGCCAGATTTCTTTTCCCTATTCCACACTGCCCTGTTGATGAACACATTGCTATAATTAATTGTAACAACATATAATATTTATATTTATCAGAAATTACCACAAGGATAAAGTATCACTTATTAAGTATCTATATCGTACCTGGTAGTCCAACTGGTCATTCAACAACAAAAAAGGAAATAAATGAACACATTCCTAAGAATGAATGAAACAATACAAGAACAATCTTGATTCATCTGGAATTCAACTTCATTTTCCTAAAATAGGTGAACCATACTAAAATTGAGTAACTATTCAATTTTTTACATCTACTGTGGGCAGTCCCCACTTTTCACCACTCTTGTTCATTAAGTGACTTAATAGCCACTTATTATATAGAGAACAGGGTTCTCCCACACAGACCTACAATTTCACTGTTATGGGGAACTTCCAGAGTGGGAACTTCCTCCACAAACGCAGGTCAATAACTTCACTGTAATTTAAAGTCTTAGTGAGATGCCTGAAGTCCTAAGATGTTAAAAGACTTTCCTATGGTACTACAAGGCAGCCTGGTGGTACAGTAGATAGAATGTCAGACCTGGAGTCAGAAAGACTCATCTTCCTGAGTTCAAATCTGGTCACAGACACTTGCTAGCTGTGTGACCCTGGGCAAGTCACTTAAACCTGTATACTTTAGTTCCTCATCTGTAAAATGAGCTGAAGAAGGAAATAGCAAACCACTCCACTATCTCTGCCAAGAAAACTACAAAACAAAGCCATGAAGAGTTGGATATGACTAAGAAACTGAACAACAAAAATACTAACAGCAAATACTGTCCTTATTTATCTGCTTACTGGCATCTACTTTTTTCCTTTCACCTTCATTTTCTATGCAGACTGAATTTTTGTAGGGAAGTCCCTTGAAAGCCAAGCATCTAACCACTTTTCTGTCCCAGTAAAATAAAGAAGGGGTGGTGGTTAACAAACACTGGGTCTCCTTTAGGTAAGTGTTTTGCATCAGTCTGAGGGAGGAGCTATCCAATGCTAGCACAGGACAGGTTGTAGGGAAGAACTGAACAGGGAGTCAAACTGGGGAAACTGCCCAGCTTAACAGGTCTTCCAATATAGTATGGCTTCAGTACCTAGCAAGAACTGAGTCCCCTCCAAGAGTACCAATAATCAAGAGTTGGTTATTGTAAAAAATGACAAAGAAGAAAGCAGCGTGGAAAATAGCGATTTAAGTCTTTGAAGTCCTAAATTAGGAATCTGGCTGCTATGGTGGAATGGATCTGTGATTAAAGCCAAAATCAAAATAAATAAATAAATGAAAGTAACACTCAAAAGAGATGAAAGAGGAAGGTTGCAAATGGGTGAATGTCTATTATTAGGACAGTGTCAGGATGGGTTTATTAGATGGTCTGAGTATTCACTTCAAATTAGATAAGCCACATTATGAAGACAAAAGAGGAGCAGTAAAATGTAAGTTCCCTGAAGGCAAGGTCAATCTCCTTTTGATTTTTACCTTTTGTATCCCCACTATGTACTGTGACTTGCACACAGTTGTAACTTTTAAAATGCTACTTGAATCAAATTGACTGAGTAAGTAGGACAGATAGATGTGGAGTGTGGGAAGGGATATTATCTTAAAATGACAGGATTTAACAGTAACTTGATATGAAGGGCAGGATCTAATATAACATCAAGGCACCACACTTGGAGATAGAATAGAGAGTGATTTCTCTCACTCTTATAAGGAAAAAAAATAGACAGGGAGACTACTTTGGCGGGGGGGGGGGGGGGTGGAGGGATGAAGAGTTTGTTTGTTTTTTATCTACCTTAGTTTTTAATGTGAGCCAGACATTCACATGGAGGAGGAGTCATGCTTTTCCCTTTTCAAATAAGAACTGAACTATGAGAGAAAGATTGAGCCAAAAGAGATATTTAACGATCATCCTCCTAAAAGCAACTATATCCTCTGGTTTCAATTCCAGATAATTCCTTAAAGAAGTTGGGGGAGATGCCTCATTGGGAGTCTCTGAGAATAAAGTCATTCTACAACCACTCAGAGACTCTGGTTCAGAAGGTCCTAATATTCCTGAGTTGAGATGGGGTAGGCGATGGGGAAAAGGGGTTTGAAACCAGATGATCCTAGGATTCTTTTCAGTTTTAGTTTCACTACAATGATCTGTTAGGCCCAAGTTTCTAATCTGTTCCCTACAGAGCAGAGATGTACCAGATGACATATGCCCAGCAGTAAGTGGCTGCTCTCCTGTCATACTGAGGATAGCTTAAATGATTTGGAATCCTTCCAAGCACAAAGGGACTGGCCAAATCATTTGACATTTATTGGAGAGTGGGCCTGGGAGGGGACATAAAGAGTTCATTTTAAAATATCCACCCAGAAAGTGGGACAAATGCCATTAAGATTATCTGTATAGACTTTTATTTTCTAAGAAAGTCCAGGCAGCCCTCATTTATATTTGAAAAAAAATATATGATTAACCATAGTTAACCGTGAATGCAGATGTTTTGCATTAGAACCACTAGTCAAAGTTTGAAAGCATTTAATATTATATATTGCTACCATTCAGACTAAATTGTTTTTTTTAATGTACACAATATTACAAATTTAATTTTGAGCTGTTTGGATCAGTCTGTAAAAAAGATTTGATTATACCTGAGTGTTCTGGCCCCAGTTTTTCCGTATCTCAGTAATCTTGGCGGTAATTGGCTGATTAGGTGCCTCACACTCCATCTCTGCCTCAGTTTCCATGGTAATGTTACAGGAGCTATTATAGATGAGAACTTCATCTCTTTCCACTTTAGGGCTGAAACGAGAGGGGAGGTTAAATGGGGTGTCATCAATCTTAATGAAATGCAATTATTTTTACTCTTATTAATCATTGCAAGCCATTAGCTTGTGGCAACTACAGGCCACCATTTGTCAAATTTTGCAAATTTCTGTAATTTTGTTTCCATTCTTTTATTGTTTATTTGTTTTCCCTTTATCTGCAACCTCTGCAATGAAAATATATGCAGTAAATATCTTTCACTAAGGCTTTGCTCTTTTCCAAATCTATTAGGAATATTAGCACCAAAAAAAGCATCTTTCTCCCACTCCAAACCAACAAGCAAAGCAGGGATGACATGGTCTGTTTTGAAGATGGAAACAAACATTGGGGAGAGATTTTTCTCTTTCCCCCTTCTCTCTTCCTGCTCTTACTCACACTTAGCACTGGGGGAGTGAATAGCCTTTATCCCCCCCAGGGCAGAGGGAGAAATTGGAAAACCCACACAACTGGCTAACTGGTCCCTAATTCCAACTGTGAAAAAATGAGCTCATTTAGGCTTTCAATTCCCTCTCCCCAGCTGATGGCAATGAGTCTCTGTTGCTAGGAGTGGAACATTAACTTAGTAAATTAATTAAACTTACTTAACAGCCCAGACTAAGGAGATTCGATATATGTGCCAGTTATATTCCCAGCCACTGACTCTAAAACCCCCTCTTGTACTGAGCAGAGAAGTCAAAGATGGAAAATGAAAGATAGGGGCCTGACAGCTTTACTTAGAAAAACAAAACATTTGGCCATGTTGGAGGAAGGTTAGGAGGGGAGTTATTAAGGGTCTTATGCCCAATAGCTGTGATCTTCTCTCAAGCTTAATCCTGGCTGAGGGCACTGATATAACTACTTCAGATTATTTATATTATTGATAAGTATATCACCATCATCATACTTGACATTTGCATCATATTTTACATTTTCAAGTCACTTCTATAGCTATTATTTAATTTCATCTCCCCTCCTCCCATTTTATAGGAGGAAATTGAGGCTCAGAAAGAATATTGATTTGCTTAGGGTCATATAACTACCTAGCGGCAGAACCAGAGCTAGTGTCTAGGTCTTTTAACTGCTGCTACAATGATCTTTGAAGTACCTAGTCAAATGCTAAGTAGTGAGTTACCTGTCACTGAAAGTATTCCAGCAAAAGTCCAGCAATCAATCAACCAACACACATTTATTAAGTTCCTATGTACTAAACATAACCAGCTAGGTGGTATAGTAGACAGAGCTGTGGGCATGGAGTCAGGAAGTTCTGAGTTCAAATCCAGCCTCAAACACTTACTAGCTATGAGACCCTAGGCAAGTCACTTAACCCCTCATCAGTTTGTCATCTGTAAAATGAGGACACAATGGAAAAAGAAATGGCAAACCACTCCAGAACCTTTGCCAAGAAAAGAGTCCATGGAGTCTTGTAGGGTCAGACATAACTGAACAACAACAAATGTATCAACCATTGTGCCAAGTGTACAAATGAAATAATCACCATCATGAACAAGTAGAAGGATGAATACAAAGTAAATCTATACAGATTAAATGCAAAATACATACAAGGTAATCAGTAGGACACTATCTGTTAGGGGAAGGTTAGCAGACCACCTGTCACCGAAGTTGGAAATGGGACTCCTACAGAGGGGACCCTAGAGGGCTAGACTGAAGTTCCTGCAACTCCTCTTGAAGCCTAAGATTCTAAACCTGGCAGACAAGAAAACCCCCCTGGAAGACCAGAAGCATCTGGTAAATAAAAAGTCTTCTGCTCAAGAACCCAGAATTCTACTGAACCATAGTATCTCTTTTAAATCAATGTCAAAAATGTCCCTTTCAAGCAAACGTTATAAAAGCAAACATTGGGAGTTCAGAACCAAAGAGTCTCTAATCCTGTCTAACATTTCACTTAAGTGAACTTGATGCTGAAAGAGGCCTCGCTTATTCTCCGATGGATATGTGGTCAAAAGATATGGATGGACAAATTGTTTTCAAAAGAACAGCAAAGAGGGACTTGGAGGACCTGAGTTCAAATCCTATCTTAGATACTTCCTTGTTACATGACTCTGAACAAGTCATTCACCACTCTATGCCTCAATTTCCTCATCTTTAAGATGGGAGCAGGGCTCCTAAAGTCCTTTCCAAATCAATAATCTTCTGAAAAATGCTACCTATATCCAGAGAAAGAACTAATGGAGCTTGAATGCAGATCAAAGCATTCTATTTTTCACTTTATTTTTTTCATTGGTCTTTTTTTTCCTTTTGGTCTGTGTCTTCTTTCACAACATGGCTAATATGGAAATATGTTTTCCATGATTACACATGTAAAAAAATTTTTTTAATTAAATAAATCCATAATTTTCTGAATCACCGGTATAAAACTCAAATAGAAATACTTACTTATGGGCCACATACTGTTTCAGAAAACACAAATTAACATTATCTATGCTGTACCTAATTTTTATGTATTTTTGTTAAATAGCTCCCAATTACATTTAAATCTGGTTCAGACTAACTCAGGAGTTTCTGCAAATACCTCTGTTCTAAATACCCATATGAAATTGTTCCAAATGACTAATAATAAGAGAAATCCAAATCAAAATAATCTTCAGATTTTGCCTAACGCCCAGAAAATTGGCCAGGCTAATAAAAAATGGAAACTGTCAATGTTGGAGAGGTTGAAGGAACAAAGCAACAAGATATTACACTCTTGATGGAGTCATAAATAGGTCCACACATCCTAGAAAGAAATTTTTTTAAGTGACTAAATTGTCTATACCCTCCAGACAACTGCTTGACATAGATTTCAGGGAGGTCAAAGACAGAAAACAAAAAGTCCAAAAGATACCAAGATGTTCATTGCAACCTCCTAAGACTTTAAACAGCAATACAGCTGAAAATCTTCACTGGCAGAAAGAGGATTCTCTAAACCAACAAAATCACAGACCCAGTCCAAAAAAAGGAAAATGTCATCACTGCGACTTTCGTGATCCAATAAAACATTGGAAACAAAGTAGATATCCACCATTTAAGAAATGGCTACACAGATTATGTAATGTATGACTGCAGTATAAGAATACTAACAAGCATTCAGAAATGCATGGGAAGAGATATAAACTGATGCAGAATGAAGTAAGCAGATATGGTAAAAACATTATACACAATGACTAAAACAACAAAAATGAAAAGAATAAAAAAAAAAACTAAAACTGAATACTGTGTAATTATACTGACCAGCGTTAGCCCTTAAAAAAAGAAAATATCTTTCTCTGCTTTCATGGCAGACAGAGCTGGGACACTATGGGGGGAGAGGGGGAGAGAAAAAACACCTACTATGTGCCAAGCATTACATCAAGTGCTTTACAAATATTATCTCATTCAATCCACACAAAAACCCTGGAAGTAGGTGCTATCATTATTCCCATTTTATAGTTAGGAAACAGAGGCAGAGCATGGTTAAGTGGCTTGCCTAAGATCACAGAGCTATTAAGTATCTAAAGGCAGACTTTAGCCTTCCTGAATCCACTTAGCTGCTTCTTGGTATTTGTTGGTTTTGTAGGACTCTTTTTTTTCCTTTTTTTTTTTCTAATCTTTGTTACCCAGCATGGCTTACAAAAGAGAAGAGAGAGAGAAAATATAAATTCAGAAATGACTATAATACAAAAACAAGAATTTTTTTTAGAAAAAATAATTTAAGGAAAAAAAAAGTCCTAGTCTGAGCATCATTTTCCTGCAGACTTTCACTCCATATATTTGGCAGGACTTATGCCAGGAAGTAAGACAAAGGAAGTAGCTAGGATCCCAGGTCTAGTCCCTTTAGAGGTGCACATAGGAAAAAAGAGAATAAAAAATGCAACCTTAGAGAACATGAAATGAAGATGCTTTAAATCATAGAATCTTGTCATCTAGTCCCAAAACCTTCCATCCAAAGAAAAAAAATTCTTCTGTAAAATTCCATAAGTTGACGTGAACATTTCAAGTGATGGAGAGCTTACCACTTTCAGGTGGTCTCCATTTACTGTTAGATAGCTTTAATTATTAGGAAGGGCTTCCTTATACTGAGTAGAAATTTGCATACCTCAAATTTCCAAATATTACTCATGACTGTGACCACTGAAATATTAGAAATTAAGTCTTCTTCCTCTTCCACATAGCAGGTCTTCCACTCTTTGGTTTTCATCTTCAAATATTTGAAGACAGATGTTATGTGTCTCTCTCCCTTACCATTTATTCTTCTCTTTTCCAACTAAATATCCTCCATTCCTCATAAGACGTTATGTCAACAACACCTTGGTTGTCTTCTTCAGCCTAGTTCCAGCTTGTCAATACCCTTTTAAAATCTGATGTACAGAATTGAACCAAGTATTCTATAGGCAGTGTAACTGGTGCAGATTATGGCAGTATATTCCCTTTTGTTATTTTGGATATGATACCTTTATTAATGCATCCTAAGATTGCATCATTTTTGGCTGTTTTATTCACAGCTACATTTCATTATTAATAGGCTCATAATAAGAATAAGTTAGGATCAACAAAAAACTCACACCATTTCCACACAAAGTGCTATTAAGCCTTGACCATGTCCGTACAGTTGATTTTCTAAACATAAACATAAGACTTGGCCTTTATCCCTATTACATTTTATCTTTATTAGATTCCAGCCCATTGTTCCAGCCAGATGAAATCATTTGGAATCTTAATTCCATCATTTGTTTCTAGCTATCTCCTCAGCTTTATGCCATCTGAACATTTGATTGTATGCCTTCTGTGTGTTCATCCAAATTGTTGATAAAAAAAAAATAATACCACATGGAGCCAAGGTTAGAGACCTATAGCATGCTACTAGAGACTTTCTCCCACTTGACATTTGTCCATTAATCAAAAGTTCTTAAATTTGCTTGTTGCACTATTATTCCATCTAATGAAACTATTATTTAACCTATATTTCTCTCTCTACAGCCCAGGAAAAAAAATCATCATAGCTTTTGTCAAATATCTCGATAGAAATCAAGATACCCTACCTCAGTGGCATGTCTCAAGTCTACCAGTGCGGCAACCATATCAAACTAGGAAATGTGATTCACTTGGCATAGCTTAATTTGAGTAAATTCACATCTTTTTCTACTTTAATTGTCTTCCAACTATCTGTTGGGATTGGTAATGAATGTATTGAATATTCAGTACTTAACACTGTACCTGGTGCATAAATGTTAGTTGACTGATCACCTGGATTTTAGTTTCTAGGATTCAACTCTCTCTCTTTTATAAAAATTGGGAGGAAGGGAGAATTTTCCCATTTCCAGTTTTCTAGTGTGTCCCTCACCTCCATGATTACTGAAAGATTACTAATAGTGGATCTGTGATACTTTCAGAACTCTGCAAAGTAATTTATAGTGATTGGGAACTTGAATTAATTGAAAGCAGCTCAATGTTCTCTTTATATATCTTGAATTTTCATTTACACAATCAAAAAATCCCAGAATATCAGAATTGGAAGGAACATCAGTGGTGATTTAGTCCAGTCCATCCCAGAAAGGAGCCCCCACTACAATACATCCAGAAAGTGGTCATTCGGGCTTTATGCTATTTCTCCTTCCAATGAGGAGAAACCCACTACCTCCCAAGGCAGCCCATTCCACTTTTGGAAATCTCTAATTGTTAGACAGAATCCCTATACCTAAACTTTCATCCATTGCTCCTAGCTCTGTGATCTGGGAACAAATAGAACAAGTCTAATCTTTCTTCCACACGAGAGTTTTTCAAACACAAAGATAGTTATGTGTTCCTGCCTAGCTTTGTCTAAGCTAAGCAACCCCAGTTCTTTCAACTAGTACCCATATGGAATAGACTTGCATTTCTTTACCATTCTGGTTGTCCTCCTCTGGGTTTTACCCATCTTAGCAAAATCCTTCCTAAATTGTAGTCTGGCAAGTAAAGAATATAATAACTGTCACCTCCTTTTTCCTTGAAGTTATGCTTCTCTCAGTGCAACCCAAGATTATATTAGCCCTTTTGTTTGCCATATCATATCACTGATTCATATTGATCTTATAATCCACAATAACTCTCAGATCTTTTTCAGACAAACTACTAATTAAGCTTGTACTTATGAAGTCAATTATTTTGAACCTAGACATGGGTTTATATTTATTGTAATAAAATTTCATCTTTTAAGATCCTGTTGAACCCAGTATTCTAACCTGTTGAGATATTTTTTGATCTTGACCATCCACTAGGTTAGCTATCCCTCCTAGCTTTGGCTCATGCATGAATTGGATAAGTATAACATTCATGTCTTTATCAAAGTCACTGACAAAAAAAGTGAATGAACAAAGAGCCAAAAACAAATCCCTGAGGCACTCCACTGAAGACCTCCTTCCAAGTTTACATAAAATCATTCACTAATGATTGTTCTTCAGTCCAGCCATTCAGCAAATTATAAGTCCAATTCATTGTACTATTGGTCAGCTAACATTCATCTATCTTTTCAAGAAGAATAACATGAAGATACTTTGTCAAATATGTTGCTAAAATCTGGTTAAAACATATCTATATAACTCTCCTGATCTACCAGTCTAATATTGAAAGAAAAAAGAAGGAAGAGAGGGAGGGAGGGAAGGAGGGAGAGAAGGAAGGAAGGAAGGAAGGAAGGAAGGAAGGAAGGAAGGAAGGAA
>NW_027187351.1:3576461-3583768 GCF_028583685.1 Petaurus breviceps papuanus
AAGGAAGGAAGGAAGGAAGGAAGGAAGGAAGGAAGGAAGGAAGGAAGAAAGGGGAAGGAGAGAAGAAGGGAGGTAGGGTGGAAGGGAGTGAGGATGGAAGGGAGGCAGGATGGAAGGGAGGCAAGGAAGGAGCATGGAAGGACATCATTCTGGTATGCTCTATTCTTTTTTTTTTTAAAGCAATTGGGGTTAAGTAACTTGCCCAAGGTTACACAACCAGTTTGTGTGTGTGTGTGGGGGGGGGGGGGTGTTAAGTATCTGAGGCCAGAACTGATCCCAGCTTCTCCTGACTCTGGGCCAGCGCCCTTACTCACTGTGCCACCTAGTGGTATGCTCTATTCTTACTGAAGTTATGCTGTCTCTTTAGCACTCATTCCATTTTAATTAAATGCATTCTATTCTTAATAGTTTGGAAATTATTCTCCTTGATGGAGATACTAAAGGAGTCCTCCTGCTTCGTTTTCATCAGTTAACACTATACAACCCTTCTCAACTAGAATATTTATCTATTCCTTTTTTATATTTTATAAGCCTGAGGTCATATAAAAGCACTTTGCAAAACTTGAAGCACACAAAAAATGTAGTTAGTATTATTATCAGAATTATTATTGACCTGACCCTCTTCTTACATATTTGTGTTATTCTTGTATCCATCTAATGTTATTTCATTTTATCTTTCTTTTTTAAATTTTCTGTAGTATTGTTTAATGATAATATTTTAAAATTATAGTAGAAATTAGCACACTTAGGATCTGAAAATATATTTGATATTTTTATAATACTTTATAGTATTTATAGTATTTGTACTTTTATTTTCTCATTTGATATAATAGGTAGAAGGCTAGAATTGCAGCCAAGAAGACCTGCACTCAAATCCTACCTCAGACACTTAAAGCATTATACAGAAATTTTAGCTATTCCCACAGCTATTCTAAGAATTAGGCAGGACTTACATTTATCCTCGGACCAAGATGAAGGGAAATTAAGTGACCTTACTTCTCTAATGGCAGGTAGGTATCTATGAACTAATGTCTTGACTCCCACACCCATATTCTTGGTTAGGTTTTAAGGAAGTTGTGCATTTAACAAATATTTCAATTGCATTTCACAATTAATATGAAGTGTATACTATGTGTAAGAAGCTCTGATGACATTTTATAACATATGAGTAAGGCACAGTCCCTGCCATCTGGTAGCTTATAATCTAATGAAGGGGATGAAACAGTCATCCTATGGCAATTGTCACAAGGGATGTACAAAGCTTAATGGGGATCCAAAGGAAAGAGTCAACACAATTAGCTAGGGAAAAGCATCCAAAGAAAGTCCAATGTAAGAGAGGCCTTAATGGATGGATGAGAGGCAGCAAGGCACAGTAGATAAACTGAGGAACTTGTGGTCAGAAAGAACTGGGTTCAAGCCTGCCTCTAACATTTACTAGCTTTGTGACTACTGGCAAACCTCTCATCTTCTCTGCTTCAGTTTCTTTCTTATAAAATGACAGGATTGGACTGGATGACTTCTAATGTCCCTTTCTAGCTTTAAATCTACAATTCTGTGATCCTATAAGTAGAAATGGATGGGGAGCAGAGGGGCATTACAGGGAGACGGAAGAGAAGAACGCTAACAAAAATATAGAGCTTAGAAAGCACAGAGTATTTTGAATGATTATATTTTTTGGTTTTGACGGGAACAGAGGGCAAATATAGGGGAGTAGAGATGACCAGAATAGCAATTTCTCATCTGTACAAAAGGCTGGAATAAGGATTGCCTGGAAAGGAAGAAATCGCTTAGGAAACTCATACAATAGGCCAGGAGAGAAGAAAGTGGAAGTCTGAACTATGGTGCCTATGAGGAAGGGTGAGGTTTCATTTGAAAGAAATTGCAATGGTAAGATGAATAAGACACCCCCAGCAAAGAATATATGTTCCCTTGGGGCAAGAGCTGTAGGAGTGTTTTCACTCATGTCTTTGTATTCCCAGTGAGATAGAAACAACTAGGTAGTGTGGTGGGGAGCTCTGGGCCTGGAAGCAAGAAGACCTAAATTCAAATCTGGCCTTACTTAGATACTAGTAGTGTAACCTCGGACAAGTCACTTAATCCCATTTGCCTCAGTTTCCCCCTCTATAAAGTGAGCCGGAGAAGGAAATGGCAAACCTTTCCAGTATCTTTTCCAAGAAACCTCCAAATGGGGTCACAACAGATCAGACATGACTGAACAGCAATAATAATAATGTCCTTATGGAGCTTAATTACCCTAGCAACAAAATATGTTAGTTACAGGACATCATTACAAGCCTAGGAGGAATTGTGTAGGACCCTGTAGGGAAGGAGTATTTCTTCATGGTGCAGGGATGTTACTCAAACTGGCAACCTCCACTTCAATCTTTTTCTGAGGATTGCTTCACTAAAAGCATCTGAACATGCTTCATCCAAAAGGGTCCTAAATTTAGAGTGAAAGGTCTAGAGTTGAATTCTAGTTCTATCACTTATCTTATCATTCATAGCTCTGAGACTTGTTTCCTCATTTGCAAAATTAAGGAACTGGACTAGAATCAGGGGTGGAGAACCTTCCCCAGGTTCCCCACCCCTGGAGCTGATCTCTAAGGTACCTTCCAATTCTATATCTATGGGGGAGGGGAGGAAACCTCTGCAGGCCTACAGTTTCCACCTTCACACACACACACACATCCATCAAAGTCATTAATGGCTGCTTTGGCGCAGACAGAGGCACATAGTCATTATGTGGGCTCCCCCAGAACTTTCTCAATAACTCAACCTGATAAAAGAGTTTTGGAAAGTGGGCTTTTCCAGTCCAAGATATTACAGTAGCTCAAGCATTTGAGAAGAGGCCCATATGCTCAATGTTATATGTCCTCACATGTGACCCAAGAGGAGGGTTCATGTACCTGAACCCCTGCCTTCTAGTTAGAGGAAGAAGGAAATTTGCTAGTGTCAATTGGATAAACCAACATCAAATCTATGGATGGCCAGAAGCGAACAGAGCAGGCTAGAGACAGGAGAGTCAGAAATCAAACAGAAGTTTAATTTCAAAGTGAGGGAAATGATTTTCAAGCAAGGACACATGCGCCAGGGCCCTGCCCTAGTGGGGGGGAACACCGCTTTAGGATAGGCAGTACTCAACACTCACACTAGTAGCTACATGGTGAACCATGCCCTGACAATGAGGGGTAACAGCAACAATGTGAGATGTTTGTTTAATAGCAGGGCTTCATGACCAGCATTTATTTACCTGAACTTGCCCCATACTTGTCTGAGCTCAGAGAACACTTGGTGCTAGTCAATGCAATACAGTAATTACTGTAGATTCTGCTGGAGGGTGAGATCATCCATAGGGTGAGAGCAAAAGATTATTGTCATGCCAAGATCTAGGCACAGTTTGCTTGCTGGTCCTTTGCTCTGGAAAACAAGGTATCACCTAATACTTGACACTAGGAATTAAGCTTTCTAGCAGAGAGTGGAGCTTTCTTGGGCAATGACAGCATTGGGGACTGTATCAAAAATAACTCCAAGTTTGAGAATGAGGACATTGGACCTTGCTTAAAGAAATGGATGGTTCCTGAGCAGTTTGGTTCTTAGAGAAGGAAGGGGATCACCAATATGGCCTCCACAGCTGGAGGATGAGCAAAGAAATAGTGATGTAAGACAGTGGAACAAAAGACTTATACTTTGCTCCTCACTATTACCAAAAGTTATTGAGATAGTTTGATGTGGAAGGAAAGGGTTCGCTTTTCCAGTACCAATGGAGAACATTAGCCTTGTAGGGTGTCATCAGGAGTGACTGGAGAAGACTCTGGGGAAAAGGATTATTTTACCAAGATGTCAAGAAATTACTCCACTTTTATTCTCTTCTGAAGAATCTATTATGTTTATGAGCTTACTGTATTTTCTGCCTCTTTTTAAGATCCCTGTGAGCCTTTTTCACTTCCAGGGGATTGGAGGAGGAGGTGGGAGACGAGTAAAATAAAAGCCATCCTCTATTTGAAACATTCGTTCCCTTGAGTACTGGTATGGGAGCTGGGAAGCCAGTTATATTTGTGGAAACTTAGACATGAGCTACACACAAGCTATATTTAAACATTTCACAGAATAAAGTCTGGAGAGGTAATAATGAGCCAAAATGATAACTGACCTTTTGAAGCAATCTAAGAGACTCGATACATTCTATGTAAACTCAGGTCTTGGAGAGCTCTGGTTCATGGATTCCATATAAAATCGAGAGTTTTAGATTAGTTGATTTCCAAGTACTCTTCTAGACTAATAATCTATGGCTCTAAATGTTATGCTTTAGCACAGTCCAACTCATACCTAAATAAAAATACAGTCGCAAATCGCCAACAAACAACTGAAGTATTTTTTTTTTACTCTAGAGGAAGCCAAAATAAGTTCTCTGTCACAGGATGGAAAAAAAGGTGCAAGAAAGAAACATTGGATTGAGTCAGAAAATTTGGGTTCTATTTCTGTTGCTGCAACTAACTAGCTGCATAACCTTGATTAGAAAGTAATTTCTCTGAGTCTCATTTTCCTCATTTATAATATTGATGCATTATAAATCAGGAGTGCAGAACCTCCAGCCTCCAGGCCAAACGTGGCCCTCTAGATCCTCAAGTGAGGCCCTTTGGCTGAATCCAAACCTCTGTGACAGTTTTGTGAAGTTTGGATTCAGTCAAATGGCTGCACTTGAAAACCTAGAGGGCCACATGTGGCCTTGAGGCTTCAGGTTGCCCACCCCTGGTCTAAATAATCTCTAAGGTCTTTTCCAGTTCTGCCATTTTAGCCATGAATATCACTTAAATAATACCACTGAAATGAGTTAAAATAAAAACCATGAAAAGAAGAAGATGTCCACATACTTTAGTCAGAACCTAAAGGGAATTAGACATCAAGACTAATGGAAATTATTAATCACTTTAGGAAACCCTAAAGAAATTTACTATATTCTATTATGTTGTTAAAATTTTCTTTTCTGTGAATTTTATGCAAGTCTGTATCTCAGTTTGTTTGCCACAAGGTGAAGGAATATTAAAAGCATTAACAGATTCAATTAAATTGAATTCCACAAGTACTTATTAAGCACCTACTATGTGCCAGTGGCTTTGCTATGTACATAGTAGGAACAAAGGGGTGTGCACACCTGTACACAAACACACACACACACACACACACACACACACTTCAAAAACTGAAGTAACATTTTTAAAACAGGCACTGGGAGGTAAGAATATAAGCCAAGGAGAAGGGATTTTTGTCATAGTTGAGTCATTTCAGTCATATCTGACTCTTGGTGACCTCATTTGGGGTTTTCTTGGCAAAGATACTGGAGTGTCTTGTCATTTCCTTCTCCAGCTCATTTTACATATGAGAAAAGTGAGGCAAAGAAGGTCATATATCTACTAAATGTCAGAGTCCAAATTTGAACTCGGGTCTTCCTGATTCCAGGGCTGAAGTTCTATCCACTGCACCACCTAGGAGGCTCAACTGTGCCAGGCTGTATCACAACTTGTAGTTGTAAGAGAGCTTACATTCTACTGAAAGAAAAATGGCTTCCCACAGAACCCAGATTGTCTTAGAGCCTGAAGAAGTCAGGCTCTTGAAATACAATGGTTATTTTTCTCTTTGATTCAATGTGATTTGCTCAGTTTGTTTTGTTTTGATTTCATTTTCTAAGTTGTAAATAAAACCTCCATTAAATGATCAAAGACAGCCATTCCAGCTAGGTAGGCAAAAGAGTAGTTTTTGCCTAAAAGTCATAGGGAACATAAAAGGATGCAGCATCATATGAAGAGGGAAGGGGGGGGAGGGAGAAAGCATAGCTTTGAAACATCACAGCGTTTGAAAAAGGAGTTAAAGATGATCTTTTTTTTCTTCTAAAAACCAAGGCAATCTCAGAGCACCCCATGTTGTCCTGCTGTTTCCCCTGCTTATTTGGGGGAGAAATGAGTTTGGGTAGAGAACCCGGGAACTTTCAGTCACTAATTTGTTCTTTAGAGGTTAAAAAAAAAAAGTAAATCCATATACGCTTATGGTTTCCAAGTCCTAAATCTACAGTAATTTTGTCTGTGCTTCTCCCTTCCTTTGAATAAACACTGTACAATCTGCTGGGTTTCTCTGTGACTTTTTGTTTCTTAAAAAAAAATGCACGAATCTGTTTGGAAAGAAAAGAAACAGGGAAAGGGGGGGAAACCCTTCTGTTTTTCATAATGTCTAATCTTTTTCCCCATTGGCATTCACCAGATGTTGCTTTGGATAGGAAGATAAATATTAAAATCTAAGAGAGAACAAAGCAGACTGTTTACTGGGTAGATTTTTCAGATGTTCTCCTGAACACTTGAAAAAGACAGGAGATGCTTTGATATCCAGGCTGGGTGGAATTCACAATGGAATGCCCCCTCTGGACCATCTGAAACATCAGCAACTCAGGTACGCACTGGATCTGGGATACTGAAACATCTGGGGTTATCTCTCCTACCCTGTAATTCCTAATTCCCACTGACGTCATAATGAAAGGGAGAGAGAGAGAGAGAGAGAGAGAGAGAGAGAGAGAGAGAGAGAGAGATGACAGAGCATTTGAATGGTGGCCAAGGGTTTTATTACCTCATGAAGAGTCCAGAGAATAATCCCAGGGATGAGTCTATCTGACGGTCCAGAGTTAAGGTGCACCAAGGACTTTCTTCACACATGTATACGTAAGACCAAGATCTTAACAGACTGTTGGTCCCCATGGTGACCGTCAATTCACACTGGATGTAGGTAGCATTGGTGGCTTCACAGTTCTCCTCCAAGGGCCTTAGGTTGCACAGAAAAGCCAAAGAGGCTGCAGGGGAGAATGGACAAAAAAAAATACCAAGAGAGCTATATTGAGACTTCAGATTCATTTTGATATATCAGAACTTTTTTAAAAATGTATTTATTTACTTTTAGTTTACAATTTTCAATTCCACAATCCCTTAAGTTCAAATTTTCTTTCCTTCCCTCTCCTCTACCCTCCCCCCCGCCCCCTTGGCAGCATGCAATCTGATAGAGGTTCTACAAATACCTTCGCATTAAACATTAGTCAAGTTGTAAAGAAGAGTTATAACCAATGGAGTGACCAACAAGAAAGATGGAACAAAACAGAACACAAAAGAGAGAGAGCAAATAGTTTGCTTCAATCTGCATTCAGACTCCACAGTTCTTTTCTCTATATTAGAACTTTTACCAATGCTAAGCTCACTTGACCATTCTGGAAATGGGGCAGGGGGGAGGAAGGAAGGAAGGAAGGAAGGAAGGAAGGAAGGAAGGAAGGAAGG
>NW_027187351.1:3583778-3585681 GCF_028583685.1 Petaurus breviceps papuanus
GAAGGAAGGAAGGAAGGAAGGAAGGAAGGAAGGAAGGAAGGAAGGAAAATAGGAAATGAGACATCTTTTAGGAATATCAAATTGCCTAGTATTGTTGAATAATTGTGTGCAGAGGACTGAAGTATAAGAAAATTGGAAAGGTAGGAAGGAATCAGATTGTAAAGGCCTCTAAATATCATGCAGAAGACTTTATACTTGATTCTAGAGGTGACAGGGGGCCACTGGAGTTTATTGGGTAAGACCGGGGAAAGGAGGAGGAATTATAATAGAGCTTGACTTACACTTTAGGAAAATCACTTTGGCAGTTGAGTGGAAAATGGATTGGAGTGGGGAGAGACTTGCAACAGGAGGACCAGCCCTCACAATTCTAAAGGTATGATTTTATGAGTCTGTGATCTGATAACTTTAGAGACAGAGTCAAAGGCAGTTAGTTAAGTATCTGCCATAACCACAACTTTGTCTAGTAAGGGGGAAGAATGATTATGGCAGGGATGATGCAATCTGAATCCTCTTTCCCCTATGAGGGTGAAAGGGCAGATTTCAGTGATGGTTTTTGTGTCAAAAGGTAGAGGAAAGCAAAAGCATGAGAAAAACATATGAATTACGATACTACCTACCAGTTTCTGTTAAGACAATGGCAACTTCTATGGTATTTTGCACACCATAAGGACCATGAACAAAGTACCAACAGCAAACTGCACCCCATGAATATGCATTTTCTAGGGGATTGCCATGGCCCCACATATCCAGGATACCCCAATCACTAGCATTCAACAACCTATTACTCAATCATGGCTAAGCTTCATTTCGTATCATGGTCCAGTCCCCAGCATTACCCAAAGTAAGCTTCTTACCCAGTTAATTAAATAGCCTCCCATGAAGAAAGGCAATTCTTGGGACTAGACACAGGGAAATGCTGCCTTGATTTTCAGAAAGACCAAAAAAAAATAGAGATTCATCAAATTATAGCCCACAGAGCTTGACTTTAAATCCTGCACAAAATTTGTAACATTATCAAAGGATCCTCTTATGAGCATTTAGAAAGGAAAACCATGATCACTAAGAGCAGAAATGAGCAAATCAATAATGAGTCACACCACGCTGATTTCATCTCCTTTATGTTGGCCTCACAGATTGGGGACATAGCATATCTGGATTTTAGCAAGACGTTTGACAAAGTCTCACAATAATCTCATGAATAAAATGGACAAATGTAGGGCATATTAGTACTTCCCAAGTTTACGACTGCAGAATGCTGGGGGATATAAGGGAAATAGGATAAAGGGAGGAAATAGAGGGACGAGAGAGATTTCAGGAAGTCCATATCCAATCATCTCTTTTTCTTAAATCACAGATACAAATAGTACAACTATTAAGAGTTCAAAAAAGATTTTGGTGTTATGAAGAGGTCCACATACTCAAATATATGACAATATAGTTGAGTGGGTTTTGAACTGGTTGAAAGACCAGACACAAAGCATAGTGATTAATGCATTGATGTCAACCTGGAGGGAGGAAGCTAATTGAGTGCATGAGAGATCTGTACTTATCTGTATTCTGTCAAAATTTTCATCAATAACTTAGATAAAGAAATAAATGGCATACTTATCCAATTTGTGGCTGAAATGAAACTAGAAGGGATAGCTAGTGCATTGCATGACAAAATCAAGTTAGAACACTGGGACATTAAGCTATACAAATAGGATACATTATTTGATACATATTAAGAAACAAGGTGAATCCTACACTTGCATTCAAAAATGTAATTGCATGAATAACAAATAGGATGGCAGGGAGTATAGGGTGGGCTCTGGCCAGGCAATAAGTTTTTGTGAAGAAGAAGAAGGAAGAAGAAGGAAGAAGAAGAAGAAGAAGAAGAAGAAGAAGAAGAAGAAGAAGAAGA
>NW_027187351.1:3585691-3622662 GCF_028583685.1 Petaurus breviceps papuanus
GAAGAAGAAGAAGAAGAAGAAGAAGAAGAAGAAGAAGAAGAAGAAGAGCTACAACAACTGGGAGTCCTAGTGGACTAGACATTCAATATTGTGTCAACTGCTCAATATGCAAGTCAAAACTCTTATATGATCTGATGCTGAATGAATAGAGGCATATACTGTCCAGAATGAGAGAAGTCCCTCTACACTTTGCCTTGGTCTGAGCACATATAAAATTTTGTGATCAGTTCTGGGCATCAAAGGGCAGCTAGGTGGCACAGTGGATAGAGTAAAATGTGGAAGACTCATCTTTGTGAGTTCAAATCTGCCCTTTGATACTCACTAGCTGTGTGATCCTGGGCAAGTCACTTAACTCTGCCTCAGCTTCTTCATCTGTAAAATGAGCTAGAGAAGGAAATAGCAAACCACTCGAATGGAGTCACAAAGACTCAGACATGACTGAACAACAACAACAAGGAATCCTATAAAAGAGATTCCTTTCCAAGTATAAACTGAATTAGAGAGGACCTCTGAAGGTTCTTCCAACTATGAGATTCTAGGATCTTATTTTTCCATACTAAGAATTGACATGTTTATAGTGTTTTGCAGTTTGCAAAACACTTTACATACATTATTTTGCTTGATTCTCCAAACAAACCTCAGTGAGTAGTTACTACCAATACTGACAATCATATTTTAAAGATAAGATTCAGAGAAGTTGACTGATTCACTAGTAGCCACAGAGGTGGCATTTAAATTTAGCTGACTTAATTCCACCATGCCATCCTCAGTCACACCATACTGTCTCTATGATTAAAGGGTTGGACAAAATTACTTTAGGATAACTATAATAGGGAGATGAAGACAATTTTATATGAAGTCACTAAAAAAAGATTAGGGTTCTTTAGTTAAGAAACAAAGTTTGAAAAGGGCTATAAAATCAAAGTCTATAAAAACCTGAAGGGTAGGTAATAGAGCCAGCAGTGACAGGTAGGGTGGCCTAATAGGAAACACATGGGTCTAAGAGGCAAGCAATTTGGGCTCTTCTACTAAAAACCTATTTGACCTTAATCCTTTCAACCTTTCTCTATATCTTAATTTCTTCATCCACCAAGTGGGAATGATAATCCTTTCCTTCCCACAGGGTTGTGAAGATTAAATAAGATCACAAATGGGAAAGTGTTTTGAAAAGTTAGGAGTTCTAATCAACTGGGAATGGCTAAACAAATTGTGGCAGATGAATGTAATAGAAACTGTTGTACCATAAGAACTGATTAATATGAAAGTCAAATGGGAAGAAATATGAACTGATTCAGGGTGAAGTAAGCAAACCACGGCAAAACAATTTGCACAATGACTAATCTAATGTCAAAGGAAAAAACAATAACAACAGAAACTAGATGTTGTGTAATTTTAATAATTAAGTCTGGTTCCCAAGAAGAGTTGAAAAAGAACCTCCCTTCTTTCTTTGCAAAATGGGTAGCTAAGAGAGTAGAGTATTTCAAATGCAGCCAGATATGGCTGATGTATTTAATTGGGTTTCTTTAACTGCATTTTTTTCTTTTTTTATTCTTTGATACAAGGGACTTCAGGTAGAGAAGCTGGAGGGATATTATCAGAAATAAAGGTTGATATAAAAACAAAAGATATCAAAAAGAAAAGTTGGGAGTGAGACAAATGTAAGGCATAATTATTGAAAACATACCAGAATAAGGTGTTTTCTTCTGAGAACTTAAAGAGGGAGTTCTAAGACAAATAAAAGGAAGCACAAATTCACACAGGAGACAATAAACTAAAGGAAATAAGTAATTATGCCATGAGTTGATACAGGTTGGAAATACAAATAGCTTCAAGAGTTTATTGTTTTCTCTGTCATACAAAAAAAATCAGCAAAATCAATAATGTTATGTCTACATAGGACAAAGTTTTTTAAAAATGATATAGAAATTATCTAATTGTTATCAGTATAGATGGACAGTCCATGCCACTGATGGATTTTTCCCAAATAATGTCATTCTCTTAGGTTAAACTAGTCAAATAATTACATATTTTCTCCTCTTTTTTTCACTTTTATAGACTCAGTCTTATGATAAGCTGCTGCATTTTATTGACATAACACTAATACTAACACTAATAATAATGGCTATCATTTATATAGCACTTTAAGGTTTGCAAAGCACGTTACCAATATTATCTCATTTGATCCTCACAACAACCCTAGGAAGTAAGTGCTATCCTTACACCCTTTTTATGAGGAAACTGAAGCAGATAGCAGCTAAGGGACTTGCCCACAGGGTCACATGGCTAGTAAATATCTAGGCTAGATTTGAATTCAGGTTCAAGTCTAGCTGATACAACTGAAAAAAGTCCAGGAGGATGTATACTAGAAACAAGGAATCCAGATCATAGTTTTAGAATTTTCATTGATCTTAGGAGGTCATTTAGTTCAACACATTCATTTTACATATAAGGAACCTGGAGTGGAGAAAGGTTCAGTGACTTGTTCAGAGTTACATAGTAAGTATGAAACAAAAGAAGGATTTGAATCCAGATATTCCCACTCAAATCTAGTTGAAGTTTTTTTGTGTTTGTTTTTATTTTGTTTTTGCTGTAGGACTTAGATGTCTTTTAGTTCTGTTTCTGAACCCATACAAGGTATTCAGGAATCCACAAAATTATAAAGCTAGAAGAAATCACCTAGTGCAAGGGTTCTTAACCTTTTCTGCATCATGATCCTCTTTGGCAATCTGATGAAAACTTAGTTTCTCTTCTCAGAATAATGTTTTAAAATGCACAAAATAAAATGCAAACAATGACAAAGAAACTAATGATACTGAAATACAATTATCAAAATATTTTTATAACCATATTACAGACTCTTGACCTAGGGCTGCCACCTCATTTTGCAGATGAGGAAATGAAGATCAAGGAAGATTAAATGACTTGCCCGAGGTCACACAGATATATCATCAGAGGCAGAATTTGAACCCAGATCATTTCACTGCATAGTCAATGATTTTTCCATCATATCACTATATTTTGTCTTCACCAGATCCTGGATGAAGTGAATTGTGCAACAGCAGAGATTCAAATTAAACAGAATATTTGCAACAGTGATCATCTTTAAACACTTGTACAGTTTAGTAAGGAAAACTGTGGAACTTCCTTTGCTGGGGATGTTTAAAAAAATATACATCAGATTTTCATCAGCCTTAGATAGTTTATATGTGTTTATAGTTTATATAGAAAGTTAAAAGAGTAGGGTAGGTAAACTAGAAGAATGAAAAGAAAAATGAATTAGGTTTTCCAGGCTAGGTTAATTGTAGCACTTAAGAAAACTACAGTTTCCAGGACTGAAAAAATTAAGGAAATGCTCACATCAGAATTTTTATTTTAGAACAGTACCAACCTTGACAATCCTTTCCAGAAACTCCAGATAATATTGGTGACAATTCAAAATCAGTGGAATTAGGTAAAAAAATGGAAATAGCAAAAGTTGAATAACTTCATTTTCCATAAAATTGTAGAACTACTTTTTCCTTTTTATTTCTTTCCTCTCTCCCTTCTTTCTTTTCTTCTTTCTCTCATTTTGCTTTCATCCTTTCTTTCCGTTTCCCCTCATTTCTTCCCTTCCTTCTTTCCTTTTCTTCCTCTTTCCTTCTTTCTCTTCCTTTCTTTCCCTTAATTTTCTTTCTTTTCTTTCTCTTTTCTTCTTGCTTTTCTCCTTTATTTTCCTTTTTCTTATTTGTTGACTTTTTTCTTTCCCTCCTTTTTTTCTAGACCAAGTTAAATTATCTTCTTAGACTAAACATCCAGGCTACTTCATAATCTGTGTGTATTTACTGTCACCTAGTGGCTGTTTTAAGGATTGCTATTTCCATTTCTTTGCCTAATTCCACTGATTTTGAACTGTCACCAATGTCATCTGGAGTTTCTGGAAAGGATTATCAAGGTTTGTTCTGCTCTAAAATCAAATTTCTGATGTGAGTATTTCCTTAACTTTTTCAGTGCTGGAAATTGTAGTTTTCTTAGGTGCCACAATTCATCTAGTCTGGAAAACCTAATTCAATTTTCTTTTCATTCTTCGACTTTAAATAAGACTCCTTCAAATAACACCAAGCTGCTACCTGAGATAAATAAAAATTCATCTTTTTAACACCAATATTCTTCTTCTGCTGCTATTTGTATGTCAATCATGGAATACCAGAACTGGAGAAAATGTCAAAAATTTAAGTGATTCCAAAAAATACTGAAGGGATGATGGGCAGCATATTACTGAAAATTATTTGCCTGGGAAAAATGACATGAAAGTTATCCAGAAAATATGCAATTGGAAAAGGAGGTGGATTGGTCATATGGTGAGAGCAAGATGGTAGTAGCAAGCCTTCAGTGCTCCACAGAATGTTAAAAACAAACAAAACAAAGCAAAACCAGGAAGGTTTGAAATAGGCATCCTCCTTGGAGCACTCATGAGAGGACGTGGATACAGAAGGCACAGGATAAGGTGTGGTTGGTCTGAGAACTACCTTGTGGGAAGAACTAATTCCAAATCTCTTGAAATATAACATCTATGGGTAACAATGAGAGACCTAATTAACATGTTGAAGGATGGAATCATGATCCAGACAGAGCTGGCTAAAAAGATGGGTTGGCTCTAAAAAGATACAATTTAATAAAGAAAAAAGATAAAGTGATAAACTTGGGTTCAAAAATTCAATTGCATGAGAAGGGTATGGATATGCAACAATTTAAAGGGAAAAAATATCAAAGGCAGGGGGTTTAGTTCTCTGAAAATTCAATGAATCGGTAGTACATATAATAACCACAGAAGTTAATGCAGTTTTAAGGGCAAAAAGAGGAATATAGTGTCCAAAAGAAGAGTGTCCATAGTCCTTCTGTGGTCTGTCTTCATCAGGCCACATCTGGAATATCAATTTATTTTTTTTAAGCAATTGGGGTTAAGTAATTTGCTCAAGGTTACACGGCCAGGTGTTTCTGGGTGGGTGCTAAGTGTCGGAGCCCGGATTCTATCCCCAGGTCATCCCGACACTGAAGCCGGTATTCTTACTCACTGTGCTACCTTGCCGCCCCTGGAATATCAATTTAGATCTGGATTCCTAGTTTTCAGGACATTAATCTCCTGGAGAGCAGGATGATGGGTATAATTATGGATCTAGAAATCAAATGAGGATCCTCTAAAGGATGTGGGGATGTTTAGGAGAAAAACAGAGTTAGGACACAAGAAAGCTCTATTCAAGTATTTTACATGTGGAAGAAAAATTAGCCTTGTTCTATTATGGATGCAGTAGTCAGAATCAGAAGCAATAGGTGAAAACTGAACATTGACAACTGATTTTGTAACAAAACTCTTCCTAACAATTAGTTATCAAAAGGGGAAAATGGGCAGGTCAGCACCAAGTTTCCCATCACAAGAATTCTTTTAAAGTAGATGATCACTCATTAGAGAAGTTGCGGGGAAGATTACTGTTCAAGTAGTGATTGAACAGGGCCGCTAGATGGTGCAGGAAATAGTGTGCTCCGCCTGGAGTCAGGAAGACCTGACCTCAAATCCAGCCTCAGACACTTACTAGCTGTGTGACCCTGGGCAAGTCATTTAACCCTATTTGTCTCTGGTCCTCATCGTGAAATGAGATGAAGAAGAAAATGCAAACTACTCAGGATCTTTGCCAAACCCTAAATGGGATAATGAAGAGTTGGACCCGAGTGAAAAACTACTCAACAACAAGTGATTGAACAAAATCCTTTGAGGCCCTGACTCTGAAATGCAGTAATTCTTTCATTTTATTGTTGTTTATTCACTTTAAGCACTACATAATAAAAATTCCCCCTCTCCTCCCTTTTCCTAAAATGGAGGGTATAGTTATAAGCCATGGTTTAGGCCCCCAAAGAGTGTAGTGGAAAAGACTGGTCCAAAAGATTTCAGTTGAGCTCTGGTAATGACTACCTGTTGGGAGTTTGGGCAGACCATTTATTTAAACTCTCTGTTTCCTCATCTGTAAAATGAGAAAACAATATCTTTTCTATCTACCTCATAGAATTTTATTTTGTTTTATATTTTTAGGTAAACACTTTGCTAAGAATAAAGCCCTATGGAAATAGCATTTTTTTGTTAGACATGTCTTCATTGCTTGGATCCCCAAATGGCTCATTGCAGAATCATAGGTGAATCAATCAGCCTTTCTGAACTTAAGTTTTTCTTGTATATTCAATAGCATTAGGAACCTACCTCATCATTTCAAAAGACTTAATCAAAAAATATTATATTTTTTTCTAAACTAGTACAGTAAAAACTCTTTTTTACTATAGACTCTCCTCTTTTTCTTCCTCTCCCCATTTCTCTCCTCTTCTGCTTCACTCTCCTCTCCCTAATCTTTCCTCTTTTCCTCTCTCCCCCATCCTTCCTCTCCCCTCCTCCTACCCTATTCCTTCTCTCTTTCCTTTCCCTCTCTCCTTCCCTATCTTTGTCTTCCTCCCACTCTCTCCCTAATATCTCCCTTCTCCTTATCTCATCTCTCCCTTTCCTTTTCTCTCTCTTCTTTACCGTTCTCTTTCTCACTTTCTTTCTCTCTGTTCTTCCCTTTCTCTCTGTCTATCCCTCCCTTACCTTCTCTCTCTCTCATTCCCTTTCTTTCCTCTTCTTCTCTGCCACTTTTCCCCATGCCAGGCTCTCCTGCTTCCTCTCCTTTTCTTCCCTTCCCACTCTGCTCCTTTCTGTCTGTCTCTGACCCCCATCAAAAATCTGAATCTGCTGAACTGAAATCTCACCTGCATCGTTTGGTGAATCTAATATTCCCATTGCAACTACATGTCACAGTAGGACTTGGCTGCTAAAAGACCTCCATAGAAAGGAGATCTGGTAAACTTTGTTGTTAAATGCCTAGATAACTCCTTGATCTGTGATTATGCAAACAAGATAATCTTCTGGCTAAGCTCGTCCTGCAGTTTAGGCAGTAATTAGGTCTGGACTTTCCTAGAAGCACAATGTGTAATTACTATGCAATTTGCCAGCCATCCCAATGAATAGCAAAGCTATATTTTTCCCCACCAAAAGGAGGAGTTATCCAAAGCCTGTTGCACAGATAAAGGTAACAGAGATGATGCATCCCTAAAGATGAAGTCTGTTAATTGCCTGGTAATTACCGAATCACAAGGTAATGTTTGCTGGCAAAGGTAACTGCTGTTTTAATTACAAGGATCAGGGATGTGATCAAGCAAGGACAGCCAATAGTCAGGAACTGTTATTGCTGGCTTGGCAGCATCCTGTATTGCACTAAGGCAGCGGCAGACAGCAGACATCAGCAGCCATCAGGTTCACTCTAATGGCAGAGCGGCACTAGGAAAAGTGATGGGATCTCCTGTGGTAGCTTTCCATCCAAAGACAATCCATAAAGCCCAGAACATTCTTTCATTAAACTACAGTCAAGCAAACAGGGTCTGAATAGTGACTGGCTGGTTGTTTTTAAGTTGTCCTATGAACTCCACAATTTCCAGAGAGCCAATAGTAAATGGGTTACTCTGTATTTGAATGACAATTTTCAAAAATAAAAACTGAATTTCAGAGCAGTTAAATGGTCTTTCCCTAAATTGCTAACAACAACAAAAGTAGAAACCTTTACTAAATGAAATAGAATCACACAACTCCTGAGTAGGAAGGGCCTTCAAAGAGTATCTAGTTCACCCCCATTTTATAGATGAGGAAACTGAGGCTCAGAGAAGTAAAATATTATGCCCATGGTGATATACATAGTTCTTGATTCCTGGAACTTGTCTTCATGTCTTTTGACTGCAGGTAAAGGATTTGGGGGGGGGGGAGGCAAGGGAATGACCTATTTATTAGACAGCCCTAGGCATGAAGATTTCAACCTCCTTAAATCCCCCCTAAAATACCACATGTCCTCTTTATAGCAGCTTAGTTTTTGCACTGAGATACGTGACAATGATAGAAAAGCTCCCTTTTAAAGCTTAGTGTTAAATATCAAGTATTTTCTTTCACTTTGATTTCACACTACTCTGCTGGGGGTGAGAGGGGTGGGGAAAGTCTCTTTTAACTCTACTACATTGATCCTCAATAATCCCAGTACAACATATATTGAAATTTTCGTTTTAACTGACCATCCAGTGGCAGCACCAGGCAGCTGAAGGTGGTCACCGTAGCATTGTCTAAGATTTGGCAGGGGACGCCACAGACGGCAGCAGAAATGTTCCCTGGAGAAAATCCACCTCCATGAACATGCAGCAGTCTTCCACCCAGACAGCCTTTAAAGAGAAGAATTACGCTTAGTCAACAGCCAAGGCTACAATCATGTGATCACATTTCTTTTTCCTTTTATAAGTCAAGACCCAAACCATTGCTTTCTGAATACATAACTTTCTTCCAATAGCCTCACTGAGGAACCCACAGCAACTCATTCATTCTAGGCTCCCAGACAGGCCAATTGTCTTGCCTAAGATCACACACTAATGAGTAACATAGCTAGGATTCAAACTCAGGTTCTCAGATCCTACATCCAGTATTTTTCTTGTTATTCCACAATGTGGGTGACAGAAAATTCCATTTTATATCTCCTATTCTACAGCTGGATGGCTAAGTGGATAGAGTGCTAGACCTAGAATAACAAAGGCCTGAGTTCAAATTTGGCTTCAGATGCTTACCAACTGGGTGACCCTGGACAAGTCACCTAACCTTGGTTTGCCTTAATATACTGCAGAAGGAAATAGCAAACCACGAGAAGTGGATAGAGTACCAGGCCTGGAGTCAGGAAGACTCACCTTCCTGAGTTTGAATCTGGCCTTAGACACTTACTAGCTATGTGATCCTGGGCAAGTCACTTAACCTTGTTTGCCTCAGTTTCCTTATGTGTAAAATGAGTCAGAGAAAGAAATTGCAAACCACTCTAGTATCTCTACAAAAAAAAAGCCAAATGGGGTCACAAAGGGTCTAACATGACTGAAAAAAAAATTACGACAATTCTGCCAATACAAAATCAAAGAATATTGGAACTACAAAGGACCTAAAAGAGTATTAAGTCCTTCATTTGACAAATAAGGAACCTAAGACCTAAAGAGGTTAAGCTACAGTTAATCAGAAGCAAAACTGGGACTGGAATTGGCAACATTCCATGCTGCAAAGTTGTATGTATATGAAATGGCTCAGTTCAGGCTTTAAAGTATTATAATTCTCTTCTTTAGCTACAGCTATACTCTTTCCTCTCAATCATTTTTTAAAGCCTTTGTATCCTGTTTAAGTTAAATATCTTAAGCATCTTTTAAACCACGAGAGAATAGAAGAACAAAAAACCAATATGGCAAAGAAATGAAGAGAGTATTTCAGAATAAGTAAACTGACATGAAGGAGAATGTACATCCAACAGCATAGGAACTATGGCAATTTGGTTTCCAGGAGAATCTCATCTCCCTCCATATCGTGAGATTGAAATAAATATTATATAATGAGAACATTATTATATTTAATGTATACATAATACAGTCATGCATATTATATGCTCCTGAGGGGAAAAAATGGGTACAAGTTATCATAGTCTATTTAAATAATAAAGTAATGAGTTCCTGTAAATTACAGTACTTTGTGTTTTTTTTTAAGAAATTAAATCAGATTAATTTGGGAAATTAAAATACAATCACATGTTTATAGAGCATGCACTCTAAAAATGCAGTCCCTTCTATAAAAAACCAATCAAAGATAGTCATAAATTCAACATCACAAAGAGAACTCTCGGGAAGAAATTGGGGAAATAACAAACCCAATCACTTTTCAATCTTCCCATCTCCCTCTCCTCTCATCTTTCAGATTGGTGTTAATTTTCTACCCTTTGGAAGCTACACATAGAGATCATTTAACCTCTGCTATCATGGTTAATCCACTCACAGAGATAAAGAGTTTTATGTTATTATTTGACTTACCAAAGTTACTGTAGATTGATGTAATGGTAATTGTAGAGGTGAACACCAATGTCGATGAAGCCCAACCTCTGAGACGGTCATGACCTTGGACTTGATATTGCCCAGCAGGAAGCTGAGAAACTGTGCATTGTAAAACTGTGTGGTTACCCAAGATGCCTACACATGGTGATGCCCCAATAAAGATCTGCATGTTCTTAGCACCAGTGGTACGGTCCACCATGAAGGTGATACTCAAGCCATCAGTTTGAAGAATGAAAAGTAATGCTGGGGTGAAGGCATCACTGT
The DNA here is from genome assembly GCF_028583685.1 of Petaurus breviceps papuanus. Taxonomy (NCBI): domain Eukaryota; kingdom Metazoa; phylum Chordata; class Mammalia; order Diprotodontia; family Petauridae; genus Petaurus; species Petaurus breviceps. The sequence goes on from NW_027187351.1 coordinate 3,595,898, forward strand.
AACCAATCATCCCCACGTCGTATAAGTTCCCATCTACTTCTATTTCCAGGACAACTGTCCCATTGCCTGGGGGAACAATACACTGGATGAGCACATAGCTAATATTTGCAGTGAGGCAAGGTTGGTGCCCTACCAAGACTGAAGTTGTGTTCTTTCCTCTCAGTGTTGTGCCTTCTATGATCAAGAGGCCTCCACCATTGACACTGAAATTCTGAGGGTGATACCCAAGCACCCGAGGAGTGACAGTGAAATATGGAGGTATGGTGCGTAGGCAAGCAAAGCCACTTCTCTTATTCAGAAGAGAGAAGTGATGTAGACCAGGGTCCAAGCCTGTCAGTTGACATTCCACCTGAGTTTCATTACAGAAGGTTATATCACAAGAAAAATGGTCATCAACCAAAACCACCAACTCATCAGTATCTGTGGCTAACTTCTGACCACCAATCAACATGGTGGTCAAAGTTCCACTGACACTGGTAGTCAATGTGTCCATAATGGGAGTCACCTCCTCCTGTAGATAGAATGTACAGTTTCCTTGGCACTCACTGCTTATCCCATTAGCAGTGATTGTGACATTCAGGGCAAGTGATGCTTTAGGGAGGTGCCCCATGAGGCTAACCTGGCAGAGCATCACCTGGTCATCCCAGTTCCAAATGGCACAAGTATGAATTCCAGAGAGGTCAACCTGAACTAAATTCATTCTGGATTTGAAAGCCAGACCCATTATAGTAAGCAATGTCCCTCCACACACTGATCCATAGGTGGGAAAGATGTCAGTAATCTGGGGGGACACTGTGAAACTGTGGGGCACAGCAGACATATTTGCAAATCCCACATCCTTCTGGAAAACCTGGATGGGATAAATTCCAGCCTCCACATTTGCTAACAGTAAAGAACAGAAATATTGAGTTTTATTGAAACTGAAGGATTGTAGCTCAAGGTCACATTTTGTGTCCCCCAGAAGGACAATTGATTTAGATATGTTATTTCCTTCCACTCGTAGCTCCAGAATTTCACCTCTGATTTGTCCTTGAATGGCAGTCACAAAAGGAGTTAAAGCTTCATGGTACATAAAGGTAAAGTCCTTCTTTCCCAATTCAAATGAGGGCTCGTGGGGGGCACAGACATTGCCAATTGAGATTTCTATGGGAACCATGATAGCTTGAGGCTCCATATCAGGCAAGTGAGGGGCTGATGATGTCTCACACCAGATGGTCTCTTCAGTTGAGTTCACAATGCTACAGGTCTGGTTGCCCACTGATACTGAAACTAGAGATGGATCCTTGCTGAAGCCAATCCCAGAGATAGTAAGGGTGGTTCCACCTAAAAGAATGGATATTGAAAATCAAGTTAGAAACAACAGATATTGGGAACCGGGCAATCGAAAGCAGTGCCTAGGTCACCAAACTAATAAAACAGGGCAAAAATTTTATTAAGTATAGTAAAAAGTCATTAAATTGTACTTCAGGTTAAAAGTATTTTGGGGGCAAACCTGTGATTGGATCTCTTAGCGTAGAAACTCTCTCCACTGACACAGCTCATCAGCTCATATGTACCTTCTCATCTAACAGTTGCCTGTCTCAATGTGCCCCAGGGTCACACAGCTAGTGAGTGTCAGAGGCAAAATTTGAACCTAAGGTTTCTTGCCTCTAAACACATCCTCCAGCTAATGTTCCAGGTTGCCTCAAAATATTTAGGAGGCTAAATTTCTTGGGTACATATTTTTACACACTTCAGAAACATCCACTTCCATACAGCAGATATTGGAATTACAAATCATTCTCATCTATTTGTAAAAACATGTGGCTTTCCCCAGGCCAGACATGCTCACTCCTTGACTCCTCTTCCAGCTCTGCCCCTGAGTCTCCAAACTTCACTCTCCCCCTTTTACCTTCTTAGCTCCGTAGTATAAGCAGTCTTCCCCCTTTAGAATGTAACCTCCTAGAGGGCAGGGACTATCCTTCTGTTTGGGGTTTTTGTTTGTTTTGTTTGTAGTTGTATTTCCAGCATGGAATGTGGTACCTGTCAGTAAGCATTTAACAAATGCTTAATAACTTAGTTTGTTGATGTGACAAATACGTAATGGAAGCCATATATATATATATATGTATATATATATATATACATATATATATGTGTATGTATGTATATATGAGCTCTCTAGTGTTTTTAATAGGAATGGGTGTTGTATTTTGTCAAAAATTTTTTCTGCATCTATTGAGATAATCATTGTTTCTGTTACTTTTGCTGTTGATATGATCAATTATGCTGAAAGTTTTCCTAATATTCAACCAGCCCTGTATTCCTGGCATAAATCCTACCTGATCAAAGTGTATTATTCTTGTGATAAGTTGCTGAAATCTTTTACCTAATATTTTATTTAAAATTTTTGCATCCATATTTATTAGGGAAATTGGTCTGTAATTTTCTTTGTTTTTACTCTTCCCAGTTAGGTATCAGTACCATATTTACATCATAAAAAGAATTTGGTAGAACTCCTTCACATATTTTCCCAAATAGTCTATATAGTATTGGAATGAATTGTTCTTTGAATGTTTGATAGAATTCACTTTTGAATCCATCTGGCCCTGGGGATTTTTTCCTAGGGAGTTCATTGATGACTTTTTCAATTTCTTTTTCTGAGATGGGTTATTTAGGGATTTTAATTCCTCTTTTGTTAATCTGCGCAATTTATATTTTCATAAATATTCATCCATTTTACTAAGATTGTCAAATTTATTGGCATATAGTTGGGCAAAATAGTTTATAATTATTGATTTAATTTCCTCTTCATTGCTGGCGAATTCATCCCTTTCATTTTTGATACTAGTAATTTGGTTTTCTCCTTTCTTTTTTTTAATTCAAAGCCCTATATATACAATCACACAAAATATATCTTACACAACACATGTCCTTTCTGCCATGCTCCCACACTCTACTCTTCACAGACCAAAACATAATTAGAGGAGTAGTCAAATCTCATTATATTGTTGTCAAGAGATATCACAGTTATCTCAGAGGCTGAGTTAAAACAAGAAAATTCTCTATAAATCACTGTATGCATGAGGAAGATTAGAATAAGAGTATAAGAAGGTGGTGTGATACAGAGGAAAGAGCCCTGGCTCTAAAATTAGAGGTACTGGATTCAAATCCTATCCTTATTACTTGTGTGAGCTTAGCCAGTCACTTAAACTCTCTATGCTCCAGTTTCCTTATCTATAAAATGAAGGGGGTTGGACTAAATGACCTCTGAGGTCCCTTTCAACTGTATATTGATGATCCTATTTGACCCAATAGTACAGTGAAATGCTTTATAATAGCGTTTCCCAATTGACAAAGAATAAGGTCTCATTGTAGCTAATAGTGGCACAATGGATGGAATGTTGGACTTGGGGTCAGGAAATTGTTCCATCATTTCAATCATGTCCAACTCTTCGTGACTCCATTTGGGGTTTTGTTGGCAAAAACACTGGAGGTTTGACACTTCTTCTCCAGCTCATTTTACAGATAAGGAAATTGAGGCAAATGGGATTAAGAGATTTGCCCAGGGTCATACAGTTAAGAAGTGTCTGAGGACAGATTTGAACTCAGGAAGATGAGTCTTCCTGACTTCAAACCCAACACTATCTCCACTGCACCACTTAGCTGTCCTTAAGGAAGTCTAGAGGACCTGAGTTCAAATCCTTCCTCAGAAACTTGCAAGTGTATGACTCTGAGCAAATCAGGAAGACCTGAATTTGAATCCTGCCTCAGACACTTACTAATATGTGACCCTAGGCAAGTCAGGAAGATCTGAGTTTGAATTCTGCCTCATACACTTACTAGTGTGTAATCCTGAGAAATTCCCCCAACTGTCTGTGAGCCTCATTTTCCTCATTGTTAAAACTGGGATAATGGGAGAAAAAAGCACCTCCTTCACAAAGTTGTTGTGAGGATCAAATAACATACAAACATATTAAAGTGCTTAAAGCTTAATATTCCACAAAAATGTTATCTGTTATTATTACTACTATTTTTAATGTGCAGTGAATTCTCAGAGGCATATAGCTTTCTGTATTCTTGTTGAAAAGCAAGTAGGTTTGCCAGGTAGCACAGCGAGTATGAGCTACGGCCCCAGAGTCGGGATGACCTGGGATCGAATCCGGGCTCTGATACTTAGCACTACACCCAGAAATAACTGGCCACGTAACCTTGAGTAAGTTACTTAATCCCAATTGCTAAAAAAGAAAAGAAAAGAAAAGAAAAGAAAAGCAAGTAGGTTCAAAAACATGCTCATTTGTATAACTTTCCTGTCTTCTTCCTTATACTTCTAGGTTATGTGTCCATATCCTGAGAGAATAATAGAGGCACGATGTGGTTTAGGAGAAAGAATGCTGAATTTGGATCTCTGGGACTTGGATTCAATTCCTGGCTATAGTTTTGGGCAAGTCACTTTTGTCTCCTCTGGACCTCAGTTTTCTCAGCCATTAGATGAGGGAACTAGACATCCAATAATATCCTTTCCAACTCTAAATATATGATCTAGGCATGGAAGGGTCCCCTTGCTCCTTTGTGGGTTACATGTGCTTTCTCTGCCTAAATGGAATCCTTCCTGAGTGCTTCCTAATATCCCTTCAAGAAGCTTAGACATTAAGGGGTGGCCAGGTGGCTCAGTGAGCAAGAGCACCGGCTCCAGTGTTGGGACGACCTGGAGATCAAATCCCGGGCTCAGACACTCAGCACCACACCCAGAAATAACTGGCTGTGTAACCTTGAGCAAGTTACTTAACCCTGATTGCTTAAAAAAAAAAAAGAAGAAGCTTAGACATTAGATAATTCCACTTTTTTTATTAAGGAAAAGTGCTTAGACATTAGACATTGACTTAGACATTAGATAATTCCACTTTTTTTTTTATTAAGGAAAAAGAAACCCAAGAACTTCCCTTTTATAAAATTCCTTGAGTTTATTTTGCTCATTAACTTGATTGTCTACAAGCAATCAATCAATAGGCATTTACTAAGATCTTGCCTACAATGTGCCAGACCCTGTACTAGGTGTTGGAGAAATAAAGATGAAGAATAAAACAGTCCCTACTTGATACAGAGTATGTGTATAACAGGAGGCGAACTAAAAAGTCCAATTAGTTCAATGATCATAAAATTGAATGTCAATTCTAGGGGGGAGATGACCCTAATCTCCTCACTATATGTCTAAGGCAGGGGTTTATAACCTTTTTTTGGGTCATGGACCCCTTTGGCAGTCTGGTAAAGCCTATGGACCTTTTCTAAGAATAACACTTTTTAAATTAATAAAATAAGAGGATTATAAAAGAAATCAGCTATAGAGAATTACATTTGTCAAAAAAACATTAAGTTCATAAACCACATAAGAAGCCCTGGCCTGGGGGTGGCTAGGTGGTACCCCAATTGCCCTGCTTTCCCCCCTCCAAAAAGGAAAAAAAAAGAAGAAGCCCTGGCCTAGGGGTGGCTAGGTGGTACAGTCAAGGACCCTGGAGTCAGTAGAACCTGAGTTCAAATCCAGCCTCAGACACTTAACACTTACTAGCCACATGACTTTGGGCAAGTCATTTAACACCATTGCCTCAACAATACCAACAACCACAAAAAATTTTAATTAAGGCTAAAAACTACATGGGAAATACTTACCCAGAAGGGACCCACAACAAGGCTCAATCTGAAAGACTTTGGTAATATACTGGATTTGAAGATCAACCCTAGTGAAGAAAGAGATGTCAGAGGCAGTTGGACTAGAAATGGGAAGATTGATTAATTTGGAATCAGATGACCTGTGGCTGTATCACCCAGGACAAACCATTTAAACTACAGGCCTCAATTTAGTTTTTCAAATATGAAAAATAGGAGTGGAATTGGGGGGATGGGTGGGGGAATGATGAGATGACCTATAAAGTCCCTTCTGGACTTAAATCTTTGACTCTATGATGACCTCTAAGGTCCTTTCCAACAATGCCCTTGCATCAAGGTATCAGTGCAAGCTTCCTCAACCTTCATACTTCAGAATGGGAACTTTCCATCTTCCAGGGGTGTGCTGAAGTCAGCTCATACTGGTTTCACAGAGTCAATTGTTAAATTTTCAATGTGAACTTTTACACCTCAGAAACCAGGGAAAGCTATAAAGTAAGTTTTATTTACTGTTTTGTTAATTGTCTGGACCTAAGCAAGTGATGAAGAAAAACATTAATGATACAAATTAAATTGAAAAGTGTATCTTTCATATTTTTTTTGAGGATAAGCCTTTTGTTAAATATTTACCAATGTGTGCTTGACCTTACCCTTCTGAGCGGATGTTGACACCATTCATTGTGACTGAAATGCTGTGCCACCCTATTGGCAAAGGGGGCAGTGCCACCTCCAGACCCTGAGGCCCCTGCTTTAGGATCTGAACCAAGGTGTCCTGAATGTGGACTTTCATATCCAGGTCTGTATAATTCACCAGAGATGTAGTTCCAATGAAAAGTGTCTGATCTCCTGAAATGAGAAGCACCTGTTAAAGAAGCATGATTTGGGATATATAGACTAAGCCCTCTAATTCCTTCTAGCACTCACTTGTGACTATATAAAACCACCCGAATGTTCTTTAATTTGTTGGGTTTAAATATATACAATGCTAATTTAAACTGGGCCTTGAAAGATAAGTATGTACTGGGCATGGGGGTGCTGAGCATGAGCACGAGCAAAAAGAAAACTATTTTGGTAAGGCTAGGGGTGATAAGAAAATAATGAGGCAATAGGTAGGAAATAGGGATGCTACTTTGACAAAATTAAAATGAAACTAGAAAAGTGATTTGAGACCAATTCTTGAGAGGCCTTGAATACCAAGTGAAGAAATATGGGATTTAGCTAGTTAATGATAGTAATTCAAGTTTTCAAACAATAGTATAACTTAAAGATCATAGAAATATAAAATGTTTAAGGTAAAAGGGATTCTAGACATCATCTAGTTCAACTCCTTTTTTTTTCAAGGTAGAGAAATTGAGTCTTGAGGGGGTGGTAACTTACCCTAAGTCATTCAAGCAATAGTAATGATAGCTAGACAGACAGACAGAGAGATAGATAGGCATATGGGTAGATAGACAGAGACAGACAGAGAGATAGGCAGATAGATGGATGAACGGATGGATGGATAGACAGATGGATAGAAGGACAGAGGCAGATAATAAATAGAAAGAAAAAATATATATCTTAAATAATATAATTAAAATATTTCAAGATACTTTGAAAACCTTAAAGCACCATATACACTTTAATTATTTTTATTATATAATGCTTTAAGATTTATAAAGCATTTCATTCACAATAACTCTATAAGAAAGGTGGTACAGGTATTACTTATCTGCATTTTGCAGATGAAAAAATCTAGAGTAGAAGCTGAGTGATTTGCCTGAGGTCACAAAGGTAGTCAGTGGCAGAGGTAGGATTTGAACCTGTCTCCTTATTCCAGTTCCTACATTTATCCCACTACACCATGCTGTAGATACTTGGCTTAAAATGTGCTTTAAGAAAAAATCTGGCATCTGTGATAGATAATATGGAAAGGGAAAAGCCTGGGGCCACTTGGAAGGCTACTAAAATATGAGGAATAGGTATGAGGAACAACCTATTATATGGGTGTTCTACATGGTATTTATTCCCATCATCTTCCTCTAAGAAGAAGGATTCCTCTTGGCCTCATGTAATAGCCCATTTCTCTCTTCCCCTCCCCCACTCATCAAACCAAAAGTTATTCATCTTGCAAAATATCACCTTTTGTGAATTTTCTAATATATACTTTTCTATCCAGACCACTGAAAAATTCAAATACAAGTTTGTTTGGTTTTTTTTGCTTGTTTGTTTGTTTGCTTTTTTGTTTTTTTATAAGCAATCGGGGTTAAGTAACTTGCTCAAGGTTACATGGCCAGTTATTTCTGGGTGTGGTGCTGAGTATCTGAGCCCGGATTTGATCCCCAGGTCATCCCGACACTGGAGCCAATGCTCTTACTTGCTGAGCCACCTGGCCACCCTCAAATACAAGTTTTAAGCTTTGAAAAAAACACATCACATTGTATATATTAATCACATGAATTCTTTGGACTTTTGGTCAATTGTCAACTTATTTCTAGATGCCTTTAAGGCACTGATGTAATATATTTATACTTTTCATTTTAGGACAGAAATTTTATTAAAAGCCAACCAGGGTGAGCCCAGGACAGAACAGAGAGGAGTGACTTCCTCATCCTTCTCTCCCTCACTCTGAAGAGTCTGTACCACAGAGGAATTCCACCCACTTTGGTTGCCAGAGGCAGCAGATTTCTAGTTTGCATTATACTATCTGAATAATATTGAAAAGCTAAAGGATACTGCCTTTTATTTATACATTCTGGAGCTCTGAAAAGTGAAAAAGACAACCGAGAAAGGGAAAAGGGTTGGTCTTCCATAATAATAACTTAGATTTGTATATAGTTAACTTTCTCTGTTTATCTGGTATTCTATAGACAAGAGATTAGTTAGATGGCTGTGGGTCACATCTACATCCCTTGTTCTCACTGACTGGTTCTCTCTTTTTTTTTTTTTGCCTTTTGGAGGGCAATTGGGGTTAAGTAACTTGCCCAAGGTTACACAGCTAGTTTTTTTTGTGTTGGTGTTAAGTGTCTGAGGCAGGAACTGAAACTCAGGTCCTCCTGACTCCGGGGCCAGCACTTTACTCACTGCGCCACTTAGCTGCCCCTGCCTGGTTCTCTTTTACCTCCCCCCAAATACTCAAATGCCTTTCCTTGGCATTCAAGGTCTCTACACCCTGCCATTTCCCTAATTTTTTAGCCTTATTTCAAATGATAGCTATCCCTTCCACATCACAGGAGTTAGGAGCCAGATGTACCCCTGAGATCTAGAAAATGAGCATAGAAAATGTTGACCCTTCATACCACAGAAGAAGTCTGAATTATTATGGTATTAAAAGATAAAATATGTTGATATTATACAACACTATATGTGTGTGTGTGTATTATGCATATCTGAGATTCTAAACTTTTTCTTTGTCATCTGCTGGCCTCTTATTGTCTGCAAAACTCTCCCCCAAATTCCCATTTACTTTCTTATGCCAACCAAGATAGAGCAAAACCATGATGGGGAAAGTTACAATGTAGAAGGGATAAATATATTCTTTTCAGTGCACACTATACCCCAGGCAAACTAGATTATTCATTACATCTTGTAAATCCCCACCATTTTCCTACCTCAGTGCCTTTGCTGAGGCTGTTCCCTCTCCCTGGATTGTCATTCCTCCCTTTCTACCCTCACTACACCCATTACACCCATTCCTACCAGCCCTGCCTTTTGAAGTTCTAATCATCCTTCATGCTCCACTCAAAAACCACCAGCTCCATGAAGTGCTCTGAACTACCATCACTCCATCTGGAAAATATCTTTTCTTTCTTGCATCTTCTATAATATTTTGTAATAATCATGTTCTGATCATATTCAATTCTGCATTATAGGTGCTGGATAGCAATTTAATATTTATTACAAAGTATTCCATATTTGTATTTGTGCTACATGTCCCTGACACATATTAGATTGTAAATTTCAAGAGGTGATCAGTTAATTCTTTTAATTTCTATTTTGCCCTCTGGTTCTAGAATATCAGAGCAATTTTGCTTGATAATTGCTTGAAAGATGTTATCTAGGCTCTTTTTTTGATCATGGCTTTCAGGTAGTCCAATAATTTTTAAATTATTTCCCCTGGATCTATTTTCCAGGTCAGTGGTTTTTCCAGTGAGATATTTCACATTACCTTCTATTTTTTTTTCGGATCTGTTTTATAGTATCTTGATTTCTCATGAAGTTATTAGCTTCCAATTGCTCCAATCTAATTTTGAAGGAGTTATTCTCTTCAGTAAGTTTTTGAAATTCTTTATCCATCTGGCAAATTCAGCTTTTTAAGGCATCCTCATTGGCTTTTTGGGCCTCTTTTGACATTTGAGTTAATCTATTTTTTAAGGTGTTATTTTATTCAGTGTATTTTTGGGTCTCCTTTAGCAGGCTGTTGACTCACTTTTCATGATTTTCTTGCATCATTCTCATTTCTCTTCCCAATTTTTCCTCCACTTCTCTTACTTGATTTTCAAAATCCCTCTTGAGCTCCTCTGTGGCCTGTAAGCAATTCATATTTTTCTTGGAGGCTTTGGATAGAGGAGTTCTGACTTCACTTTCTTCCTCCCACTCCATGCCTTGATCTTTTTTGTCCCCAAAAAAGGATTCCATGGTCTGTTTGTGCTTCTGTTGCTTGCTCATATTCCAGCCAAGTACTTGACTTTTGAGCATTTGGACACAGTAAAACTCTGCTCCCAGAATGGAGAGAGCTTTGTCCCAAGTGCTGGTGTTTTTGCAGCTGCCAGAGCTATTAGGAGGGTGCCCTCTCTACAGCCCCCACAAACTCTGGCTCACTCATCACACACCCCAGGACCACCACCCAAGAGCATGATCCATATCCAAGCAGGTTAAAGCAAGAGTGATTACCCTCTGAATGGTCACTTGGTCCCTGTAGGATCTTCAGTCCAGGAGCTCCTAAAGCAGCCATGCGACAGCTGCACTGGTCTCCAGTCACTTCTCGCCCTGGGGGCAGGGGCCAGACCTTGCTCTTCAGTCCCCCTCTGTTCCAGCAGATTTTCTCACTGACCTTTTACTTTGAATTTGGAGTTTATGTGGAAACCAGCACAGCTACTGATGATTCACTCTCCTGAAGTCTGCTCAGGCACTGGTTAGCCTCCCTGAGGCTAAAACCACATTGCTCATGCGCCTATGCTCAGCTCCCAGCTTGATGTGATAGACCCTTCCTGTCCGCTCTTTCAGAGGGAAATTTGTTTCTCTCTGTCACTTTGTGGGTTCTGTAGCTCTAAAATTTGTTTAGAGTCACTTTTTACATGTATTAGAAGTGACTGGAGAAGGAGCCCACACCAAGTTTGTGTTTCTACTCTGCCATCTGGGCTCCACCCCTAGACTGTAAATTTCATGAAGGCAGGAACCATGCATTTAGTATTGATGTTTCTGCTTCAGCAGAGCTTTTCTCATAATAGGCACTAATAAATGATTGTTAAATGAATAACTCAATGGGCAATAGTAATTAATGTCTGTAATAATGACACTGAGGCACTTCTAGGTGGTAAAGTGGAGAGAGTGCTATGCCTGAAGTCAGGAAGACTCATCTTCCTGAGTTCAAATGTGGCCTCAGATACTTCTTAGCTGGGTAACCCCAGGCAAGCCACTTAATTCTGTTTGCCTCCATTTCCTCAACTGTAAAATGAGCTGGAGAAGGAAACGGCAAACCACTCTGGTATCTTTTTCAGCAAAACCCTAAATGAAGTCATGAAGAATAGGACACAACTAAAAATAACTGAACATTTATTATTGAACCTGTCTCCTTATGTCTGGCATAATTTGTAGTCAGAGGTTCTAGGTTTGAATTTCTTCTCAGAGGTATTTTCCTATATATGTGTGATCATAGGAAAGTCATAATCTCTCCAAGCTTGTTTCTTCCTATGTAGGATGCAGTGGTTAGATTGTTGACCTCTAAGGTGTCATCTATGTCTACATCCTGTGATCATATGATATAATGATGTCTTTGTGTCACATAGTTTTTAAGACCAGTATTCTGGCAGTATAAAAGCAGTATGTATATTGGTAGAAAGCTAGCCTCAGATCCAGAAGGACCTGGATTCAAGTGTCACCTCTGAGACATATTGACTTTGTGACCCTGGGCACCTCTCAGTCCTCTAGGCAACTCTCTAAAATGAGAAGGTACAGGCTTGCATTGGCAGAGCAAATTTCCTTACCTTGAAAGTTCCCTCTGTCAATGAAATCACAGGGCCAATCCCTCCCCTAAACTCTCCTCGAAGTACCCACTGATGAAGGCATGAGTACATGAGTATACATCAAGTACATGAGAATAGCTTCATATTGTTTTTGTTCATCCTGAAGAGGATCGGTGACATCATGAGGGTGGTAGCTTAATTTCATTTTACTGAGAGAAAATCTGACTCCAAGATTCCATTGGTCAAGGGGTGGCTAGGTGGCACAGTGAGTAAGAGCACCAGCCCCAGAGTCAGGACGACCCGGGATCAGATCCAGCCTCAGATACTTAATACCCACACAAAAAAACCGGCCATGTAACCTTGAGCAAGTTACTTAACCCCAATTGCTTAAAAAAAAAAAAGATTCCATTGGTCAAATAGTGAGTTAATAGCACAACTGGGCTGAGAAACCAGTCTCCTGATTTCCAGGTAAGTCCCTTTTCCCTGTTTTTCTGCCTTCACTATAATTCACCAGAGAGATCTCTCTTGCCTTTTTTCCCGGACCAAGGTTTTATCAAGAGAAAATTTTTAGAGTCTTACCTGCTGTGTTGCTTTTATTTCTGCTCAGGGACACGATAACTGGATTTAAAGAAGGAGTATACTTGAATGCCTCAGGATAAACTAATGACAGGTTGGTGGTGATGATGGTCACATTCACAAGTGTTCCACTACCATTCCCCTGAAAATCAATCTTAAAAAAATGAAATCTTGTCAAACCTCACTAAATACCTTTGACTGGGGTAGGGGTGGGAGAGCAGATTTGGATAGGAGGAGTATAAATTGCAAGAAAAAAATTAAAGAAATATGTGCTAATTGGTTTCAAATATTGTATGTATAATCATTGAACTAAGCTACCCAAATGTGGCCTAGAAGAAATCCTTAGGAGACCTGCCTTAAAGAATAGATAAGAATGATTCGTTATTAACATATCGGTTGTTTTTATGTAAATGGAAAATATTAATATATTAGGGAATGCTTGAAACTGTTTCTTTAAAGTACAGTAATTTAAAAGCTCCCTGGGGCAACTTTATTTCTACTCTTAATTTGTAGAGCAATTTTTTTCTTTATTGATAATGCTAAGGTAAACTTCAGGCTAGCCCTTTCCAAATTATCACAAAACCCCAAATTAATGAACCAGTCAGTAAGGTTTTGGTGTAGTTTCAAGAAAAAAAAAATAGATGAGAAAATTCTATTTTTCTTTCATTTTTGGTAATTCATGATTTTTCTTTTAATAGGTTAGAGATTCATCTATTTGGTACTGCTTGTTCTGCCTTACAGTAAAAATAGATAAAATACCACAAGGAAGTCCCTTACAAAAGAGCAAAATAATATAAGATGGAGGTTGGTCCAATTTATGGCTCAGTAATATAATTGAAATGATTCCCTGTGGAAAGAGAGCAGGAAGCTTTATTAAACTGTAAACTCTTAGAGGGCAGACAGAGACTATATAATTAATTCTGTAGGGCCTCCGGAATAGAGTTTTGTAAAATCTATGCTTATAAACATATTGTTGTTGTTGTTATTTTTAATAATATTACTGGGGAAGCAAGTAAAAGGTTTTTCCCAGTCCCCCTCCTACCCTCACTCGCTAGTGCTTTCCCTCTGAGAATATCTTTCACTTACAATGTATATCTTCTTTTTATAATTTATAAATTATATGTATATATAAATATATAAACATATATATAAATAATGTATATAACCTGTGTGTATGCATTTTTTGCATGTTGTCTGTACCATTAGAATATGTACTCCTTGAAGGGAACATCTTTGTCTTCAAACCCACAGTGCTTAGCACTATCTGGTACACTATTGGTGCTTAATAAATGCATGTCTGACAGTCTCTCTCTCTCTCTCTCTCACACACACACACACACACACATCCATACACACACACCACAATTAGCACCAAAAAAAAAATTTGCCAATACATATTCTATGGATTTGAATTTAAGATGTACACAGTCTATATATAATCTGTTGATTTTCTATCTCTAAGAGAAGTAGACAGACACATGGAGTAAGAGACAGAGACAAAGAGGGAGAGATGGGAGGAGAATGTTCTATGCAGTTGTAACATGGCTCATAGAATGATGTTTCAGTAAGGAAAACAAGTTCAACATTCTGTCTTTCAACAAATACCAACCCTGTGAGTGACTCTTAGGAAGTGAATCATAAACAAGTAGCAGATCTTAATTAATGGATGAGGGGTAAGGCATATAATTAGGAATGGGCATTAGGAACTTATATAATCATCTAAGGACCCACTGATTAACTGAAATTAGGAAATTCATCCACCCAAGAGGTTGAATCATTCCCATCTGCTGTATGAAAGAACATCTATAATACTTAATGCACAACATATTAATATACAAAAACTCTTTTTTAAAAATATTATTTTTATAGCTCTTGATAAGAGGGCTCTACCAACCATAAAGTTCACCAATGCACTTATGCCCTTTTATCTGTTGTCCAGCACCTGCTTGAATGCAAAGAGATGTATCAGATCATACAATCACAGATTCCTCATTTTACAAACTAGGAAACTGAGACCCAGACTTAATTTCCTCCTCTATAAAATTGTTGGTCTGGAAGGGAAAAGAGGGAAGAAGAGAAAGAAATGAACAGTTATATAGTACTTACTATGTGCTAACCATTATTCTAAGTGCTTTATAAATATCTCATTTGATCCTCACAACAACCAACTGGTGCTGTTATTATGCCCCTTTTACAGATGAGGAAATGGAGGCAAATGGCTGTTAAGTGACTTTCTTAGAATCACACAGATAAATTATAGAAAGACAACACAGGGCCAGAAGGAAGCTTTTAGCACCTCAAAAAGTTTCAAAGCAAGTCATGTATTCATAAACAAAGTAAGAAAATAGTCATGAATATTCAAGTTCACCTTGCATTCTGAGTTTAAATCTTGCCTTTGCTGCAGACTGCATTTTATGATCTTGGACAACGTATTTAACTTTGCTGACGCAAGAAATCTTCAACAATAGGATACAATAATGCTTCTTTGGTGGTGGTACTATACATTTTATTCCAGTCACATGACAAACAAATGCAAATGAATACTTGATCATGATCAATCTATGACCCAAATATAATTCACAACAAATAATTTTGGGATACCAAGAGAAATTTCTTTTTGATGCTTTCTCTACTTTCTGCCATAGACATACATGCCTGTTAAAATGTAAGTGCCTCGTGAATGGGGGTTGTTTCATTCTTTGAATTTGCATCCTTAGCACCTACCATAATATGGCCCATAATATCCATTTAAATAAGTGCTTGAGGGGCAGCTAGGTGTCTCAGTGAATAGAGCACCAGCCATAGAGTCAGGAGGACCTGAGTTCAAATCCAGCCTCAGATACTTAACACAAAAACTAGCCATGTGACCTTGGGCAAGTCACTTAACACCACTTGCTCTCCAAAAAGCCAGTAAACAAACAAATAAATAAATGAGTGCTTGATTGATTGATATGGGTTTTCTTTCATTGCCATCAGCATACTAATCTTCACCATAGCCCTATCCATGATTTTCACATCTATTTCCTCATCTGTAAAACCAAGGGGTTATATTATATAGCTTCTGAGATCCATTTCAGCTCTAGGTCTGTGATCCTATGGAGACTGATTGCCTTAGATGAGAACCCTTTAATATCTATGTAACGGATTCTCTTTGGAGCTATCTCCAATGAAGTGATGAGGCACTCCCTACTTCTGCATAGATGAGATCACTGAGTAGTACAATAAGTAGAAAAGTAAGGAGACAGTGGCATAAAAGCTATTTTGGTAATCATTTGCAGCATCCCATAAAGTGAGAGAGCTTATAAATTACTATTCCCTTCACACCACTCACATAATGAATAGTGAAAAAATAAATGAAGGATAAGAATAGGGTAAGGACCATCAGAGTGCTTAATCTGTCAATCAATCAATAAGCTTTTTGTGAGTGGTTTTTTTTGGAGGCAATAGGGGTTAAGTGACTTGCTCAGGGTCACACAGCTAGTAAGTGTCTGTGCCAGATTAGAACTCAAGGTCCTCCTGACTCCAGAGCCAGTGCTCTATCCACTGTACCACCTAGCTGCCCACAACAAGCATTTTAACCTCTACTTCAGGCTTAGTCTGTCACAGAGCATCTCTAAGGTTTAGATAAAGACAGATGCTAGGACTCAAGATAAGAGTTTACACAATCATCTCTATCACTGCCTTAAATGTGAAGTGATAGTGAATGATAGCAAGAGGACTCTCTAGAGGTCTCTGCTTACCAAGGGTGGGACTTTGCATTGGATTCTTTCCATGTTTCTGGAGGAGAAGTTGATGGGACAAGGTTCAGACCCAAATAACACCAGGCTTACTTCTTCCAAACTGGATCCTTGGATAGTGGCCCAAAGTCCTCCTGTAACATCAGTGATATCACCAGTTAAACAGTCAGATAGAGATCAGTGAGGCCTGAGATAAAGAAAATGATTGAAACGTGGAGAAATTAGCACTCATCAGAATCCCAGTAAATGTTAAAACTGCCACAGAAAGGACTTAAGCTAAATGTCAAAATCTTCCTATGAGAATGAGATGGTACAATGGATGGATTATCATCACTGATGAAATATCACCAAGTGGCATGGTATTATCTTTTTTTAAAATGATAAATTCCTATTAAAATTCTCCCTGGAAGAAAGAAGGGGAGAGGGAGAAGGAGAGGGAGGGAGAGAAGGAGGGGGAGGGGGAGGTGAAGGAGAGAGGGAGAGGAAGAAAGAGAGGGAGGGAAAGGAGAGAGGGAGAGGGAGGGGAGGGGAGGGATAGATTAAGAAAGTACTCTGCCCCCTAATAGGCTAAATGAGGTCACATGGAGCCTGTAGTGGGAAGTTTGTTGAAGGGTAGATCAGAGACCACAGGAGAAACTTGCTTGAGGGAAGCTTGTTTTTCAGAAAGGCATAACTTTTGTTACTTTGTAGTCACGTGAGTCATGAGGATTGTGATGTTCTCTGACCCTGGAGAAGGCCATATATATCTCTGAGGAGAGTTTTTGATTTGTGGATCACTTTGGGAAGAGATGTGTGATTTGGCCAGATGAGACTCTGGGCAGCCATTGAGCCCCCCAGCTTTGAAAACCCAGATGTTGGTGCTTCTCTCTCTGGTGACTAGCTAGGTATGGATGTAATGGTGAGACAGCTAGAAGCCCTGTCTGCTGAATTGTGTTATTTTCTCTGTCTGTATTTTTGTCTACTTAAAATTTCTGTTTGTATTCTCTGAAGTTCAGGGTGCTGACTTTTTCCCCTGAACTAGGTAAATGTGATATATGTTTGATTAAAGTAAGATTGTTAACCCTTTTTGAATTGCTTTCCTTTAGAAAAGCAGATCAAAGAACCTGTGCTAGCAGCCATCCTGGGTGTGCTAGGGAATTTGCTGCTACATTCCTTATTCTATCTATTCCAGATAAGCCTTCAAAGACTAGTTCTAGGACTTCTGAAACTTTCCTTCTCTCAAAAACCTTCAATGACTCCCCCATACCTTTAGGATAAAACACCAACTCCTCAACCTGACATTTAAAGCCCTCACAAACTGCCTCCAACCTACCCTTGCAACTTTCTTTTACTTCATGTACTGCTTTCCATCAGAACTGGAGTACTGTTAGTTCATCTGTATACCCTCCCACTTTCATGAAACACATCATTTCCCTCTTTACCACATCAATGAAGTTCATTTCTTACAGAGTTTAGCTCAGATGCTACTTCCTCTATGATGCCTTCTCTGATCCCAACCTCTCAGCTGAAAGAGGTTTCTTCCTTTTTAAATATTCCTAAAGCACTGTCGATCTCTCTTTCACCCGCTGTCAGATTCTGCCTTGCGCAATACTTACTTGTGTATGTGTGACTCATAGTCTTTCCCCTCCCTTCTTTAGACTATAAGCTGGTTGAGGATAAGATGCATCATTTTCATCTTTTTACCTTAACAACCTATCATAATGACTTGCACATATCAGGCACTGCCCCCTTTCTTATATGAACATTTTATTTGCTGAAAGTGGCAGAAAATAAACATTTTAAATGAAACAGAAAAAATAAGCATAAGGATAAACATGAATTGTGTAAAAAAAATTTTTAAACAAAATCTAACAGAAAAACAACCCCTCAGATAAATATTGTGAGAACAGCAACTGAAAAGCAAAAGTACTGGATGATGTTAGAGATCGATGATATGCAGTTTCCCAGCATCTAATTTGAACATGACTATTTTCAGTATTTGAGAGTTTGTGACTGTGAAACTTTGAATCAAAGAAGTATGGTGGTAAGAATGGTAAGGATCAAAATCAGAGTGATGGCCATGAAAGTAGATAGGAAGAGCCCATATGGGAGGCATGTGGCTGAGCATTTGGCAACTGATTCAAAGTATGGAATGAGGGAGAGGGTGATTTCTAAATTAGGAAGGGGAAAGGAGGGGAGGGGAAAGGAAGGGAAGGGAAGGGAAGGGAAGGGAAGGGAAGGGAAGAAAAGAAACAAGCAGACAGGAGTAGAACCAAGAGTAGTGTCCTGAAAACTTAGAAAGAAAAGAGTATCAAGGAGAAGAGCATAGTCATTTTATTTATTACATTTGTGTACATTTTATATACTTATATGTGTATATAGTGTCTTCCCTGATAGACTGTCATCTCCTTGAAAGTAGGAACTATTTCATTTTTATATTTATATCCCCAAAGTCTAGCACAGAACTTCTTACATAGTATCACACAAATATTTATTGATTTCATTGATTGATTAATAGATTGATTGAAGGCTTCATGAAGAAGATGACAGCTGATTTGCATTTTGAAGGATGGGTAGGACTTCGAAAGGCAAAATTGGAGGAGGGGGAAGAAGGGAAGGAAAATTTAAACACAGTAAAGGCCTGTACAAAAGCCTGGAGATGGGAAATCTTATTATATGTATAGGGTAAGGAACTAAGGACATTGCTACTAAGTCATTTTTCAGTTGTATCTGACTCTCTATGACCCCATTTGGAGTTTTCTTGGCAAACATACTGGAATGGTTTGCCATTTCCTTCTCCAGCTCATTTTACAGGTGAGAAACTAAGGCAAACAGAGTTAAAGGTCTTACCCAGAGTCACAAGCTAGTAAGTGTCCGTGGCCAGCTTTGCACTCACAAAGAAGAGTCTTTCTGACTCCACACCCAGCACTCTATCCACTGAGCCACTTAATTGCTAGTTAGGGATGGGAAAGTGGTAAATAATCCAGTTTGCCTAGAGCATGTCATATGTGAAGGGAAATAACATAAAATAAATCTGGAAAGCAAGAGTGGTGACAGATCATTTGAAAAGTTTTAAATGCCAGTCTGGGTAGTTAGCCAAAATAGAACATTTTCAAAGTCCTACCAAGATGTGTTTAAGGGTCCAAATGTTTGCTGTTCATTTCCACATTCATTTATTCAACAGACATTGACCATGTGAGGTAAAATTCATTAAAGGAAATTCTGATATTAGGAAATTGAAAGTAGCAAACCACAGCAGACATTAGGATATTCAAACACATTTGCCAATGCCTGCTAGTTCTCTTAGAACAGCCCCAAAGCCCTGTGATCTCAATATCAGTTTCAGGGAATCAAGTGGATTCTTGTTTCTTCTCCAAACTTACCAATCTCTGGAGCTACAGAAGGTTGCACTACTTCTAGTTTGGGTTCAATGTTGAAGTAGATGCCTTCCCCTCCACTGACATTGAGTGCAAGGCCAAAATGCCTCACCAGCACCATGACCTGATACTCTCCAATTGGTAATAAGCCTATCTGGCAGGTCACGAAAGTTTGGTTGGAGAACATGACTTCACAGATCTGTTGATTCACCTCAATCTTCAAAGCTTTAGAGTCACCAGGAAAACCAGATCCCATGATACAGATCAGCAGGTTAATGTCATCATCTGACAGAAGAAATGAAGCAAATATACCCAATGAACCACCTCCCAGTGATTTGAACTCATGAAGAAGAATCTTCCTAACTTCAGACCCAGCACTCTATGCCCCAAGAATCCATGCTGCTTGCATTTCACAGTTCTTACCAGAAATGTTGCAGATAGAGAAACTTTCCACTTTGCCTCAATCCCTAATTAATCAATCTCTCAGCACCCAGTAAGCACCTGCTATTTGCCAGAAGGGCAACTAAGTGGCACGGCAGAGAGAGAACTGGGCTTAGAGTCAGGAAAACCTGAGGTCAAATTGAGTCACAAAGAGTTGAATGTGACTGAACAATATCAAAAATGTGCTAGAAACCACCCAGCTCTCCCTCTCCCCCAAGCCAAACCCACTTAAGGAAACTCCTTTTGAGTCTAGAACTTGTTTTCCCTAAGATTAAATTGAAAGGATCCTACCATAAGAGTACCAGACAGCTTGAACTAATGGGGTTGATTCTTGGTGGTACTGGAAAGAACAGGAACCCAGACAGTGAGCAGGTGTGTCATTGACTCTCACAGTCACCTGGAGAAACACAGCAGGTACAAAACCATTTTTATGTGAAGCTGATGCCTCCTGGAAAGACCTGACCAAACAGCCTTCTTCTTACTATTCTCATTAAATATCCGTATAGTTATATCTATATAGTTATAGATGTCTTAGGACATTAGGTGTTAGCTGTAAAGTACCTTGTTGTTGTTAAGTCCCCCAAGGTGCAGAATCATTCTGTCCCCTCTCCTGGCATATTTCATAACAATAGTAATAATAATTAGCACTTATGTGTCACCTTAAGAGTTGCGGCCAGGTAGCACAGCGAGTAAGAGCACCGGCTCCAGTGTTGAGAAGACCTGGAGATCAAATCCCGGGCTCAGACACTTAGCACCCACCCAGAAACACCTGACCGTGTAACCTTGAGCAAGTTACTTAACCCCAATTGCTTAGGGGCGGCCAGGTGGCTCATCGAGTAAGAGCACCGGCTCCAGTGTCGGGATGACCTGGACCAATTCCGGGCTCAGATACTCAGCACCACACCCAGAAATAATAACTGGCCGTGTAACCTTGAGCAAGTTGCTTAACCCCAATTGCTTTAAAAAAAAAAAGAAAAAAAAAGATTTGCAGACTCTTTGCAGGTGTTATCTCATTTGACTCTTAAATCAATCCTGTGAAGTTTGTGTTATTATCCCTGTTTTACAGATAAGGACACTGAGGCAATCAGAGGTTAAATGACTTGCCCAGGGTCACCCATATAGTAAGTGTCTGTGGCTGGATTTGAACTCATGTCTTTCTGACTCCCAAGTCCTGTGCTCTAACCACTGTACCACTTACAGCTGCCTCTTGTCCATAATACTTTTGGCCTTGCAGGATTGAACACTTTAGGTGGTGTTATTAACAAATAAATATTTATTAAGCACTTACTGTGTACCACTCATTGTGCCAAGCACTGGGGATAAACAAACAAAAAGGCCAAAGATAGTCCCTACTCTCAAGGAACATGCCATCTGAGACTTCCAATAGGCAAGTGGTACAAATATTAAACCTGTTTTGTTGATAGAAAAACTGAGGTTCTAAGAACTCAATCAAAATAACCAATTTTACAAACAGAGAAGCAGCTAAGTAAATATTAGGAACCACCTTAGGAAACCCCTGCATTCTCACCTGAGGGGATGTGTTGGGAGTGACCAACATATCTCCAAATATAGGTCCAAGAAAAACACCACCATCATAAACTACATGAGTGCTCACAGTTGGATATACACCAGTAAGGTTTTCTGCAGAGACCTGCAATGGTGATAAACATTTATAATGACATAGGTTATTGTTCTTCAGATTAGACTATTTAATAATGAATCTTTGGCCATTCTACTTAAGAAACTGTGGCAGCATAAAAGGGTGGGGAGAATTGGATATAGACCTAGAAACTTGATAGTATAAGGAGTGACTCACGAAAACCCTAGTAGACCTAAGGAATGTTTTGTTTTTGTTGGGATTACACTTTGTGCAAACCACATCCACCTTTCTTTAGATCTCTGTAATATTTTTGTTTCTGGATTGGGATTTGACTGCTTTTTTTGTGTTGAAACTTTATCTTCTTCTAGTCCCCTTGATCATCACCGCCACCCCTAGTCAATATAATAAGTAAGGTTATATGTAGCCAGTATAAGAGAGCAATAGTAGGAAATAAGATTACCAAGAAAAACCTGATAAAAAAAGATCAAAGAAGCATAATTTACAATTTATTTCACATATTAACAAAAATTCACATGCCAGTAATATGTGCTGAATCGGCAGAAGCCCTCTAGGCGTTGCTGTCAGGGTATTTTATCATAGTATGTGAATTCCAGACAAATTCCAGACCTCCACAATTCCAGACCAGCAAAACATCAAAAAGTATTGATAACTTTGAGATGTAACTTAGAAGTTTTACTGATAACTTCAACATGATTTGGATATGTTAATGAACTAAACCCAAGGTGGTACAGATAGAAGTTGGTCTGCTTCCCCAAAAACCCTATCAAAATGAGACCTCAATATCTTGCCCCCAGTATTTTTCCATCTCCACTGGGTCTATGCTGCCTAGTGATCCCAATTCTAATCCATGGTTACATGAGTGATGTTCTCTAAAACTCTTCCCTCTCCATCCTCTTTGCTGCATCGCCTACCTACTTGACTGTTCCATCCCCCACCCCCATACCATCTGCCTCTGTAATCCTTTTTGTCATTTGTCTCAGTCTTTATGGACTTTTTGCCCCCACATACTCTGTGCCTTGTTAAAGTGTGATTGAAAGTTTAAATTAGAAGGACACCCAGAGTCACATCCAGTTATGTCAGAGGCAGGATTTGAATCAGGTTTTCCTGCCTTCAAGACCTGCTTTCTATCTATGTCAATTTCTCTCCCTGTAAAATAAGGGACTTGTTGTCTATAATCCTATAACACAGAAAAAGGAGTAAAATTCCCTAGTTTTTTGCAAAGTAACTCAAAGTATCTGCATGAAGGATATCACAGTAGATCCTTAAAACTTTAACATTAGAAGGGATCTCAGAAGTCACTTAGCTCAATCCACATATAGACAACTATTCTCATTTCAATATGCCCAACAAGGTTTAGATTTTGTTTGAAGATATCTAAAGCAGTGGTTTCTTTTTTTTTGCTTTTTTTTGGAGGGGCAATTGGGGTTAAGTGACTTGCCCAAGGTCACATGGCTAGTATGTGTTAAGAGTCTGAGGTCAGATTTGAACTTAGGTCCTCCTGACTCTAGGGACAGTGGTCTATTCACTTTGCCACCTAGCCACCCCTAAAGCAGCAGTTTCTAAACTGTTTTCTAAACTTCTAAATATACATATATCAATCCCCATAACTTTGTATTTACTTATTTACAAATTATACACATGTACTACTATAGTAGTAATTATAAACATTATAGAATATATAGATGGGGAGAAGATGAAACATTTATTTGATTCCAGATTCAACAGAGTCACTGGAGTTTATTGAGTGGGGAAGTAACATCATAAGATCTGATCTTTAAGACAATCACTTTGACAAATAAACGAAGGATGGATTGGAGAATGGAGAGACTTGAGGCAAGGAAACCAGTTAGAAGGATCCAAGCAAGAGATGAGGAGGTCTGACCTAGTCTGGTGACTATGTGGGACAGAATGGAAAGATGTTGCAAAAGAAGAAATTGTAAGCTTTAACAGCTGATCAGCAGTATTAGGATGATTGAGAATGAGGAACCAAAGATGAAACTTATGTTGTAAAGCTGGGTGCCTGAAAAGATGGTGGTGCCCCAAACAGGAAAAGGAGGGTTCAGAATAGGGGTTGTTCTTTGTGGGGAAGAGGTAATGTCATGAAATTGGTGATGCAGATCAGAACTCATCCATCCCTGCTCATCCTGTGAGGTCCCCCTTTGGCCTACTCAAAAAATGGGTGGAGGAGATATGGGGCTCTTAGTCAATGGTCTCCATCCCAGATGGCCAAGCCTTGCCTTCAAGGTGCATCTACCAAAGTCACTAGGTGACCTGGGGGATAGAGAGGGAATATGATGGCAGGAGAGAGGGCTGTGAAATTTTCCCCTTCTGCACAGTTGGTGCTATGAGTGCCCAGGTAAACTCTTATTTATAACTTTCCTGAGGCTGTAACACCTGACTCAGAAGAGGGGAGGATAAGAAGCGTGCAAAGGAAAGTACAAAGAAGAATGAGCAGGACACAATGGAGAGGAAAGAAGTGGTGTTGTAGATAAAGGTGGTATGATATGCTGGAAACAAACCACATATTTGTCAGGGAAAGGAAGGATGTGACCCATCTTCCCCTCTGTAATAGCAAACTACCTGACCATTAGAATCATATACCTCCCTGACCCAATCCCCACTTCAGAGAGAAGGAACTTGTGAGAAAGCCCTATATAGGTTGGCTAGGTATCATTCACTAGTCATATTAAATCTGCACATTGAAGAAGAAACATTATACATACACTGATGACATTGGGTAAGTCCCCTGTTTGGGACATCCAGGTGAGGGTCCACACATGCTCATAGCAGGTATTTAGGTCTTTCTGCACCTTAAAATCACTGACATCGAACAACTGAGCTGCAAAGTCATCATTGCTGCCCTGTAAGAGCTCACGCAGGTCATGAGCAGAAATGTGCACGGGGATGCCTGTGGAGGGATATTTTCAAATAGTAACCTCACAACATGAAATAACTCACCACAAAGGGTGAGGCAACTGAGAGCACAAACCAAATGTGCTGGAATAGCCCTGGGTTCTCAAAGTAGAAATTCAAGAGAAACACTGAGTCCTATTTAGAGTTCCTTCACACTAGGAAAGTGTCATTTCATAGTGATATTAACTCAATGCCTTTAATCTGCTAGGTGGTACAGTGGATAGAGCACTGAGCCTAGATGCAGGAAGCTGTGAGTTTAAATCCAGCCTCAGACACTTAGTGTGCCTTTGGGTAAGTCACATGCCTTCTGTTTCCTCATCTATAAAATAGAGATAATAATTGCATCTACCTCCTAAGATTGTTGTGAGAATGAAATAATATAATATTTGTAAAGTTCTTAGCACAGTACCTGGCCCGTAGTAGGTACTATATGAATGCGAGTGGTAATGAAGAGAATGATCATTACTGCTGCTCTTTCAGTTGTGTCTGACTCTCTGTGACCCCATTTGGGGTTCTTTCTCTTGGCAAAGATACTGGAGTGGTTTGTAATTTCTTTCTCCAGATCATCTTACAGATGAGGAAACTGAGACAAACAGGGATAAGTGACTTGCCCAGGGACACACAGCTAGTAGTATCTGAAGCCGATTTGAACTCAAGTAGATGAGTTTTTCTGACTCCAGGCCAGGGACTCTATCCACTGCTCCACCTAGCAACCCAAAGGATGACCATTACCACATCATCATCATCATCATCATAGCAACTCATATTTACATAGCATTTAAAGGTCTTCAATGCATTTTCTTTTGTTTTTTTTTTGAGGGGGGAAGGCAAGGCAATTGGGGTTAAGTGACTTGCCCAAGGTCACAAGATCACACAGTGCAATGTACTTTCAAAACAGCAATTTATTTTATTGTCACAATGACCCTAGGAATTATCCTTAATTTACAGATTGAGGAAATGGAATTCAGAGAAGTCGAACAATCTTCTACAGGGGTAGATGGCAGAGGGCTTCCAATCCAGATTTGCCTTAGTCCAAGACTGATATGCTATGCAATGTACCACACTGCCTCTCTCATGGCAGACTGTCAGACAAGACAAACCCATATAAGGCCACCAACCCTGGAATTACATTTCAGATGACATGTTCAAGTCTTGAAAGCTTAATTAAATTTTTTATTTTTACTGAAAAAATCCAAACTGAATTCAGGAAAAGTAAAAAATCTGATCATCTTTCATGTGATCACACATATCAACTGACGCCTATGTCATAGAATAAAAAAGCTGGCTTTGGGGTCAGGGAGTCTCAGTTTGAATCCTGGTTTTGCCATTTCTGCCTGTGAGGTTTTGGGTAGGGCATTTAACATTCCTGGGCCTTATTTTCCTCATCTGCAAAATGAGGCAAGTTGAAATAGACCAGAAGTTAACTTGAGGTCTATGAAATAATTTGTTTAAATGAGAGATAGACAGGCAGGTAGAGAGGCAGACAGATGGATGGACAGGCAGATTAGATAGATAGATAGATAGATAGATAGATAGATAGATAGATAGATAGATAGATAGATAGATAGATAGATAGATGATAGATAGATAGATAGATAGATAGATAGATAGATAGATAGATAGATAGATAGATAACCTTTTTTCAAATCACTGGTTTCCTTTGTAATACTCTTATTTGTAATCTTATTTTATACATTTACAAATGTTATTCTGAGAGACTATCCATATGCTTCAGCAGACTGCCAAAAAGGGGCACACACAAAAAACAGATTAAGAAAGCCTGAACTAAAGGGGCTCTAATGTCCCTTTTAGACCCTATGAGACCAATGAAATGAGGCAGTTCAGTGAGATAACTTTTAAAATCCCTGTCACATCTACATCCTATGATGCCATGACCTACCCTTTACATGTTACCTCATTTGAGCTTTACAAGAGTGAATAGGTGCTATTATTATCCTCATTTTACAGATGAGGAAATCAAGGCTGAGAAAAGTTAAGTAAGTTGCCCAGAGTCACACATCTAGTAAGAGGTAGGATTTCTTCTCAGACTTTTGACTCCCAGTTCAGGACTCTATCCACTTTGTCACTTTGCTGTCTCTAGGTAAGCTATTATTAGTATTATTATGAATATACATCTTGAAATTAGATACATAGATGATAGCTATAGTGAGATATATGATATAGATATAGATGAGATAGATAGATGATAGACAGAGATAGAGAGATAGATGGATAGATAGACAGACAGACAGACAGATAGATAGGTAGATGATAGATAGATAGATAGATAGATAGATAGATAGATAGATAGATAGAT
>NW_027187351.1:3622672-3639323 GCF_028583685.1 Petaurus breviceps papuanus
AGATAGATAGATAGATAGATAGATAGATAGATAGATAGATAGATAGAGCATTTATTAAACTTTTAATGTATCCCAATTTTAAAAGTAGAAACACCCTAAGTGCATTTTCCTCTTTACCAGGTATCACTGTCTTGGGAAGTTGGATCTGAAAATGTCCTCCTAAAGGTGGGCTTATCCTTTGCAGTCTCTGGATTGTAACGCTGACCCCTCTTAGGTCTTCAGTTGCTTCTTCCTGTGGCAAGTAGCTATTGCACATGAGAGACAAAGAAGTCAATAGTAAGCAGCCCAAAGCAAGAAGCACTTCCACCCTCAGCAAGCCAAGGAAATTCCCATGATACCTGGGCATGAAATAAACTTGACCCATGGTGATGGCCATTTAGAAATACTAGTGGAGAAATAAAGTGAATTAAATGACCAAGAGTCCTTCTGACCTTCATCAGATGGAAGATGCTAGGACCCTCTCCAAAAGAAAGTCATTTAACATGGGTCTTGGTACTGTGAGACCTATGGGAAAAGAGTGACAGCCTCAGGTAATTCAGAGTCAGGAGATAGATTATCTTATTTGAATACCAAGGAAAGAACTTTAAAACCCTATTTTAGTCCATCAACAAGCTGGCATTGTACTAAGAGCAATGGATACAAAAAGAGGCAAAAACCTAGTCCCTATCCTCAAGGAGCTCATATTTTAACAGGGAAGACAAGTAAAAAGTTTATAAACAAGATACATATAGTGTAAATGGAAGATAATTTCAGAGGAAAGACACTCACAGTAGGGTGGAGAGTACTGGGGACTGGGGTAGGGAGTGGATTGAAGGGAAAGGCTTCCTACAGAAAATGGGATTTAAATTGAGTCTAGATGGAAGCCACTGAAGTCAGGAAGTAGAGGTAAAGAAGGAGAGCATTCTGGGCATGGAAAGTGGGGGGGGGGTAGAAATGGGGAGGGGGTGAACAGGAAATGAAAAGGCAGGATTCAGGAGATGGAATGTCACATGGGAGGAATAGCAAATAGACCAGTGTTACTGGATTGTAGAGCGGAGTAAAGTGTAAAAAGGCTAGAAAGGTAGGAAAGGGCCAGGTTGTAAAAAGAAAAGTCAAACAAACAGGAATTTTTATTTGATCCTGGTGGTAACAGGGAGCCATCCTCATGATGACTTATGGTGGATTATAACAGTTATTACTACTAGCCTATACCTTTGGGTAAATCAGTTCTCCTCTCTGGGCCTGTTTTCTCATCTGAAAAATTAGGTAGATCTGGAGCTAAAAGGGACGTCAGAAGTCGTCATCTAGCTTAACTCTCTTATTTTACAAATAAGGAAACTGAGGCCAACATAGGTTAAATGACTTGCCTAAGGTTGCACAACCACTAAGTGTCAGAGGCAGGATTTGAACCTGGATCCTCTGACCCCAGAGTCAGTGCTCCTCCCATCATACCACTCTAGATGAAAGGAACTTAGGAACTTGGAAATTTTTTTAATATTTAATCAACTGTATAATTTTAAAAAATCTACTCACAAACATCCATAGCAACTAATAAACAACTAAATCCCTAACTTCTATCTTTGTGATTAAACACATATATCTCTTACACCAGCTCAGTAACTTTTTAATAACAGGACTGAAACAATGCTAATATAACTGACTTCTGGGCCCGTTGCTATTACCCTCTAGTTATCGGAATCATCCATCCTTCCCTTTTTGGGGTATTTGGATTGTCACCGTACCAAAGGACACGAAGTTAGACTGAATTAAACATAGAATCATGCTGTCTACACTTCCCTATAACAGTAGATCCCCAAGACATGGAAGGTAAGAAAATTGGGGAAATCATTGTCCTATAGTGGGAGGAACACTGGCTTGAAAGTCAAAAGACCTAGGTTTAAATGCAGATTCTTTCATTTATTTCCTGAGTGACTTTGGACAAGTTGCTTTTCAAAGTTTAACGAGGTCATCCTGGTATTCGACCTGGAGTTGAAAGACCTCAGTCTGCATCCCCACTTTGCATTTATTACTCATCTGACCTTATCAGGACTCTCTGGGACTCATTTTCTTCATCCATAAAATGAAGGAGTTGGACTAGATGGTCTCAGAGTTTCCTTCTACCTCTAAAACTACAATTCTATGAAAATAGCATCCTTATTTCTGTTAACAGCGTTGCTGGGGAAATAAAGTGCTTGTGGAGTTCTGGTGCCATCTAGTGGTCATTATGGGGAGAACCAACTTTTTTCCCTCAATCAGTTCAGAATGGAAGACCTAGAAATTCTAATAAAGTGGAAAACAGTAGTATTGTAAGCTTCTTGTAAGTCCAGGATATGAAAAGAATGGATTTCACTTTACAAGTAGCTGCATCACAAAGTAGGAATCTCTAAGTATTGAATAATGCAGTGACCCATCATGGTTCCAGAAGACCAATGATGACAGAGAGGTGACGAATTCAAAGAGTAAAACTGGGCACAGACTGTTTGAGAATTTGTTTTGCTTCATTATGAATATTTGTTAGAAAGGTTTGTTCTATTTCTTTTTTCTAATGGAGGTAGAGGGAGAGAGTTGGGAAGCAAAGGGGAATAGGGATAGAGTTCACACCATGCATATGTGCACGCAAAAAATAAAAGAAAAATAAGAGGATGATTGAAGAATTTTAAATCCATAGAAGAGAACAGAAGGAATCACAGGCAAGCAGGGCAAATTTTAAAATGATATGCTGGATTAACTTATACTTAACAAGCAAAGAAAACTGCACAAAATGGAGAATTGTAGTTTCATATAGAAAAAAGATAGATATACAGACAGATGGACAGACAGACAGACAGACAGACAGACAGACAGACAGACAGACAGACAGACAGACAGATAGATAGATAGATAGATAGATAGATAGATAGATAGATAGATAGATAGATAGATAGATAGATAGATTCTCAAAAAAAACATAAGCATCTACTGAGAAATGACTGGCTTTGCAGTCGTAGTGTCTGGGTGTGAATTACTGTAGAAAATTGGAAAATAAAAAAAGCTTTATGACCACTTCTTGAGTATGTTGTTGAAGGGATCTCTTTTAGGAATAGACTCAATGATCTCTGAAGTTCCTTCCAACTCTGAGATTCTGTAATTCTGCTACTTCTGTGACCCTAAACAAGTCAGAACTTCATGAAAATAAATTAGATGATTTTAGCATCATAGATTTAAGGCTGAAAGGGACCTTAGAGGTCATCTAGTTCTCATTTTAGGCAGGTAGGTGTAACAGTGAATAGAGACGGAAAGACCTGAGCTCAAAATATGGCCACAGACACTCACTATGTTACTGTGGTTTTTGTCATTTTCTTCTCCAGTGCATTTTACAGACTGGCTCAGTTTCTTCATCTGTAAAATGAGCTGGAGAAGAAAATGACAAAAGCCACTCCAGTATCTTTGCCAAGAAAATCCCCAAAAGGGTCACAAAGAGTCAGATTCCACCAAAATAACTAACCAACAACGGTGCTTGTTTTATGGGTGAGATGTGAAGTGGCAATGAATGGCAGAAGCAGAACTGGAACCCATGTCCACTGACTCCAAATCCAACTCTCTTCCCACTGCCACACACTACTGCCTTTGGGCTCCTTTCAGTTCTAAATTAATTATCTTAATGGTAACCAAGAAGGTCAGTTTCCAGAGGTGGGGAGAAAAACCCAGCTGATTTCTGCATCCAAAGAGCCAGAATCACAGAATTTAAGAGTTGGGAGGAACCTCAGAAGCCCCCTAGTCCAACCCATTCACAAAAGGAATCTCTACTATAATATGCCCAAATAACTGTGCAACTGAGGTACAAGGAAATAAAGGCCCTTCCCTACCAAGGCTCAATGAGAGGAAGTTCCCTGCCACAGCCTGCCAGCCATAGGGTTATGTTGTAGGTTGGTGGGACTCCAGTCACAGAAAGAGATTTGATGAGCTTTCCCCCTGGTCGAGCTGTTCTGGAATTGATTTGGGAAACTGCAAAAAAGGAAGAAAGAAAATAAGCATCACAAATCAAAAACTGACTACAGATGGGAACTCCATGCTGTGAGAAAGACCCTCATGGGTATACCAAGATCCAAAACAATCAGTCAGACAATAAGCATTTAATGGGGATACAGAGAAAGGGAAAAGAGAAAGTATCCACATAAAACATGGGTTCCCCTCCATATGTAACCCTTACAATACATGTACCTGGCCTGGAGTCATGAAGACTCATCTTTCTGAGTTCAAATCTGACCTCAGATACTTATTCGCTATGTGACCCTGAGCAAATGATGTAACCCTTTTTGCCTCAGTTTTCTCATCTGTAGAAAGAAATGGAGAAGGAAATGGTCAACCTCTCCAATCTTTGCCCAGAAAACCCCAAAATGGTTCACAAAAAGTTGGACATGATTGAAAAACAATTGAACAATAATGTAATTGGAAGGGAATGGAAGAATGAAATGCCTGTGGCATCTGATAGGTCAGTACAAGGAGAAAAATGTGAAATTAACTTTCTATCATAACCAGGCTAAGACACATTAAGGTCATAGTTGAAGGACTCTACTGCCAAGGCCTTTATAACGGAGGCATAGACATGAATGTAATCAACAAATAATTTGTTTGATGACCTGTCCTCCCTTAATTCTACCTCCTCCTTACAATTTCTGAGAAATCTGTCCTGAGCCTGCTCAGACATACTAACAGAGGACATTGCCTTAATGTAACAGAATTCTGGAATGTTTGATCAACCAGAAAGTACCATATTGTTCTTGATGTAAGCTCCTTGGAGGTAGGAATGGTTTCATTTTTACTTTTATGTCCCCAGCTCAAGTACACTGTTTAGAATACAGTAGGTGCTTAATAAATGCTTCTTGGTTGGTTGGTTGATTGATTGATTGGTAGGCCAAACTTTGCTTACTAGAAGTAGTATTCCTAAAACATGGGTGCTACTTATAATCATTGTCATAGTACCATAAGTAAAGCGTAAGCCTCTCTGGCCTTCCACTAGTGCAGAGGAAAGTTACAGAAACCCAGACTATTTCTGATGACTGCATTGCTCCTACAGAAGGAAAGAGAAAGAGACTTGGGGGCTATATGAATACCTATTCCAAGTCCCTTACAAGTAAGAATCTTGCTGCAAAACCCACCTCACCTCTCTATGCCTTACTCTCAGTTCTATTCCTGAAGGTACTAGAAATTTGGAACCAGATGACATCCCCAGGATTCTCTTCCCCAAAGAGATTCAACCTTGTCCTAAAGTTAGGGTTTGGGACAGCTAGGTGGTGCAAGGAGTAGAGCCCTGGCCCTGGAGCCAGGAGGACCTGAATTCAAATTCAAACTCAGACACTTAACACTTACTAGCTGTGTGACCTTGGGCAAATCACTTAATCCCAATTGCCCCACCCTCACCCCTCCAAAAAAGCAAAAAAAAAAATAAAGTTAGGATTTTATATTCCCACAGGCAGATTGATGACTCAAAGGCTGTGATTTGAAGCTGCTAAAGTGGTGAAAGGTGTTATGTTGCAGTGAATACAGAGATAACCTTGGACCTGGTTCAAGTCCTGTCTCTGATACAAAGTAGTTGTGTGACAATAGGCAAGTCTCTTAACCTCTCAGGGCCCACAAGCAATTCTAGAAAACTCTAAGTTGCAGATAAGATGCTGCCATATTCAGGTAGAGAGAGAATGCCCTATATCAGAGGGGCTAAATTCAAACCCCATGGCAAAATTCTAGGGTGAGGCCAAACAAGATTAAAGCATAATTAGTAAATATTTAACAAAATTGATAAAAATATAATAAAACAGAAATAATGTTAATTTATAATTTTCTAAGTCAATATGCACATGTAGGGATCAGTTTCTCTTTGACACCACTGTCCTACACCAATGAAATCATGAAACACTTTGTCCTATAAAAATGTATTTATATATGTATATACACATGTATCTGTGATAGAGAGAGAAAGAGAAAGGGATGAATAGATAGAAAGTAGAAAGATGGACAGGTAGATAGATAGATTGATAGAAAATATATAGCTACCCTTCAGTCTATTGTCTCCCAACCTGACACTAACAGGCTGTGTCCTCATGGAGGAACTACTTTATGGGTCCCCAATCCTAAAGCTGTAATTTATAAGCCCCAACTGGTTATCTTTAATTCCAACCAGTAGCTCAAAAGCTACTGAATTACTGAATAGCTCAAAGCAGGGCATTGACCAATATGATAAAATGAGAACAGTGCTACAAAGCATTGCCCCCATTAACCCATTGTGGGATGTATTCTTCACCAAATATATACAACATCATTGAGGAGAGTACACATAATAGTGAGGCATACACATAGGAATCACATGAGGCCAAGGAAATTCATGTCTCTGACACTGAAGAATCCTAAAATCCTCACCATTCTCCCCACTAGATGCAATGTCTCTGCTGGACAGACTGCTGAGCAGTGCTCTCTGGTGCTGCTTCTCCCCATAACTCAACTCCCAGCTGCCAGGGCTAATTTTCCTCTGGATATATCATCTGCCCTTTTCTCTACTGCCAGGAATCATGCTTCTTGAAGTTGCTTCCTGTCCATACTAGCTTTCCTGCTTTCTCTCTTTTCCATGCTAGATGCAACAAGCTTCCTATTTGTGGGTTACCCCAGTCATTGTAAGATGTCATGGCCAATGTAAGAAAAAGAGAAAAATTTCTCCCCTTGCTGCTCTCTGGGATAGGGACAGAGTCAGAGGTTATATTCCACATAGCTGATTCCTGCCTCAAATACTCCTAGACTCTCTCTCCCTCAAGGCTAACAAACTTACTTTTTTAATGTCCACCAGGGATATACCCAATCTTCAGTCAGCCATTGACCAGCTATCCTTCTAACTACTCCAAGAAAACCTCATCACTCCAAAAGAAAAGAGCAAAGCAGAGGTTTCTTTAACATATTAACACCTCGTTACCTCTTTTATCTGCCCCTAATTTCTATTGATTAGATCAACTGGGCTAAGGGTTGAATCATAATACATACATATATACATATATATACACATAGCTACCTACATATATATATATATATATATATACATGCACATGTTTATAGGTTTCCTTTCAAAAGATTTAAGGGTGCAGTCTATCTTTAGACCAATACAGTATTATTTACTAAGTAACTACAATTTAGCCAGCACTATAAGTACAATAGAGACTATGAAAGAAATAGAAAATAACATCTGCACTCAATTGTTTACCTTCTAATTGGAAAGACAGAATTTATCCTAGAAAATTTTGTTGATGGCTCAAGATTCTATAATTCAATACTAAATTGCATGGTACAAACCATTGGCAATGTTCCTGCTACTTTTTTTGTTAGTGATGAGCACATGACTGACATGTGCAGTGTAGTATGAAGACTAAGTATATATAGAGTTTACTGTGTAAACTAAATGCAATTTCACACAAAGTTAATCTGACATATTTAATGGGATATGTGTTTACTTGGAGGGATGAGACAAAAAAGAAGAGACAAAGGAGAGAGAAGGGCAGGAGAGCCAGAGTTGCCCATTGTCATAGATGCCAAGGGAGGTATGAGGTTTCTCGTAACTGGATCTAGGGGATAATTGTGCTGTACAGTAAATAGACATAAACAGCAAACACGACTGTGATTAGTATTACACAACCCAAATAATTGTTTACTTAATCTCTTTTCTTTATGTCAGTTTTCCTTGTGTGTGTGAGTATGTGTGTGTGTGTGTGTGTAATTAGTGACAAGGTTGACAATTCTTGATTTCATTTAATCTTCAGGGTCAAAATAACACAAACATTAAGAAACAAATGTCCTGGCGGGGTTTCTGTGCTCCTAATTCAACCACCTCTAGGCCCAGAACAAAATGACATTCAATCTCATTTGGACTCTTTACCTGAGCCAATCTGTGCTACTCTATGCCCCAGATCAGATGTCCTGGAGATCAGAAAGTGGAAGCAGTAGACCCAGAAGCCCTAGTCTGCCTATTAAGCATAATCAGCATACATGCATACATGGAAGGGGTAAGGGGAGAAGGGAATTGGAAAGAGTCAGGGATGTGCTGGTAACTATTTGACAACCAGCTCTCTGGAGGGAAAATATAGCACTGACACACTTTTAAGTTTAATTTGCATTATTAACATTTTCTTTACTTTTTTAAGTCCAGACAATCAAGCCCTGATTTGCAGTGTTTGTAGATTTTCCAAGGTATAGGTGTTCATACTGAACATTTAACAATCCATTCATCTCCCCTGAGATAGTTGGAGATGGCTCTAGCACAGAGATGTCCCATTCACATGGGCATGTGGCCTTGCAAAACCCTTGAGTGCTACTGGAACCAGATTAAAATGTAATTAGAAAATGTTTAACAAGATAAATAAAAGTAAATACAATATAGATGATGTTAAATGTTGATTTTCTAAGGCAATATGTGACCTGAAGGGATCCATTTCTATTTTTACCTTACTCTAACACATCCCTGGGAGTAGGGGGAGAAAGGGAAAGAAAAACCTCAGGGGAGGGTACTAAAGTCCACAGAAAAGAAGACCATACAATGAAGAATGGTGCTGGATCTCTATCATCTAGGGAAGAAGAAAGCTTTAGAATTAAGGGAAAGATGGAAAGACCACAGGGAAGAAAAAAACTGAGCCCCTAGATGTCCTTTCTGACCAGTTCCTCCTTCCCAACCCTCAGGGACCAAAAGAGGACCAAAGCAGGTTTAGTCAGTCAAAGGATTAGCAAAAATTTCTGCAAATAAGGATGCCCATGATCTATTGTATCACATGCAACAAACAAACCGATAAAAACAAAGCTGCAGAGTGGGTAGCTTCAGGGCTAAAATTCAAGATGACCTGGCTTTGAATCCTTCTTTAGATATTTACTGGCTGTTTGACCTCCTAAAGCCTCTCTGAACCTCAGTCTCCTTAGCTATAAAATTGAGGATATTAATAGCATTTATGTCACAGAGTGTTGAAAAGATCAAATGAGATAAAACATAAAATGCTTTGCAAACTTCAAAAAGCTATGTAAATGTTAGTTAGTTATTATTATCTGTTCTGGGCCACCATAAATTTATTTAACAGTATTTAATTCCACAATGAAAGATTTTAAAAGCTCAACCTGGTGAGTGTACGCATTGTAGTGAGTGAATTTTAGTTAATGTGTAAATAAGATCCACCCTTCCCTGCTTTGAAAGGAACTAGAAAAAAGGGCAAGTGTCCAGTGTCTGAAGTGGGAAAGGGGATTTCCCTGAAGAGTTGAAGAAGGGCAGAAAGGAGACACTGAAGAGGAACTTGAAGGAGGTTATTCAGACCTTGATTTATCTTCAACCACAACCACCTGTTTCTTGTTTTTCTTTTTCTTTTCCTTTTTTTTGGTCCTTGAATTCTCCTTGCCCATATATTATGCATAATGGACTCATAAACATTTATAAAATTTAATTGAACTGGAACATACAAAATTTATCTTCCCCTGTAGTTAGGTAATGAAGCACAAAACTAAAGGGAATTCATACTCTGCATGCCCTTCATGTCCCCTGGCAGTCTTATCAGTTCTACTTCCACAGCATGCCTTGCATCTATCACCTTCTCTCTACTTGTGTAGCCACTGCTTTAGTTCAAATTTTCCCAACTTCTTTCCCAAATTATTGGTTTTCTCATTGATCTCCCTACTCCAAGTCTCTCTCCTCTGAAATTCATCTCCCATACAACTGACAAAGTGCTTTTCTTAAAGCTCAAGCAGGTATAACCACACCATTCCCTATAAATAAATTATATAAATTTATAAATAAATAAATTCCAACAACATTTTTCCGTTGAGGAAATTGAGGCACTGAGGGGATGTGATTTGTCCAAGGGTCACATACCTAGTAAGTGTCTGAGGCCAGATTTAAACTCAGTAAGATGAGTTTTTCTGACTCTAGGCACAACACTCTATCCACTGTGCTACCTAGCCACTTTAACCTATCTGAAAAGTGGCCATCCAGCCTCTGCTCAAAAACCTCCAATGAGACAGCCATTCCACTTTTAGACAGTCTTCATTTAACATTTCACAATCGGTTGTTAAACATAACAAATGTTTTTAGAGATAGATTAACCTGCCAAACACAAGGGGAACTTTCCCATCTTGGATAGCCAAAGCTCACCTGTCTGGTAAATACAAGGAATAAGGCAGATACAGAAAAAAAAAAAACACACAGAAAATGGCAACAGACAGATAAAAGGGATCTCATTTTGGGTGCCTAGGTGGCGCAGTGAATAGAGCACCGGCACTGGAGTCAGGAGTTCCTGAGTTCAAATCCAGCCTCAAACATTTAACACTTACTAGCCCTGGGACCTTGGGCAAGCCACTTAACCCCAATTGCCCTGCCTTCCCCCCACCAAAAAGAAAAAAAAAAGATCTCATCCCTACAATTCAGTCCTAACATTTTCTTATGGGAATATGGAAAGCACCTCTGATTTTGTGTGGGGAGCTCTTGATAAAGGACTTCCTTCCACCAATTCACCAAAAAGAACTGAGTTGCAGTTTAGGACCTAAATTGCACATCACAATTTCCTAGGACTTATGTGCATATTACTTGGAAAAACCCAATAATTTTGATTAGCATTATTTTGTGACAGCAATAGTCATGCTCATGTGTTTCTGCTCACACTAAGCTGACCCAGAAGATAGAACGTGAGGATATGAGACTGAATTGAGCTGATTCCCCACACTTATAGCTAGTTCTCTATCAGGTGAGTGCTCTATTTCATACCATACACATTTCATCTCTTTCTTTGCTGTGCTTTGTGCTACTAGGTTTAGAATTAATAGAGGAGCAAGGAAATGTGCAAATGTATCTTCTTAAGAGCATGATTCAATGACTGATAGAGATACAATAGCAATGATATGAGAAAGTCAAAAACTTCAAGGATCATTCAAGCCTATAATGAAAGAAGATCATTCACACCAAACGGCAACAGAAATTGTAGCCAAAAAAAAAAACACAATGTCAAGAGATGATATACTATTGCTACAAAATATCTTGATTATTCTTGAAATACTGGTAGACTGGATAAAGTGCTGAACTTAGAAGCAACAAGACCTCAGTTCAAATCCTTCCTCAGACACTTAATAGTGGTATGACCTTGAGCAACGAGCTTAACTTCTCTCAGTTTCAGTTTACTCATCTGTAAAATAGGGGTAAGGTGAAACAACATACATAAAGTACTTTCTAAACTTTAAATTACTACATAATAAATGCAAGCTATTAGAGCATAGCATAAGCTTCCTGAAGTTGGAAAAACAAAAACAAAGCAGAAGCAAGAACAGGTGTGAAAAATATATGCCAATCTTTACATAAAGAAAAAAATGCTTGTAAGATGCAAGACAATACAAAGACTGGAATACTAAATATTGGGAGGAGAAAGCAATGTTTTTGTCTGAAATTTACTTTTTCATTCAAAGTATCATAAGGAGAAATTCAGGTAAGCCTATAAGGGGCATCTACTGTAAAACACCCACCAAAAAATGTTTTAAGGATTTTTTAATGTCTAGCAGAGTTGTGAGTTCATTTCCCACTGAGCAAATGATGAACTCTGAGAAATCTATTGATATGTCAACAAGCAGAATGAATATAGAATTACAGAAATTCCCAAATGGATATGGAATGTTGCAACTTAACCATGTACCATTCCACATGTCATGAAAGGCTGAGAAGTTTATCCAATAAGAGACAAATATGATTTGATGGCCTACAAACTAACCTGATTTAGACATTGAAAATCTAATCAAGACTGGACCTGAAAAATTGGACTATTAATCAAAGGTACTTTTAATATCCAATTGAATTAAGGTTTAATTTCATGGTGAAGAATTAAATAAAAGTTTCAAAATCTTGTTACCTCAATGCCAGATCTGGAAAATAAGTGATTACAGCAAAATTCTGACATATTGCTTGGTAAAAGTTTTTGTTTTTAAGATATAAAAAGTTGTAGGGTTTAGCATAAGTCAATAGCTTCAAATGGTTTTATTTTGTTCCAGTTAATTTGCACAGCACTGTAGTAGTGAAGGACTGCCTAAAGCACACAGCTAAGAAATTTCAGAGGTGGTCCTCAAACTCTAAGTCTGACATTGTATCCATTATGCCATGCTTCCTTTATAACACTTTCTTAGAAGTAAGATGATAAGGACAAGTTTCAAGGGAAGACAAAATAAGGGACCTCTAGTCTCTCAGCACTTTGTCATTCAATCGTCTTTCAATTTTGTCTGACTTCATTACTGCATTTGAGGTTCTCTTGGCAAAGATACTGGAGTGGTTTGCCATTTCCTTCTCCAGCTCATTTTACAGATGAGGAAACTGAGGCTAACTGGGTTAAGTGACTTGCCCAGGGTCACACAGCTATTAAGTGCCTGAGGCAGAATTGAACTTCTGAACATGTGCCTTCCTGTTTCCAAGTCCAGTGTTCTATCCACTGTACTACTTAGCTGCCATAACCATTATAAAGTATATGCCCTTCCTTTTTTAAATATAAAGTACAAGATTTGTGATAGTGTGATCTAAACTGGAAGGAACCTTAGACATCATCTAGTCCAAACACCTCATTTTTCAGTTGAGGAAATTGAGGCACAGAGAGGTTGTGATTTGTCCAAGACCACACAGGCAGTAAATGACAGAAGGATTCAAATTCAGGTTTTATAATGTCAAGTTCATTCCTCCTCTAATGGGAGATCATTAAAGTAACCTGTACCATCAGTTGTCATCCCTCTTTTAAGTAGTTTTGTTTAACTGTGTTAGGGCATATACTCTAGGAAGAGGAAGTAATTTGTGTTTTTTGGGTAGTGTCTCTTCTATCAAAATAAACCATATAGTTAAAAGAAAAGAAAAAACCAATAATAAGTAAGGTGGAGAAAAGTGTTCAATAGACAGGAAAAGAGGTGGGAATTAGATAATCACCTGCTAAATTTCTATCTGCAACAATAATTTCATCTATGTAGAATGGGGTCTTCTCATGGACTTGGGGAAACACATTAATCTGATGCACCAGCACAGGGGAGTTGGCCAGATGGTCGTGGAGGTCCTCAGAATGCTGCACACATGTCTCCCAGAGGTTGTTACAGACAAATTTCCAGCTGAAAAACAACAGATAGGGTGAAAGTTGACCATACCTGATAAGTAGCAGAAGTGGTCTGAAGGGTCACTTAGAAACCCCTCTTCTTTGGGAATGGGGAGACTGAGTTTGGAAGGGTTGGATTTAAGCAGTAATTCTCAGACACATTTAGTCTCCATATTACTTAGATGGTGTTATGGGAATGGGAATCTGAAGATCTTCCCTGCCCCTTGGCCCTTTGATAGGCTTAAGTGACTCTGAGAACCTTCTCTGATTTGAAAATATACTCTTGCCCCCTAATAGGCTAAATGTGGAGCTTGTGGTGGGAGGCTTGTTTTTCAGGAATGACCACACCTTGGTTACTCTGTGATTGTGTGAAGAGGGTTGTGACATTCTCTGAGCCAGGGGAAGGCTATATATATCCTGATGTGACATTTTTCTTTGGGGCTCACTTTGAGAAGAGTTGTGTGATTTGACAGATGAGACTCTGGTTTAGTTGAGCCCCCCGGCTTTGAAAACCCAGATGTTGGTGCTTCCCTCTCTGGTAAGTGGGTAAGAATATAATGGTCAGATAGCTGGAAGCCCTATCTGCTGATCTGTTTCTCTGAAATTTTTGTCTGCTTGTAACCTCTCTTTGTATTCCCTGAAGTTTGGGGTGCTGACCTTTTCCCCTTGAAAAAGGTAAATGACATATGTTTGATTAAAGCAAGATTGTTAACCCATTTTGAGTTGCTTTCTTTTAGAAAAGCAGATAGGAACCTGTGCTAGCAGCCATCCTGGGTATACTAGGGTGCTTGCTGCTGCAAATGGGAAAAAGATCCCTGACATGAGTTAACCTACTAAATTGTTTACCACTGGGGGAAAAAAAGTCTTATTGTAACAAAGATTCTTAACTTGGGGTCCATGGATCTGCAATGGGTCCATGAATAGATTTCAAAGGGCACCTGTGAACTCAGATGAGAAAAATCACATCTTTATTTTCACGAACATAACTGGAAATTTGGCATTTTCTTCTACTATGAATTAAAAAAAAACATTTTGAGAAGTGGTCTATAGGCAGCCCCAGGATGCCAAAGGGATTCATGACTCCAAAAAGGTGAAGAACCCTTACATTAGAATGAATAGAAACAAAGGCATAGTTTTTTTTTTATGAGATGCCACTTAAGCACTCTCTTAAAAGTTAGTCATTATTGATTCATGCCTGAAGCAAAAGAATGAATGTCTTCATGAGAGCATAAATAAGCATTACAAGGTCCCTGCCCACATAATATATGAAGTACTCTTTGAGGACTACACTGTGGAGATTATCTCAGACTTCTAATTTAGTTTGGACAACAGTTTACCACAGGTACTTTTGCCTGACTCTCTATTTCACCCCTCTGTGAATGTTACAAAAAAATGGATCAAGCAAGCATTTATTAAGCACCCTATATGTACTGGGCACTGTGCTAGGTTCAAAACAATGCTTGCCCTGAAGGAGCTTACATGCTATTTGAGCAAACATTATTTAGAGTCAGAGGGCCTAGGATCACATTTTGGCTCTTTCATTTACTACCTATGTGATAATGAAGAAGTCACTTCCCCAATCAGGGCCTTTGGTATTATTATCTTTAAATCGAAAGAATTGAACTAAATGGCCTCTAAATGTTCATCCAATTCTAAATTTAAATGTTATTATCTTACGATCCTATGTAAAATATCTACAAAGTAAATGCAAAGGGAATTGTGGAGGGAGGTACTAGCAATTGGTAGGGATTAGGAAGGATCTTATGGTAGTTGAGTTAAGCTTTAGAGGAAATTAGAGATTCTAGAGGGCAGCACAGTGGATAGAGTATCAGACCTGGAATCAAGAAGACTCATCTTCCTGAGTTCAGATCTGGCCTCAGACACTCTGTAGATGTGTGTCCCTGAGCGAGGCACTTAACCTTGTTTGCCTTATTTTCCTCAGCTGAAAAATGATCTGGAGAAGAAAATGGCAAACTGTTCCAGTATCTCTGTGAAGAAAATCCCAAAAGTGGTCACAAAAAGTTGGATACAACTGGGAAAATGACTGAAGAGATTCTAGAAGGGAAAAGTGGAGTGCTTTCAAACAGGTATGCTGAGGAGTTCCACTGTAAGCCAGATAGGGGAACAACCTGTACAAAGTCAGGGAGATAG
This sequence comes from Petaurus breviceps papuanus, assembly GCF_028583685.1. Taxonomy (NCBI): domain Eukaryota; kingdom Metazoa; phylum Chordata; class Mammalia; order Diprotodontia; family Petauridae; genus Petaurus; species Petaurus breviceps. The sequence continues at coordinate 3,637,891 of NW_027187351.1, forward strand.
CAGATGAATCTCTATGTTCAAGGAACAGTGAACAGGCAACTTTGGCTAAAATGTAGAATTCATGAAAGAGATTATAGTGCAATAATCTTGAAAAGTAAAGCTGGAGACAGATTATAAAGGACTTTAAACATCTGAGAAATTTTTACTTCACCTTAGAGAAAATTGGGAGCCACTGGAGTATTTTGAGCAGAGCAATAACAATGGTCAGGCTTGTGCATTTGGAAAATCAATTTGTCAGTTGTGTATAAGTCTGAATTAGATAGGACAGAAGCAGGGAACCAGTGGCCTTGAGGCCACACATGGCCCTCTAGGTCCCTAAGTGTGGTTCTTTGACTGAATCCAAACTTCACAGAACAAATCATCTTAAAAGGATTTGTTCTGTAAAACTCAGACTCAGTCAAAAGGCTGCACCCAATGTTCCTGCCCCCTGAGATAGGAGAAAGAGGAGAGGAAGGTGAAGCAGGCCAATACTATGGAAATGCCCATCATGACTGATATCATTTATGTTACAGCCATACCCATGGTTACTATAAGAGGAAGAGACTCATTGCTTTGGGTTCTCATCTTTATTCTGTCACCAACTCATTATGTAACCCTGGGAACGTTCTTTCCTTTTCTATAGAATGGAATTTGAATAAGTCACTCCTAGGGTCTTATCTAGTTCTAACATTCTATGATCCCATATATATTTAAGAAGTGATATCATCCTTTAGAAAGGATACCCTGTCTCAAGATTTAAATTTGTTAGCTATTATTAATTATAATAATTAATTTCTCTCATTTTGACCCTCTACTGATCATAATGGATTATGGGATCATAATGCCTAAAATACAATCAGACAAAAGCAAACAGTTGTTACCCTAGGTATATTGTTGTCTTCATCCTAAACACGAACCCCAACTCTCTGAATTCAAACAGAACTTCTCTCCCAAATTAAATACCTTTCAGTCCTCAACTGCTCTGGATTCCATCCACAGGAAATCTTCTTCTTTACAATCTTATAAAATTTACTTGTGAAGGATACTGAGATGATCATGGTATCATTCATATGACCTTTATATGCAAAGCACAGCTAGAAACAAAAAACATGTTTTTTGTTGATTACTACAAGCAGCAATCACTCAATAAGTATTTACTGAACACCCAGTATTTGACTAAAACTGTGCTAGACATTAAAGGATAATGATAAATAGATAGATAGATAGATAGATAGATAGATAGATAGATAGATAGATAGATAGATAGATAGATAGAGGTAGATAGGGAAATAAAGGTAAGTAGGTACATAGAAAAAATTAAAAGCAATAGAAAGATGATAGATAGGTACATGACAGATGATAGATAGATAGATAGATAGATAGATAGATAGATACATAGATAGATACATAGATAGATAGATAGATAGATAGATAGATAGATAGATAGATAGATA
>NW_027187351.1:3639333-3651337 GCF_028583685.1 Petaurus breviceps papuanus
GATAGATAGATAGATAGATAGATAGATAGATAGATAGATAGATAGATGATAGAATTCTCAGGAAAATATAGGTATGGAAGAGATAGAGACAATAATATTAATAACTAGCAATTATATAACACTTTAAGGTTTACAAAATACTTTGTTACCTTATTTGATCCTCACGACAACTTTTTTTATCCTTATTTTACATATGAGAAAACTGAGCTTCAGAGAAATTAAGTGACTTGCCCAGGGTCACAGAGTTAGTAAGTGTCTGAAGCTGGATTTGAACCCATCTTCATGACTACAAGGCCAAAGCATTACGGCAGCTAACTGGATAGGGGCAGGATCAATGATTTCATTGGTATGGGGCAGCAGTTTTTATAGTATGGTCCTGGGTCCTCTGGGGCTCTAAGCTCATTTTGGGAGTAGAAGAGAGCAGTCCATAAATATTTCCATAATAATACAAAGACAAGGTAGTTGCTGATAAAGTATCAATAGTTACTACTCACAGAAACAAAAGTTCTTTGAGGTCTTAACAATTTCTAAGAATGTAAAGGAGTCCTGTTATCAAAAAAGTCTGTGAGTTTCTAGTATAACCTTTTCTGAAATTAATAGTGAAGTTGCCTACATCACTGAAAGGTTAAGTGACTTGCCCAGAGTCACACAGGCATTACAATGTCAGGCATATACATGTTAGGCTCTCACTCCACTTTACATCTACTACTCTGCCTCGTTCCAGCTTCACAGAACAAGATGCCCCATCCAGAACAAGCTCACTATTTCTAAATTCACCACCATGTTGCTAACTCAAGGCTCAATTGACATCTCTTCTCCCCTCTGATTGGAGAGCCAGAGGGCTGAGTATTAAGCTCCTCCCGATGCCTTCCTTTACAGAAGGAAGAAAGGGAACTCTCAGCTCACTCCACTTTGAATCTGCTGCTCTACTTGGTTTCAGCTCCAGAGAAGCAGATGCTCTCTGGCTGGGTACACCCTTGTCTCCCACCCCATCCCCTTTCCTGCTTCCTTTAGTGTACTATTGTTGGCCAGTTGTTTTTCAGTAATGTCTGACTCTTCATGACCCTATCTGAGGTTTTCTTGGCAGAAATAGTGGAGTGATTTGTCATTTCCTTCTCCAGCTCATTTGACAGGTGAAGAAACTGAGGCAAACAAGGTTAAGTGACTTGTCTAGGGTCACATAGCTACTAAGTGTCTGAGGTCAGATTTGAACTCAGAAAGAGAAGTCTTCCTGACTCCAAGCCCAGCACTGTATCCACTGTTCCAGCTAGTGTATTATCCCCCCCATTATATCATAAGCTCCTTGGAGGGAAGAACTGTCTTTCTTTTTATTAATTTCATTCTTATTGCTTATCACAGTGCCTGGCATATAGTAGGTACCAAATAAACGTTTATTGTATTGGGTTATTGAATTGTATGTATTTGTAATGATGTCTGTCTGATCTATCCATCTAGAATGGATTAAGGGAGAAAGGGGCAGCAGGAGAAGAGATTGGAGGCAGGAAGGCCATTGTATTAATCGTGGCATGAGGGAGTAAAGACCAAGATTTGGGAGGAAATGGTGAGAATACAGAGGCATGGGCAAATCATACATTTTAGAGGGGAAATTATTAGTATTTAGGGATACATTGAGGATGAAAAGAGGTGTCAAAGATCAAAAGTCTATTGTTAAAAAATAATCAATAAATAATCAAAAAAATATTTCTCTTGACTTGGAAAGGTTCAAGTAGTATGTCATAATATAGCCCAAAAAATCTAGAGACTGTATATCATTCTTATACACTCATTAACTAAGACAGGATGTGGATTCCATTCATTTCCTTCCAAAGGACCCATCTTTCTTTTGTGAAGATCCAAGTTCTTGGATCAAAGAATTAAGTTTGCAAGGGCAATGGTGTTATTTCCAGCCCCTACAGCTGCTGACATGGTGATAAGAAAAAGTATTGAGGAATATATAAACTTACACAGGAAGAAGGGAAGGAACATGGGACCCTGGAAGAAGTGCTGCATTAGGAATCAAAGGACTTGGGTTTGAATTCAGGCTCTGACACTACCTCTATAAACTTTGAGTGAAGTTATAAATTTAATTATGTTATGATAGATATTATTATGAAAAATTATACATGCTATACATTATAAATAAATATATCATGTCACATACTATATATATATTATGTTATATATTTACATATATTATACTACTTTGTTACATGTAATATGTTCAATATATAATAGTATATATTTATTTGTATTATATATAACATGTTATAAATTATATGTAAATCATATTATTATAAATTTAATTTTCTGGGCCTCAGTTTCTTAATCTGCAAAATGAGGAGTTTGGACCAAAAAAAAATACCTCCAAGGTCCCTTCCAGTTCTAAATCTATAATCCTATAGCTTACTAATTATGATGGTGATTATGATTATCATAATAAAAACTGGTGCTTACATAGCACATTAATATCTAGAAAAGTAGTTAATGCCCTTTCATTTGATTCTCACAAGAATCCCTTGAGGTAAGTACTATTTTAGAGATGAGTAAATTGTAATTTAAATTAAATTAAATAAGTAAGGTGGAGAAAAGTGTTCGACAGACAGGGAAAGACAGGAAAAAAATTTACTACTTGGGTGACCTTAGGCAAGTTTCTGAGTCTCACTGCATCTCAATTCCCTCATCCATCAAATGAGAGGTTTGGCCAAGGTAGCCCCTGTGGTCCTCTCTACATCTAGTTCAATGAGGCTATTGTCCTATATATAAGGGGTTTACAATGATCGTCCCAAAAGTTTGTGCTAAAAACTCACTGATGGCACCTCAAGCAGTAAAAATAAAATCCCTAACCATATTACAAATATATTTTTCCTCCATGACAATGAGTGTATGCATCTTCATTTCAGCAACAATTTGAAACTGTCATGATGATGATGTTAGTTTTCATGCAGCAATTTAATCAAACCCTAATGGCAGAAGTTATCACTGCTGTTACTATAAGAACTTAATGAAAAAATCTAAAAGAATATTATCGGTAATATTAATATAGATACTACTCAGGGCATTCACAACACATTTTTTGTTATTGTGACTATTGAAAGGAGTTTGAAGAACAAAAGAGTTTGGGAACTACCATCCTATAAATTAAAATTGAGGTTGAGATAAATAAATTTTCCATGGTTAGACAGTTATTAAGGGTCAGAGATAGGATTTAAACCCAAGTCTCTCCTGACTTGGTAAACTGGATCTTCCAATTGTCAAAAAAGCTTAGCAATAATTACTTTGTGCCTCAGTTTCCCACCCCCTAACCAGGGAAATAATGTCTATTCTGGTGACTTCTTCACATGGATTTTTTTAAGGAGAGGTGAGAAGAAGCCTGAAATAGAAATTGTGCTATGTCTTACATGTGTATATTGACCAAGTTGATATCTCTTCTGCATGGTTTCTGATGTTCTGACAAGGTATTGAGGCTGCTGGATACTGAACCTTCCACAGAAGGGCTCTGTCCCACTGCTAAGGTGCCCATCAGGACCAGAATCCTGTAGACCTAGTGCAGTCAAGATACAAAGAAAGATGGATGAGGTTAAAGAGAAAGAAGTGGTTAGAGAAGACCAGAAGAATGAGTGGGAATATGTATTTTCCAATTCAAAAGTGTTTTCTCACTCATCAAATTTACTTAGATTTTTAAAAGATTTTCTCCTTTAAATTCATACTCTATCTTATACTATACTCATTTATTTATATGCTATATACTCCTATGACACATTTAAGTTTAATTTGTACATTAACATTTTCTGCATCACATTCTTAAGTCTAGATAATGAACAAAACAATAAACCAAGACCTGATTTGCCAATTTCTGAGGTGTAAATGTTTACATAGGGCAGCTAGCTGTTTCAGTGAATAGAGTGCTGGCCCTGGAATCAGGAAGACTCAGATGCTTGAGTTTAAATTTGGCCTTACTAATTTTTACACTTACTAGCTGGGTGACCCTATGCAAGTCACTTAATCCTGTTTACCTTAGCTCCTCATCTGTAAAATGAACTGGAGAAGGAAACGGCAAACCACTCCAGTATCTTTGCCAAGAAAACCCCAAATGGGGTCACAAGAAGTTGGACACAAACTGAATAACAGCAAATGCTTACACTGAAAATTTAACAACTGACTCTCCTTAGCTATTTTGAGCTTGCTCCCATACTCTTGTATAATACTCCCTATAAGAATATGATCTCCTTGAGAACAGGGACCAATTTCTTTTTCAACTACATATGTAGAATGCCTAGCACAATAAACTCATGTAATAAAAGCTTATTGAATACCTTAATTCAATACTTTCCAAGGGGCTTGCCCAGGGAATGGATTTGGTAGCAAAGCAATGGCCAAAATTATTCAATATTTTCAAGTACAATACCCGTGGGAACAGATCCACTTTATTCAACAAAAATAAATTCAAATCAAAGTCTACAAAAGTGAAACCAATATGGTGAATTCACTCCAAGTGATAGTAAATACAGTCCAATAGTAAATACAAATAAAATATATTTGTTTAATACAATATACACAAAGTCAAATTTGATTTTGATTATATCAAAGCTTTATGTAGATGATAAGGCAGCTAGATGACCTAGTGGATAGAGTATGGGGCTTGGAATTAGGAATACTCATGTTCCTAAGTTCAATCCAGCCTCAAACATTTACTAGCTATGTGACCCTGGACAAATCACTTAACCTCATCTATAATACAAGGTTAACAATCTCTAGAGTGCCTTTCTTCTGGGGTTGTTATTATTAGGTTCAATTTAAATAATATATACAAAGTACTTTGCAAAATTTTAAGCTCATATGTGAGGATCTATAACACCCCAGCAATATGCATATAATAGCTAACATTTATGTATTGCTTAGTCGGGATAATATACGCAGAATACTTTGCAAACTTTCAAGTGATCTATAAAGACATATATTAAGACTATATATATATATATACATATATATATACACACACATACATACAAACATATATGTGTGTATACACACACACACACACACACACATATATATATATATATATACATATATAACTAACATTTATATATTGCTTGAAAGTCTGCAAAGTACTCTGGATATATTATCTTAATTGGATTTTACAACATTCCCATAAGGTAGACATGTATCTTTTAAAGACATAGTTAAGTGATTTGCCCATTGTCACACATCTAGTAAATGGTAATGGCAAGATCTGTGCTTATTATTTCCTGATATTGGCCGGAGAGGACACAGAAAGTAGCATGTGCTCACAGTTAAGGTGCTATATGCAACAGTTAAGTTGTTTGTGTTTTATTTTCTGACACTAGACAATGATTATTCTGAGAGGGAAATGTCCAGGCAACCATGTGGATTTGGAAGACCTATTTGAGTCATCAGGGGATCCAGCAGGAACCAAAATTAGTCGCTGGCAGTCTTCCAGAGGCAATAATAATAAATAATCTGTAGATGCCAGAGTGATAGTGGCCAATGACAAAGAAAGTACCCACATAGGGGTAAAAAAAATGTTTTTCACTAGAAAAGTCACCTGAGGATGTCATAGTTTCAGGGACTGTGATCCCTCATGAGGGGATAAGTGATCTATGCCTGATTCATGAAACCCAAAAGAGAGTTGTGCTTAGGGATGAATTATGTGAGATCTCCACAAAGGGACATAAAGATTGCCAGGGGCAAAAGTTTAAAGGCACTGTTTGGGTCCATGTGTTCTCTAGATGTGTGACTCATTACATTTATATTATGTTATATATATATATATATATAATATTTATTATATATTATGATTTAAAATATGAATATACATTTACATTATATAATCCTGAGCCCACCTTCCCAGGGACCTTGTTCAAAGGAAGAGTGCATTTCTGGTTTAAAGGGCATTGTTTTGTGATAAACTATTCTAGCTTTATTTTCTCAGCAAATACTTTTTCTATAAGCTAATAGAGTTCAAGCAACTGATTGATAATGAGAAGGACATTTGTGGGAATTAACGAACACCAGCACTAGAAACTAGAGCCCTTAAGGTTATGCCTAGAATCTTAGGGGTCAGCCATGCTCTGGGGACCTAGTCCACCAATTTCAGTACAAGTTGAGGGTATGAGTCTAGAGAATTTGTCACAATTAAAGGGCAAGTCAATGACTTTATTTCACTTCTAAATGCAAAGCTTAGAAACCACTTTCTTACTTGTTTAAAAAAATACAACCCCAGAACCCACACAATATGATAGTTGATTATGATTGCTCCTTCTACAGCACTTTCCTTTTTACAAGGCACAACTCTAAGGAGCCCAAAGGTTCACAATTTCCCATATTTATTATTGGTCTATGGTGTTTCACCTTCTCAAGGATGAAGGAACAACAAACAAGCTTTTTTTTTTCTAACAACTTATTAGCAACTTCTCTTTGCAATACTTTTGGCCTGATTCATTCACTGACACTTTTCAGCATCCTCTAAGGGAGATGAATATTATGCCTATGATTTTACAGAACTAGGAAGAGGAAATTGAAGAGGAAAGGGCTCATAATTCATGAAAGCCAAGACAGTACCTTGTTCAAATCCAAAATGGAGAAGAATTTGAGCTGAAAGTGGTTCCCATTTGCATTTTACTGTGAGCATTTCTTCTATTGCTGTTTGAATCTGTTGAAAAGAAAAACACCTGGAATTATTATTGTAAAAAGAAAAATCATCAGAAATTCTGCTATGTTTACAAATAAGGAAGGTTTCAGTGACACTGAAGAAGAGTAGACTCATACCTCAGCAGCGGTGGCATTTACAGTCACTGGCTGGCTGGAGATACCATCCCAGGTCAGACAAAATTTTCCTGTGCCAGTCACATTCAGCATCTGAAAGTGCAAAAGAGCCAAAAAGAAATAATTCAGACTAATTAATTCAGATAGATTTCACCTTTATTATTTCATTTTCAGCAGATATTATTTTAATTTTCCCTATTGCCTAGTAGCCCATTTCCCAGAACATTGTAAACACTCAATAAGGATTTATTGAGTTGAATTAAATTTAAGTATTTAAAACTCGTCTATAATTTAGAAACTAAAGGGAAGTTTTTAGCAGTCGGGTGGAGCAATACATAGCCTGGCCTGGAGTCAGGAAGACTCATTGTGATGAATTCAAATCCACCCTAAGACACCTACTAATTGTGTGACCCTGGGTAAGTCACTTAACCCTACTTGCCTCAGTTTCCTCACCTGTAAAACAAGCTTGAGAAGGAACTGACAAACCACTACAGTATCTTTGCCCAAAAAAAGGGGGGATGGGGACATGGCTAGGTGGCACAGTGAATAGAGCACTAGCCCTGAAGTCAGGAGGTCCTGAGTTCAAATCCAGCCTCAGACACTTAACCCCCCCCAAAAAAAAACTAGCTGTGTGACCTGGGGCAAGTCACTTAACCCAATTGCCCTCCGAAAAACAAAAACAAAAGGGGTCATGAAGAGTCAGACACGATTGAAAGTTCTAAACAACAACAAAAATGGAACAGTTTGACTTTCATCCATTTAGTGAATACCTTTCTTGCCATAAATATGTGTCCATATTTATACTTTATGTCTATTTATCTTGTCTTGAGAGTGTTGGATTCAGATGATATTACTCAAAGACTGCTAAACCTTGCTAAATAGATATTCTCACTCCATGGCAATCTTTGTTGAAACAGCCACATTCTACACCTTAGAGTAAATGAAGTCCAATACTTTTATTTAAGAGATGAGAAAACAAATTCTAAAAGGGTTGAGTGACTTGCCCAAAATCAAACAGTGGTAACTGAGCTAAGATTTAAGCTAGAATCTCCTGACTCCAGAGTCAGATTTCTTTTAAACTGCTTTATACCCAATTCTCATGCCCTGTCATTGATTGAATCTCTAAATCTCACCTTTGATGATGACTGTCTGAGTGACCTTCAGTAAGTCATTTAATTTCCCTGGGCCTCTTTTTCCTTATCAAAAAAATATGAGATATTTCACTAGATGGCTTCTGACATCCCTTCCAGATCTAGATCTAGGCTCTTATGATCCTATAAGATGAATGTCAGTAATTTACATGCTGACTCCTTTTCTATAGAATAAAAGAGTCCATCTCCTTTGCCTTTTATGAGATGGGGACAAGCCAAAAGAACTAAGGGACACAGGATCTGGGTCCCAGCCAGAAAGCAGGGGTTACAAACCAATGGGACTAATGGGTGATGAAGTCCAGACCTCTGCCCTTACTCAGTGAAAGTAATGAACATCCAGGGCAAGGTTAATACAGAACTTACTCTTAAAACTAAGAGAAGCCAAGAAAAACAATACAATGGTCATATAAATAATACTTTTTCTTATCTTTTTTCTTTCTTTCTTCTTCCCTTCTTCCTTGCTTTCTTTTTTACTTCCTTGCTTCCTCCCTCCCTCCTCCTCCCCCACCTTCTTCTTCTTCTCTCTCTTTCCCTCCCTCCCTCTCTCTGTCTTTCTCTCCTTCTTCCTTTTTTTCTTCTCATCTTGCTCCCAATAGAAGCTCAGAGGCTACTCAGGGGGCAATTCCACTATGATCCACCTTGGAGCTTTCACCTATTCTATTTCCAACATAAGTCAGTTTACCTCTCTTTGGGCAACTTGGTGCCCCTTCCCCTAGTTCCCAATCTCCTATAAGGCTCACCATACTAATACCAACCTTAGTGCAAACACGTGATCAACATAGACCATTGCAGCTTAGAATATCTGAGTGTAGGAGATCTGCCACTCTCAACCTTCCCTTGTAGCTGGAATTACAGACTTGTGCTAGCACGTCTCCCAGAAATAATATTTTTGAAAGATACTTTTACAACTATCATCCCATTTATCTTTATAACAGGTTTGGAAGGGACAATTAATTAAATTAATTAATAATCTAATTATTTAATAACATTAATTATAATTTAATTAAAGAGGAGAGCAGGTGCTCTCCTCTTATACAATCAGGATATTGAAATTTAAGGCAGGAAGATGATTTGCCCAAAGTCACATAGTTAATCTGCATTAAGAATGGGACTAAAGCCCAGGTGTCCTTATTCCCAGTCTCATGTCATTTCCCCTAGGTCATGGCTACTGCACTTCCAGAGCTGGGCCCCTGCTTTGGCTTAAGTCTCAATGGATACCAAAGGCAAAACTGACCTGTATCTCTGGGAGTCTCTGAGCATTGGCTCGGATCTGGAGTTTCTCCCGATGGTAGGTGTTGACCACATCAGGATTCAGCCAGGTATTGTGGATCTGGACCCCGACACTCATCCCACAACTGGGACTTATGCCATGGTGTTCGGCTTCCAGGTAGTACTTTTTCCCGCCCAACAATTCCAACTTCAGGGACTTCTGTTGCCAGGTCTCCAAATGCCCATTCATCTCCCAGGAATCAAACCAATCATCTATGCCAGTTTGAATGAAAGCTACTTTCACCTGTATCCAAATAAATACCCCAAAATGAAAACTTTTGAGCTCTCATGTCTCTCCTCCCATCCCCACACAAGAAGTAACAAAACACCCCTTAAAGAACAATTGGGTTGTCCTCTCCTTAAAATGACAAGAAAACCAGGTTATTCATCCATAAAAAAGTTTGACCCAGGCATCCATGGGAAATATAGATAGGTTTGTGTCTTCATATCTCCCTGCTTATTTTTTCATTTCCCTTAGAATGCCAAGAAAATCACAAAAAAGTATCAGAAGATGACTTTATCATGACACAGAAAGAATATTCAACAGAGAGCCTGGAGTCATGGGGCCTAAGTTTAAACCCTAGCTGTGCCATTTACTACCTGTGTGACTCTGGACAAGTCCCTTGGTCTTTTGGGATCCCCTTTCCCCATCTGTCTTCCCATTTATAAAATAAAGAGGTTGGGCTAGATGACCTCTGACGTACCTTCTGCCTCCATCTGTAATCCTATGTGATGTTAGAAAAGTCCCTTAACCTACTGGGGCCTCAGTTTCCCCATCTATAAAAAAAGTTTGAACTAGCTGACCTGTGAGGTTCTGATTGTCCATCTATAATCCTAAGACAAGGACCATGTTACTTCCTGTGTACTATGAGTGAAGCTTGGGAACTCCTAGGGAATGCCACACTGGTCAGAGCTTTGCTACAGAAAAGTCCAATCATCCTCAGCTCTGCTCCATTGACCTGAACATTTTCCAAGCTTTTAACAGAGATGGGCAAAGTATAAAGTTGCAAGAAGACAGAATAATGTAATGAAAACTTTGCTATCAATTAAAACTACCAAAAAGCAGGAGTAACTACATCTGGAAATTATAGATCAAGAGCTAGAATGGACCATAGAGGTATCTGAGTCTTACCCCCTCAATTTATAAATGAGGAAACTGAAACCAAGGAGATCAAATAACTTGCCCAGGGTCACACAGGAAAATATCTGAAACAGAATTTGAACTCAGTTATTTCTGAATCCAAGTCTCGCATCATCTGGCTACATCATGAATTCCTCCTCACATATGGTCTTCAAGAAAAGGTTGGATGAACACTTACTGGACAGGTCATTGAGGAGATTTTTGTTCATGTATGGGCTATATTAGACAGCCTCTAAGGTCCCTTCAACTCTTCTGTCATTCTGTGATTGCTTTGCTTATTAGCAAGCATAGACTAAATGAAAAACTGGACTTATCCTAGATCTGCCAAATGAAGAATCCAAATGTAGATAGTTTGGGTGGCTCAGAGTATCCTACAGCTGTATGTTGCTCTTCAGAAGTTCACTCATTTAATGGAAGCAAGATTAGAAAAAAAATGCCATTGTGAATTGCATAGATGGTCATATTACATGGTAGAAACACATGAGGGCACTCTAACCAACCAGCAAAAATTTTAGACTGAAACTTTCAAAGTCTTGAAAGAGATATTAGGATCAAAGCATCATAGATTTATATCTAGACGAGACCTTAAAGGCCATCTAGCCCAATCTTCTCATTTTACAAATGAGTAAACTGAGACTCAAAGAGGTAAGTCAACTGCCCAAGGTCAGATCAGGTCCAAGATCACAAAGGGGCAGAACCAGGAATCAAACCCAGGTACCCTGATTACTATCACATCAGTTTAAAAATTGTTTGGTTTCCATAGCAGCAAATTCAAATTTTCGATTAAAACCAAAAGAAAACTAAAAAGGCCCTTTGTCAGTAACACAGTGATAAAGCTCATAACCTTTATTAAGATTCTCCCCCTATTCTGGGAGGCCCCATTTCTAAACCTTTGAGGCTAAGAAATACCTTTCCAAAAGAGGGTTTCCAAGGTTTCCAGGGTGCGAGGGGTGTGAGAGAGGGAGAACTGCCAAGATTTTCTTTCTGGACCAATATCTGAGAGTGGATTATTTATACTAAGCTATCCCACCATTAGAAGTCCATGAAGATTTTGTGGCCCTTTTTGAGGAGTGGTGATGGGTTAGTACAGACAGGAGGAAAGAGAAGAAACAGGAAGAGAAAGATACCTTGGTCCCTGGATCTTCTGATTGACTGAAGTACAAAGAGGCGGGGCTATCTGCCTGGATCCAAAAAGTGTAGTTATTTGTCTCTGGGGCAACAAAGAATCCACTGATTCGAGCCCTGAAAAGTAGGGGAAACACCAGTGTCATGGAAGAAGTCAAATCCCAAAACCTTTCACAAACAATGTCTCTTTTCTTTTGTTTTACTTGATGATGATAAAGAAGAAAAACTTGCTTCCTGCTTCACCTCACTGGGGTGCTCATAAAAAAATCATTCATGTAGGAATGTACTATGCTCAAAGTCTCCAGATCAGCCATAAGGAAGAAAGAAAGAACGGAAGGAAGGAAGGAAGGAAGGAAGGAAGGAAGGAAGGAAGGAAGGAAGGAAGGAAGGAAGGAAGGAAGGAAGGAAGGAAGGAAGGAAGGAAGAAAGGAAGGAAGGAAGGAAGAAAGAAAGAAAGAAAGAAAGAAAGAAAGAAAGAAAGAAAGAAAGAAAGAAAGAAAGAAAGAAAGAAAGAAAGAAAGAAAGAAAGAAA
>NW_027187351.1:3651347-3674775 GCF_028583685.1 Petaurus breviceps papuanus
AAAGAAAGAAAGAAAGAAAGAAAGAAAGAAAGAAAGAAAGAAAGAAATGATGAGGGATGGCAATATGGTTCAGCAGGAACTCTGATCTTAATCTAAGACCGGAAAGCCTTCGATGCAGTCTGGAAAGATTTCAGCAGGCCCAAGCAAACTTGGAGTCAGAGTTGTAAAAGTTTATTGTGCGCTTTATAGCAGGCAAGGGTCCTTAGGGGACCTGCAAGTTTATTGTTAGGCTGTACAGTGGGCAAGAGTCCTTTAGGGGACCTGAAACCTTAAAGGGGGAGAATTAAGGTTTTTATAGGATAATCCATAGTAGAACCCTTGCCAGTTATGCTAACTAGGTGATTAAGGGTGGGATTAGGAAGGAGTTAAGGTGGGGCTAGTGTTTAAAGTGACATGCACTTTTTTTTTTAAGCAATTGGGGTTAAGTAACTTGCTCAAGGTTACACGGCCAGTTATTTCTGGGTGTGGTGCTTAGTATCTGAGCCTGGATCTGATCCCCAGGTCCCCTCATCTGGAGCCGGTGCTCTTACTTGCTGTGCTACCTGGCCACACTTCCCCCCTCCCCAGCATGCACTTTTAATGTAACCATAATTCACTGGGAAAAAGCCCAACGGGGTGCTACCTGGAGGTGTGGTTTTAGGCTTGAAATGTCACTAAGTCAGCTAGCGGTCAAGGGCTTACTGAGAAGTGCCCAGTCTGCCACCCATCAATGTCATGCTTGACAAGATTGATGTCTGGGAACCAAGGCTAACTGAGACTCAGTGTGTGGATAATAGGCTAAGGAGTTAACCCAGAGATAGAGTCCTGAAGGATTCATGGAGGCAGCCAAGGAGTAAACCTAGAGACAGGGTACCAAAGGATTCATGGGGGCAGTGGGACACTATACAAGGAGGAGATAATAGTTGCCTAAGCTGGAATGTTTATAGATACTTTTGTGAAATATTCACAGGTGTAGCTTTTCACTGTTCCAAGCAGAAATAAACAATTCATGAGTTGTTGCTGGGCAGAGTTATGGGGGAAGAAGTGTGATTTTACAAACTGGTTTTACAGACTTATGTTACAAAGTGGTATTACAAACTGATATTACAAACATAGATCCCAAGCACCCTGAAAGGAAGGAAGGAAGGAAGGAAGGAAGGAAGAGAGAGAGAGAGAGAGAGAGAGAGAGAGAGAGAGAGAGAGAAAGAAAGAAAGAAAGAAAGAAAGAGAGAGAGAAAGAAAGAAAGAAAGAAAGAAAGAAAGAAAGAAGGAAGGAAGGAAAGAAGGAAGGAAGGAAGGAAGGAAGGAAGGAAGGAAGGAAGACACATCCTACCACCATTGCTCACTGTGCTGAAAGTGACTCTTCTCTTATAATCAGTCAATAAATATTTATTAAGTGCCTACTATGCACTAGGCATTGAGCTAAGCACTGAGGATGTGATGAAAGGGGAAACAAAAACCAAAACAAACCAGTCCTTGTCCTCAAGAGCTCACTGTCTGATGGGGAAAACTAATGTACAACTATGTACAAACAATTTATATCCAGGAAAAGTTGGAAATAATCAACAGAAGGAAGACACTAGAATTAAGGGGATCAGGAAAGGCTTCCTGTAGAAGGTAGATTTTTTTTTGCTTTTTTTTTTTTGAGGGGGGAAGGCAGGGCAATTGGGGTTAAATGACTTGCCCAAGATCACATGGCTAGTTTTCTGTTAGGTGTCTGAGGCCATATTTGAACTCAGGTCCTCCTAACTCCAGGGCTGGGGCTCTATTCACTTCACCACCTAGCTGCCCCAGAAGGTAGGATTTTAGCTGGGACTAGAAGGGAACAAGGTAAGAGAGTCTTCCAGGCATGGGAGACAGTCAGTGAATATGATCAGAGTCAGAATATGAAGAGTGCAGAGTTCATGAGGGAGATGGAGGAATGGGGGAAAGCTGTATAAGGTATAAGAAGACTGGAAAGGTGAGGAGAGAGGACATGTTATGAAAGGCTTTCAGTGCCCAAAAGAGCATTTTCTATTCTATACTGGGGGTTGTAGGGATCCAATGGAGCTGACTGAGTGGGGAGAGAGGTGGGAGGGTCACCACCAGTAACATGGTCAGACCTATACTTTAGACAGCTAAGTGAAAAATATACTGGAGTGGGGAGAGACTTGTGGCAGGAAGAACAACAAGGATGCTTTTGCAACAATCCAGGTGTGAAATGATGAAGATGGTGACAGCATCAGAGGAAAAAATGGGCATATTCAAGAGATGTTACAAAGGTGACATGAGCAGTCCTTGGCAACAGGGTGCCAAGGGTATGAAGGATGAAGATTGGATATGAAGGGTGAAGAGAGTAATGAGTCAAGGATAACATCTAATTTGTAAGCCTGGGTGACTAGGTGAATGGGATCAAACATTTATTAAGCTCTTATTATGTGCCAGGCACTGTGTTTTATAATTATTATCTCATTTGATGTGAACAGTAACACTTATTATTTCTCTTTTTATTGTTGCCTGTTCAGTCATGTCTGACTCTTTGTGACCTCATTTGGGGTTTTCTGGGCAGATATACTGGAGTACTTTGCCATTGCCTTCTCCAGCTCATTTTACAGTTAAGGAAAATTAAGCAAACGGGGTTAATTGACTTGCCCAGGGTCACACAGCTAATAAGTGTCTGAGGTCAGATTTGAATTGAGGAAGATGAGTTTTCCTGACTCCAGACCTAGCATTCTATTTACTGTGCTATCTAGCTGCCTCTTATCTCCATTTTACAGCTGAGGAAACTGAGGCAGACAGAAGTTAAGTGACTTCCTCAGGCTCACACTGTTAGTAAGTAGTTGAAGTTAAGTTGAATTCAGGTGTTTCTGATTCCAGACCCTAAAGTCTATCCACTGTGCCACTGTAATGGTAAAGGAATTTGAAGATCTTCCCTGCCCCTTAATGGGCGTCACTTGGAATGCAACAAGAGAAACTTGCTTAGGGGAGGCTTGTTTCTCAGGAAGGTTCACCGTTTGTTACTTTGTAATTAGGCAGTGGGTCACGAAGGTTGTGATGCATTCTGACCCTGGAGAAGGCTTTATTTTCTCTGTATTTTTTGTCTGCTTGTAATTTCTGTTTGTATTTTCTGAAGTTCAGGGTGCTGGCTTTTTCCCCTGAACTAAGTAACTGATTTTATATATATATAATATTACATATATGTATATATAATATTACATATATGTATATATAATATTACATATATGTATATATAATATTACATATATGTATATATATTCTGCATTAGTATTCCACTTCCTCTCTGCTGAGAGGAGGGAAATATGTTTCATCTTTAATCATCTAGTTGAAATGTCATTATTGGTGTTTCATTGGCTTAGAATTCTGCTCCTTTTTAGTGAATTGTTTTTCATTTGCATTGTTGTGGTCATATATATTATTGTCCTTCTTAATTCACTCTACATCAGTTCACATAAATTCTTCCATGTTTCTCTGAATTTCTCATATTATTCATTTCTTATAGCACAATAATATACTAAGAGGCAATGTAGGATAGAGGGTAGAGAGTCAGCTTTAGGTTCAGGAAGAGCTGGGTTGATAGGATCTGAGATATAGAACTTAAAGGTCATCTAGTCTGCACCCCTCAATTAATGGAAAAAGAACCCAAAGTTCAGGGAAGTCCAATAACTTGCCCAAAATTATATGGGTGGTAATCTTTAGCAATGGCATTCAAACCAACGGCTATGACTCTCTCCATCATACCACCCTGTCTTCCCTTTGACACATACCGGAGTTATGTGATCCCAGGAAAGTCACTTACTATAAATAACAGAACAGTTGCTGATACGCTTTGGCAGAGAGAGTTCCCTTAACCAATAAAGTCACAGGTCCAGACAAGAATAATAATATTCCATTACGTTCAGATACAACAGTACAGCCATTCCCCAACCAGTGATACCCATTCACTTTCACAATGCCAGGTACAACTGAGTCCAATTTGAGGATTTTTGATAGCACCATAATGTACCCCCTCCTATACATGGGCTAGGAATAGTCTGGACCTGCAGACTATTTTGTTGGTCTCCTGAGATAAAGAAAGAAATAGAATGAAGGGAAATAAAGGAGATGTTGGGGCTTCCCCACACACACCCTCCCCCACTCTTCATTCCTCACACACTCACATACTTGGAGTAAGATCAGGGCAGCATGTGTGGAAATATGATGAGACCTTATCCTCAAACCTGTGCTTTCAGGGAGTATGAGAAAGGAAAGCTAAAGGAAAAAAAACTTTTTATCAGGATCACTCAGCCAGGTGGTTGGAGTCCTTGAATTAAAAAACACATATAGAGGAACTTAAAAACAAATACAGAGCAACTTTATCCACTTCGTCCATCCTCCATCAACTAAAGGAGGAGGGCACCTGTTTATAAGGGTGGGGGTTTTTTACTCTTTTTAAGACCATATCTGATCACCCTAAGCTGATTTTTCACAAGCACCTATGGTTAATCCTGTCTTTGGCATTTCCTTATGTCCTTTTGCTTATGACACAAGGGTATACAACAGTCCTGAGAGCCACATGAGAGAGTGACTTTTGCCAGCAAAAGGCTGAGATCCCAGCCACCCACCCCATAGCTAGAGAGTTTTCTTTTTCTAACCAAGAGCATAATGATGAGCCATTCATATGTTACAAGAACACAACAATGGGGCAGCTAGGTGGCACAGTGAGTAGAGAGCTGGCCCTGGAGTCAGGAGGACCTGAATTCGGATCCAGCCTCATACACTTAAACACACAAAAAAAACTAGCCATGTGACCTTGGGCAAGTTACATAACCCCAATTGCCCTCCAAAAAAAAAAAACTATTATGGACTTGGACCTAAAAAACTAGCATGAAAATGGAAGAGTGCCTTAGAGCCCATTGAGTCTAACTCCCTTGTTTTATAGATAAGGAAACTGAAGCACAGAAAATTTAAAGGACTAACCCAGAGCCACACAGCTAATAAGTGTTTGAGGTGGGAATTGAATCCAAAATCTCCTGATTTCAAGTCAAGTGTCCTATTCATAATACCACCTTACCCTATTTTGTAGTACTTGGGAGAGAGACACAGGGACCCAGGCATATGAGGCATTTGAAACTTGATTATGTGCATATGATACTGTCTAAATTTATGTTTTGGATCATAAAGACTTGTTGCTTCAAGAAAATCTGAGTTCAAAGATGACAGGGGCCAGCCCAGAGGCCCAGAAGACAATGGGGGCCAGCGCAGAGGCCTGGATCCCGGGGCACAGAGAGGCCCTGACCAGGCCTGATCAATGTGGCGGCAAGTTGACCCACCAACCACAAGGGCCATCGCCAGGCCTATCACTGTAGGGCCGGGACTGGACAGAGCTGGCTACAGAACCTACAAAATGACAGAGAGAAGCTAACCTCCCACTGAAGACAGTCCAGCAGGCCGGCAGGAAGGGGTCAGAACAGCACTCTAGGAGCTGAGCCCAGCCCCACATGAACCAGAGGTTTTAGCCTCAGAGTGGCCACAACCAGCCGCCGGCTGGAGAGACTTCAGATCATCAGCAGCTGTGGCGGTTTGCAGAATTATCAACCCATAGATGCTAAGAACAAAATCAGGGGTCAGTGTAGACTTTGTGGGAACAGGGAATTTGGGAGTGTGGTCTGGCCTTTGCCCCTGGGGTGAGAAGAGGCTGAGGTGCTGTGGCCATGTAGCTGCCACCATGTGGCTGCTTCAGAGTTCCTGGCCTGCAGATTGTGGGGACCAAGTGACCAGTCTGAGGGGTAATTGCTCTTGCTTTAACCTGCTTGGGTCTGGATTGCTGTCCAGGATGGAGGTCCTGGGGTACGTGACCAGTTTGCCAGAGCATGGGGAGGCTTCAGAGAAGGCACACAACTAATAGCTCTAGCAGCTGAGAAAATCCCAGCCATTGGGACAAAGCTCCCCACTCTGGTAGCAGAGTTCTAGTGTGGCAAAAAAAACTCAAAAGTCAAGTAATTGAGTGGCAGCATGAGCAAATGAGGAAAGCAAGGCAAGCACAGTAATCCAACTTTGGACTCCTTTTTTGGGGACAAAATGGATCAAAGCATGGAACGGGAGGAAGATAACAGAGTCAGAACTCCTGCACCAAAAGCTTCCAAGAAAAGAATAAGCTGCTTAGAGGCCATGGAGGAGCTTAAGAAGGATTTTGAAAACCAAATAAGAGAAGTGGAGGAAAAATTGGGAAGAGAAATGAGAATAATGCAAGAAAATTGTAAAATGAGAGTCAACAACCTGACTGAAGAAAATAACACCTTAAAAATATACTAACTCAAATGGCAAAAGAGGCTCAAATAGTAAATGAGGAGAAGAATGCCTTAAAAAGCCAAATTTGCCAGATGGAAAAAAAATCTCAAAAGCTCACTGAAGAGAATGCTTCTTTCAGAATTAGATTGGAGCAAATGGAAGCTAGTGACTTTATGAGAAATCAAGATGCTATTAAACAGATCCAAACAAATGAAAAAATAGAAAGCAATGTGAAATATCTCATTGAAAAAAACCACAGACCTGGAGAATAGTTCTAGGAGATATAATTTAAAAATTATTGATTACCTGAAAGTCATGATAAAAAAAGATCCTAGAAATCATCCTCCAAGAAATTCTCAAGGGAAATTGTCCTGATGTTTTTAGAACAAGAGGGAAACATAGAGGTTGAAAGAATCCACCGATCACCTCCTGAAAAAGATTCCCAAAAGAAAACTCCTAGGAATATTATAGCCAGGTTCCTAAATTCCCAGATCAAGGAGAAAATATTACAAGTAGCCAGGAAGAAACAATTTGAATACTGTGTAAACACAATCAGCATAACACAGGAACTGGCCGCTTCTACACTGAGGGATGAAAGGATTGGAATATGATATTCCGGAGGTCAAAGGAGCTGTGATTAAAACCAAGAATCACCTACACAGCAAAACTGAGTATCATGTTTCAGGGGAAAATATGGTTATTCGATGGAATACAGGACTTTCAAGCATTCTTGATGAAAAAAACCAGTTGAATAGAAAATTTGACACTCAATTGTAACTTATGAAACTTTTCTCAGTATGAGAATAGTTGAAGGGAATAGATATGTGTGTATATATACACATGCACACATATGTACACATATATGTATATATACACATATATGCATATATAGGAATACATACAAATATATGTCTATATAGGAGGGTATATGGGCGTATGAATGCATGTATGAGTATGTGTATATATATATATATGTACAGGTATACATAGATAGAGGGCACAGAACCAATTGAATAGGAAGGGATGATACTTAAAAGGTGAAATTAAGAGACGAGAGAAGAATATAATGAGAGGAGATGGGGAGAGATAGAATAGGGTAAATTATCTCATATAGAAGAGGCAAGGGAAAACTGTTACAATGGAGGGGAAGAACAGGAAGGCAAAAGGGAATGAGTCAACCTTATTCTCATTGAATTAGGCTTAGGGAGGGGATGACATACACACTAAATAGGGTATCTCACCCTACAGGAGAGAAGGGGGAAAGGGGATAAGAGGGGGGATGATAGAAGGGAGGGCAGGCTGGGAGGGAGGGAATTTGGAATCACCCACTTTAAAAAGGGACAGGATCAAAGTAGAGAATAGAACTAGGTGGGGTGGGATAGGATGGAGGGAAATATAATCAGTATTTCACAATATATCCACTCTGGAAATATTTTGCATAGCTACACATGTACAACCTATATTGAATTGCTTATATTCCCAGTAAGGATGGCTGACAAGGGAGGTACAGAAAGAATCTGGAATTCAAAGGTTTAATATAAAATGTTTAAAATATATAATTATTATTATTATCATCATTATTTTACATGTAACTGGGAAATAAGGTGTACAGGCACTGGGGCATAGAGATCCATTTTGCCCTATTGGAAATTGGGAGGGGCATGGGGGAAGATAAGGGAGAGAGCAGATTGGGGGATGGGATATTCAGTAGGATCGCTGTTTTGGGGTGGTGAGTAGGGGAAAATGGGGAGAAAATTTGTATGTAATTCAAAATAGTGTGGAAATGAATGATGTAAACTAAAAAATAATTTAAAAAAAACAATAATCACCAAAAAAAAGAAAATCTGAGTCCTCCCCACAGGTGGAGCTCTAGTTTCTTCCCTGTAACTATTGTTGCCAATCTGGCACATCCTGTCATCCATCCCTTACCCTCATTGCTCCTCTCAAATTGGAACCTTGCTCAGGATAAGACCCAGGAAATTTCAGTCCTTCCCCATTCTCTTTGGAACCTAAGAGTCCTCTCCTGGTCTTTTCTTCCCTTGTATTGGAGAGAGAGACACAGACAGAGAGAGAGAGAGAGACAGAGAGAGATTGGAGATTGATGATCTGTAAACAAGGGCCTTCCTGTTCCAAATCTATGATCCAGTGTTAGAAGTATATGCATTCACACAAACTGCACAACACCTATCCCCAGTCCACCCCACCTCCCTTGCCTGGAATACATTCCCTCCATGTCTCTACCTCTCAGAATATTTACCTTCCTTACAAGATCAGCTGCAGTGCTACCTTCTTTACGAAGCATTCTCAGAATAATTTCCTTACAAACTAACTCCTTCCTCCCTTTCCAGTATTCCTACATGACTGCCCTGCATTCACTCTAAGATCCAGTCATACCAATTTCTTTGCCATTTTTCACCCTTAAGACTCCCATCTCCATCTTCCATCTCTGTGCCTTCGCATGGGCTGTCCTTTGCACCTGGAATTCTCTCTATCCCAAACAATTAACCTTAGAATCCTCACCCCCCTTCAAGAATCATCTCCTCCAGGCCTTTCCTGGTTCTCCCAGCACTAGTTCCGTTCTCTCTAAGGCTACTTTCCATCTGCTCTGTATTTATCTTTCATGTATTGATTGTGTGTGTGCGTGCGTGTGCGTGTGCGTGTGTGTGTGCGTGCGTGTGTGCGCGTGCGTGCGTGTGCGTGCGTGTGTGTGTGCGTGTGCGTGTGTGCGTGCGTGTGTGTGCGTGCATGCGTGTGTGTGTGCGTGCGTGTGTGTGTGTGCTTGTGCGTGCGTGTGTGTGCGTGTGTGTGCGTGCGTGCGTGTGTGTGTGCGTGCGTGTGTGTGCGTGTGTGTGTGCGTGTGTGTGTGCGTGCGTGTGTGCGTGCGTGTGTGTGCATGCGTGCGTGTATGCATGCGTGTGTGTGCGTGCGTGCGTGTGCGTGCGTGCGTGTGTGCGCGTGTGCGCGCATGTGCGTGTGTGTGCGTGTGTGTGCGTGCGTGTGCGTGCGTGTGTGTGCGCGCGTGTGCGCGCGCGCGTGTGTGTGTGTGTGTGTGTGTGCGTGCGTGTACAATCTCTCCCATTTGGATATATACCATCTTACCATGAATTCTTTAAGTCCAGACGCTGGGCTTTCTTTTCCTTTCTTTGTATCCCCAGAGAAGAGCACATGCCTGGCTTGTTGCTTAATCAAAATTGATTGATTGATTTCCTGATCTACTCAATCTTTAGGATTCTCTCCCTCCTCAAATGACTTTGCATTTACTTCTCCAAGTACATTTTGTACCCCTCCCCCAAGTAGAATGTAATATCCTTGAGGGCAGGGCTCCTGTTTTGTTTCCGTATTTGTAACTCCAGCACCATTACAAGTGCCTTGTTATTATTATTATTAATTATTATTATTATTATTTTACCAATAACCTCAGAAGCCGTAGAGACCAACCTCCACATTCTACAGATAAGGAAACTGAGGCCCAAGGGGGTTAAATGACTTGCCCAAGGACACAGAGATGATAAATTAGGTGTCATAGATGGTATTGGAATTCAGGCTCTCCACTCTAGACCCAGCTCTCTTTCCTCTGTAGCACACTGTCTCCCCATCATATTCACTTATTTAAATGCTGAATTTGAAAATTGTTGTTTGTTAAATGGTCTCATTGTGTTCCCAACCACTGACCACCCACCACTCTAATTCCACATGCCACACTGAATTAAAACATTTGGGCCTAGCAGGTGTAGGAATGAACATGACTACTGTATCACAGAAAAGGGAAAGCACAGATTTGGGCATGGGGGACACAGAGAGGTTATGTCTGAGATTTTCAATCTCTTTTCATGTCAGTCTCCTCTAACAGTCTGGTGAAGCCTTAGTCCAATGAAATCCACAGACCCGTATCTCAGGGAAAACCAATTGTATTGAAATGCAGGTATCAAAATATATTTTTTAATTAATCAAACAATAACAAACAAGGTCACAGAGTCCAGGTTAAGAAATTTGCCCAGGGTCACACAATGAGTCTTTAAGGTGAGATTTGAGCCCAGGTTCTCCTGAGTCCAGGCCCAGTGCCCTATCCACAGCATCATGCTACCTCTCAAGGTCAGATACCAATAACTTAACTACAGTCTTGTGTTAGTCCATGAAATGTTAACATCAAAAAAGTCCTGAGCCACAAAAAGGCTGGCAGCCCTTAGCCTAAGAGACTAAATTCTATAGTTATTCAATCAGCTAATGCTATAGTGTGCTGATAAATGTGTAACAAGGGGTTCTGGGGTGGGAGCAATTTATGGTACCACAGTTTTCAGTTTAATCTGCATTTTTGTTAACAATTTCTCCATTTTAAATCAAGATAATCAACAAAATAATAAATCAAGTCCTGATTTTTAGAATTTGCTGATTCCAAAGTATATATGCTCACATTGAATAGTTAATAATTATTATGTCTTCCAGTAGGAGCCGGCTCCAGCACAGCTCTAACTAGTGGCTAATTAGTATACCCAAGGCCAAGTGGTACAGAGGCTATATCTATTAAGTAAGTAAATACCTTTAAAAACAAAATGATGCTTTTAAAATCTCACTTACCCTCCCCTCAAAAGGATATATATTTTGTTTTCTCAGTGCAAGTTTTTTGTTTGTGATGTCATGGCTCCCCCGCCTTTTCCAAAAATTTATCACATACCTGAAACGTTGCCCTGCCTCAGACCAGAATCCAAATGGGGAACTTGCATTGGGAACAATCTGCCATCTATAGCCAGGGGTAGTGTTAGTGAGATATGTGCCCTCCTGAAAGTCTCCAACTTCAAAGAGAAGTCCTCGATTGCCTGTAAGATAAATGCCATTTAAAGAATCAGAAGCCTTTAGACTCTAAACTGAAGGTCTATTGAATCTACCATATAGCTAACATTTAAATAGAAAGAAAGGTTATTAAATTATTATTAAAGCATGAACCCTGCCCAATAAGAGTCTGCCACAAGGCATCAAAGGCCAGATCCCACCAGACTTATGGAACCTTCCCCAGTAGCCCCACCCTTCTCCCTACTCACTCAGATCCCACTAGACCCCTAATGACCCCTCAGTCTTGCCATCTGCCCACTGCTAAACCCTAAGGAACCCCAGGCCCTTCCATCTTCCATGCAACTGAACTCTCTTATATGTTTTGTCTCCCCAAATTGGAATTTGAGCTCTTTCAAAGCAGAAACTCTAATTTTTCTGGTTTTGGCCCCAGTACTTTTCCATTTCGTTCTACTATCTGGGGCCTATTTTTGAGACTTTTTTTTCCTCTTGTTCCCATACACTCATCTACAAGGAAATTACAGCCTATTCAGGGCAAGTATCTTGCTACAGCAACCATTTCTCCCTACCAAGAACAGAAACCTCTGACTCTGGAAACCAATCTCCCTATTATCCACCCAACCTGGGGGAATTAATCCACTCATCTTCGGCATTCTACCTTGAGACTAAACTATCATATCTGTTGAATGAATGAAAACTCATCGAATATACTATATCTAGCTAGTTGCTTAGCATGCTTTCCATACCATCTAGTCATCCACCAGAAAACTATGGAAGTCATGCCTTGTTCAATCTGTGTATCTTGCCATCTGCCCTGCCACCATAGATATACATTACACTAACCAATCTGATCCCCTCCCATTCCTTGCTCTTGCTCTGAGAATAATAATTTTATCAATGTAACCATTGACATTGGAAAGGGATGACAATTGATTGTCCTGTGGCTACACTCACAATCTCTGTAACTTCCTTTATGAAAGAGCATTGGTTTGGGAATTAAAGAATCCAATTAGATTCCCAGCTCTGCTAATTAGTTAACAAATCTATATGACCTTATGCAAGTCCTTTAATCTCTCTGGGTCACAGTTTCCTCAAGTATAAAATGGAGTTGGACTAGGTGACCTCTTAGGTCACATTTTAATTCCAAATTTTTGATCCTATGATCCTACATTCTGTCTCCTCCATGTGGACAAAATTTATATTCCCAAGTACCCACCACAATGCATGACACATTGTAGGTTTGTTGTTGTTCAGTTGTTTCGGTCATGCCCAACTCTTCATGACCCCCTTTTTGAGGTTTTTCTTGGCAAAGATATAGAGTGGTTTGCCATTTCTTTCTCCAACCTATTTTAAAGATGAAGAAACTGAGGCAAACAGGGCTAAGTGACTTGTCCAAGGTCACACAGTTTGTAAGTATCTGAGACTGGATTTGAATTCATGAAGATGAAACTTCCTGATTCCAAGTCCAGTACTATACTATGTACTTTGGCAGCTAGCTGCCCCACACTGCAGTTGCCTAGTAATAAATGCTTGCTCATTCACTCATTTTTAATTTATTGCTAATAACAACTTGTCATCAACAACCCAATGTGAGAGGAATGAAGAGAGAGACCGAGATGAGACAGCTGAAATCCAGGATATGTAATTGGTAGGAGAGGTTCTATGGATCATGCAAAGATGCTCGAGGCCAGATGGGCTGCTTAGCATAGAACCTAGCATCTAAGCTAGAGGGAATAGTTGAAGAATATTAATTAGAAGGTTTATTTTGAGAAGAGTAGGAAATTCCTCTAAAGGGTCACTTCTGAGTGGAAGAAAAGGGCAGAGAACAGAGGAATGAAGATAATGTGCATGGAAAGAAACACTTGTTAGGGTTCAATAACATTAGACTAAAATAAGGAATGGACATTTGGAAAACAGGCTATCAAATATAGTCGCATACTGGGGGGGGGGGGAATTCTGGTTGGGAAACAAATGTATGACTATTTTTGATGGGGGAACTACTTGTAGTTAGTCAACATCCTTATCTAGAGGCAAGAAGCCAACTTCACAAGTGGAAGGCAGCAGGTCATCTTTAAATATATCTGAGGGTTATACTGAACTACAAGCTTGATATGACTCAACAGTGTAATATAACAGCCATAAATGCCAAAGCAATCTAGGGCTGCATCGAGAGGCATGGTGTCCAGGAACAGGAGGTGTTGTCCTCTGTCCTCTGACCTGGTTAGAAAATATCTGTAATGTTAGATTCATTTGTTGGCACCGTATTTTAGGCAAGATTTTATAAGCTGGTGAACATCCAGAGAAAGGCAACATGTCTGGTGAGGTCCTTAAAATAATGTCATATGAGGACTGACTGAATGAAGGAAGTGAATATGCTTATCCTGAGTGAGAAAAGGTTTGGGAGGAACGTGATAATTGTTTTCATGTATTTAAAGGGTGGTTACAGAACCATCAATTCACATAAATATTTAGAGTTAGAAAGGGCTTTAAAGGCAATCCGATCCAACCCTTTCATTTCCCTTCCACATGGGGATAAATGAGGCCAGTGATATAGGCAGTGAGAGTGGGAAAACTGGGATTTGAATCCAGGTGCTCTGATGCCAAATCTGGCACTCTTTCCAAGGCACCATGCTACAGAAGCCAAATGGGGTCATGAAGAGCCAAATATGACTGAAATAATTCAACAACAAATGCTTCAGAAGGATTCAACTTTGCTTGACACAGGAGGACAAAAAAAGAAGCAACAGGGAGAATTTGCAAAGAAGCTAATGTATAATTAAAGCTATAACTGGGGAGGTAAGGCTGAAAAAGGTGACATGATAGGTGAGTTAACTCCCACTAGATTGTGAACTCCTGGAGGGCAGGGACTATTTTTGCTTTTCTTTGTGTCTCTAACAGCTAGGTGGTACAGTGGGTAGAGTTCTGGACCTAGAATCAGAAAGGCTCACCTGTCTTCCTCAGTTCAAATCTGGCATCAGACACAATAGCTGTATGAACCTAGCCAAGTCACTTAACCCTATTTGTTTCAGTTCATTTGTAAAAATGAGCTTCAGAAGGAAATAGCAAACCACTCCAGTACCTCTGCCAAGAAAATTCCAAATGGGGTCACGAAGAGTTGGATAAGCCTGCATCCCTAGCACAGTGCCTGGCATAAGTAGGTACTTAATACATGCTTATTGACTTGACTCGAATTCTAGGATTTGAAAGACTGTCATAGGGAGGAGGGATTAGGATTGTTCTGCTTGGATCCTGGGGGTAAAGCTAGGAGCAATAGGCAGAAGTTGTAACGGCATATCTAGGTTGGTTGAGTTTGTAGGGAAAAGCTTCCTCCCCAAAAGAGCTGCCCCAAACTGATGTGGACTTTCTCAACAATATGTTCCCCCTACATGGATGTTTATAAGTAAAAGAGGGATGATCACTTCTTATGCATATTGCGGAAGAGATTAATGATTGGGTGTGACCTGGACTAGATGTACATAAGGGTTGCTTCCAGTTTTGAGAAGTCCTTCCACTCAAGGATTCTTGAGGTTACCTCCCCACCTCTGGATGATCGGGCAAGCCCCCCAAACACACTTGATGCAAGAACTTTTCTCTGTAAGATTCCAGATCTGAAAGACTTACATGAACTGATGTAAAAAAGTACTGTACACGGTAGCAGCAGTATTGTACAATAAAGAACTGTGAATATCTTAGCTATTCTCAGCAATATAATGATCCAAGACATTCCCAAAGGACTCATGATAAAAAAAAATGCTATCCACCTCCAAGAACTAATGTTGTCTAAATACAGACTGAAGCATACTATTTTTTACCTTTCCTTTTTCTCTTTCTTTTTCTTTCCTTCCTCTTTCCTTCTTTTCTCTTCCTTTCTTTCCTTCTTTCCTTCCTTCTTTTTTTCTCTTCCTTTCTTTTTTATTTGAGTCTTCTTGCACAAAATAACTAATATTTTACATGATTACACACATGCAAATTCTATCAGATTGTTTGCAGTCTCGGTGGGGGGAGGAAGAAAGGAAGAAGGGATAGAATTTGGAACTCAAAACTTTTTTAAAATATTAAAAATTGTATTTAAATGTGATGGAGGGGGAAATGATTTTTAAAAAAGATTGTACATCCAAGCAATGAGGCATTATGCATGCGTTTGCTACTTATGTTTAGTTTTTAGGTATTCCAGGGCCAAATTGCGCATTGGCAAGAAGTTAATTGATCAAAATGCATGTATTATCATATATTATGTTTTAGGCACTGAGCTAAAGGCACTGGGATTACAAAAAAAAGCAAAAGAAAGTCTCTGCCCTCAACAATTCACAGTCTAACAGGGGAAAGGCAACATGCAAACAGCTTTGTACAAACAAGCTATATCCAGAAAAAGTTGGAAATAGTCAAGAGAGGGAAGACACCAGAATTGAGGGGGATCAGGAAAGGTTTCCTGCTGAAGGTGGAATTTTAGCTGGGACTTGAAGGAAACCAGGGGAATCAGGAGGCAGAGAAGAGGGGGGAGCACATTCCAGACATGAAAGAACAATAAAAATGACCATTTGGGAGAAGGTCTATCTTGTTTGTGGAAGCCAGTGTCACTGAATTCTCAAAGTATGTGAGGATGAGTTAAGGTATAAGAAGACTGGAAAGGTATGGGGAAGGGGGGAGGACAGACACATGTTATGAAGGGCTTTAAACACCACCAGAGGATTTTATATTTGATCCTAGAGGTAAAAGAGAGTCACTGGAGTTTATTGAGTGTGTGTATGTGTGTGTGCACATGTGTGTGTGTGTTGAGGAAGATATGCTCAGATAAGCATCATCAACCAAGAAAATAGTTTTTAAAAATGAATAAAACATGATAATCACACTCACCACCTAAGGGGGGAGGAGTGGCAAGGAGGAAGGCACTACTATGAAGGCTACATCAAATCAGAGATTCTTAACTTGAGGTCTGAATTTTTAAAATAAAACTTTACTTTTTCAATTATCAAACATTATTTTCCTCCTTCCCATCTTTTCCCCCTCACTGGGGAAAAAAAAGAAACACAAAACCCTTATGTGTGTGATAGATACATTTATAAGGGTTTAGTATTTCTTTTCTTTTAAAAGAATACATTTCTTTGGTATATATAACTATATAGATATAATGATTATATATTTATATATCATGTATGGTATATATTTGTATCATATCATATATAATTGATTTCCTTTTGGATCTTATGTATTGCATTTTATTTTATGCCTTTAAAAAGCATGTAGCACAATGACCGGCATATATGGTAGTAGGCCCTTAATAAATGTTTATTGGATTGGATTGGATTAAAAACAGTTTATGAGAAAAAATCCATAGACTTCACCAGACAGCCAAAATGGCCCAAGATTAAAAAAAAAGTTAAGAACACCTGCTTTAAGAAAAGTGGTTTGTCTTCCCACAAGGGAGTTACACAGACCCCTGTTGAGGCAAGGGACATTGCTAAATTGTCCTCTCAAACAGCTGCATTCAGCGTATCATAGCACTGTTACCCGAGACGCCAGCACAGGGATTATTCGCTCATAGAGGGACCCAGTACTCTTTCCTTATGCAGGCAAGACTTGTTGCTTTCAATCACTCGTTTCGGTGGTTTCCTTTCCTTAGATGGGAACTTCATCAGAGTCGAGACGGAAGAATTGGACCCCAGGGAATCCCTAAGCAGGAGCTTTGCAGCCATTTCCACACCTGAATGGCCTTTCCTTAGAAAGGTGTCTTTTCCCGCTGTGCCAATTTCGTCTAAGTGCTTGGCACTCTGGAGACAACGGCTCCTGCCAGTTGTCAACTATAAAAGGCAGCCCCTCTGCAGTTAGTCCCCTGATGTGGAATCCAAGGGTATCTCCCCTGGATCCGGGGCAGGTGACATACCACCTGCCCTCAGTTTCTAACTACACCTGAGCCTGTTGTTCCTAAAGGGAAACAGCATGGGCTCCAGCACTGTTTGACACACCTTGAAAAGCTTTTGATCTCAGATCCCTGAGAGGGTGGATTTTAAACACTCTTAAGGCCCAGTGGTAGAACAAGCTGCATTTTCCTCTCCAACTCTTGCCTGTTTCATTTACAATTAACTGATGGTAAAGTCATTTCAAGGCAGAGAACAGCTGCTCATAAGGGAGAAGGAAAGACATTTGAATGACATTCTTTGCAATCCTGTGTCTAAGTTCTAATAGGCTTTGTCTATACCTAATGAGGTATATGTTACACAGAACATGCAGCTTGGAGCAGGGACTACTTCCTCAGACACTCATAAAGATTCAGTGTGGTGTGGTACATTGGCCCTCATGTCAGGTGACAAGTTCGAATCCCACTTTTGATGCTTACTACATATATGACCTTGAGTAAGTCTTTTGTCTGGCCTAAGCCTTGGTTTCTTCATCTGCAAAAGAAATGGGACAGACTAGAAAGCCTCTGATATTCCATCAAGATCTAAAGCCCTAATCCTATGATCCTCAGCTATTTAACTCTGATGAAGTCATTGAAAGTCTCTGAGGCTCAGTTTTCCCATTTGAAAAATGGGGATGATGGTAGCACCTCTCTGTGAGAATTAAACTCAGTCTTAAACTAGTTGTGTGACCCTGAGGAATTAAACCTCTGTTTGCCTCAGTTTCTTCATCTGTAAAATGGGGATAATCATAACACCTATATCACAGGGTGGTTGTGAGAATCAAATAATAATTGTAAAGTACTTAGCACCATGCCTAGCATATAGTAAACCCTATATAAATGCTAGCTATTATTGATAAAATAAGGCAATATAGGCAAATATAGCACTACCTAAACATTAATTATTGTTATTGTCTATTAACATAGATGAGAGCAGCTAAGAGGCCCAGTGGGTAGAGTGCTGGGCCTGGAGTCAGGAAGACTCATCTTCCTGGATTTAAATATGGCCTCAGACACTTACCAACTGTGTGACCCTGGGCAAGTCACTTAACCCTGTTTGCCTCAGTTTCCTCATCTATAAAATGAGCTGGTGAAGGAAATGGCAATCCACTCCAGTATCTTTACCAAGAAGACCCCAAATGGGGTCACAAAGAGTCAGACACAAGTGAAAAATGACTGAACGACAAAATAACATAGATGAGGTAATCATAGCATTCTTTACAGGTAAATTTGAGACTGCTTTGCCAACATCACTAGGGCATGCACTTGGAGTTGTATCTCCAGAAGCTGTGATGGATTGTCTCTCTTTTTCTCTAGTAAACAATTCTGTGAATTAGTGAGATGGTGGGCCAAGATTAGGGATGTAGTTTGTAGCTGTGGAACAAATCAAAGCTAGTTGTCCAACTTAGAATTCATACTCAGGACCTTGGTTTCATAAGCATAGTGGTAGTTATCTGAAGTTCAGTTGAGTTCATGGCTGAGAGATTTTCATGACCCCGTGCCTCCCCTAAAGAAAACAGCAAGAAGTGCACTGGTACCTCCTTACCTGGTTGAGGTGAAGTGAGCTTTGTACCCTGCTTCAGGGGCCTAGTGGTACACTTGATCTCCCTTGGAGAAATGTATTTGATTTCACATGGGATGCCTAATAACAACATGAGAGAAAAATGGGATGAGTCAAAAAAAATCCGAAATAGAAAGATAAGTGGAAGGCGCCATCTTGAGTCTGGGTTCTGGAGTTAATGGGCCTGATCAAATTTCATCATGACTATTCACTACCTGGGTAACCTTGGTTGAGTTGCTTAAGCTCTCTTGGGCATCATTTTACCTCCCACGATTGTTGCAAAGATCAAATGAGATAATAATCGTAAAGTACTTTGCACATAGGAACCACTATACAAATGTTAACTATTATGATTATCCCAGAGATCATTTATTCTAATTCCTCCATTTTCCAGGCAGAGCCAAGACTAGAACACAGGTTTCATGACTCCTGACCACCAGGTATTCTTTCTACTATACTATGTTGAGTTGCTGAAACATTGGTGGGAGGGGAGGAAGCCATCACGCCATCAAAAAAGGAAGAGATACAAAGAGATAGCTGTCCCCAAAGCACTTTCCTACACCATCCTACCTTCATACCTTTGCTCACAGGGTTCCCTCCCATTAGAAAGCCCTCTGCAGCCATCTTCCCTTGTCCAATTCATATCCAATTTTAAAAGTCCTGTTTAAAGACTTTCTCTTCTATAAACAGGGTAGCCCAGGGAAAAGAGAACTGGATTTGGAGTCAAGGGATATGACTTTACTAGTGAGACTGTGATTTAGTCATTTGAATTCTTTGGATCCTATTTTTCATTTCTGTGAAGTAGAAAGGTTGGGTTAAGTGAACTCTAAATTGTTTTTGTTTGTTTGTTTTGTTTTTTGTTTTGCTTTTTGGAGGGCAATTGGGGTTAAGGTCACACCACTAGTTTTGTGTTAAGTGTCTGAGGCCGGATTTGAACTGAGGTACTCCTGACTCCAGGGCCGGTGTGCCACCTAGTCACCCCACTCTAAATTCTTTTGTGGTTCTAAATCTAAGATTCTACAATCCTTTCCCAAACCCCTCAGCTTGAAAACATCTTTCCCACTTGTTTTGTACTCACATAGCGTTGTGTGTGTGTGTGTGTGTGTGTGTGTACATATATATATAAGTATTTATATATACAAGTATTGCATTTCCACATTCTATATTTTATTTGTATAGGTCTTCTCTCCTCTCTTGGAAAGACAGTGTGGCATAGTGGATGGGTAGTTGGCCTCAGGGTCAGGAACACCTGCATTCAAGTCTCACCTATGTTACATACTGTCTGTGTGACAATCCTGGTGAAAGAAATGATTATGTTTCTCTTATGTTGATAACCAATTAATATTGAGGGATTCAGGGTTTTCTCCTATTTCCTTATTCAAAGCCCAGTCCTCCTGAAAGGCATTGCCAACAGAAGAAATTGGGTTAATATATCCCTAGATCTTGGGTAAGATCCCACCCAACTGGGACATAAATGACTTGGGTAAAGGTAGATTTCTTTGTCTAGATTGCCTAAGACAGGGGTGATCTGGGTAAAGATGAGTAAGAGTGACATGATCAAAGTCACATCCTCCAGCCCTTCACTAAAATAAGCCCACCTCTTATTATAATATTCATTCTCTCATTAACTGTTAACCAGAGTTGATTCCCACCTGTTGGGAGAATCCATTTTTCCAAGAACATAAAAACTCTCAGCGGCCCCCAAATTTCATCTTTGGTTTACAAGAGAAAGACATTGGGGGCAGCTAGGTGGCACAGTGAATAGAGCACCAGCCCTGGAGTCAGGGGGACCTGAGTTCAAATCCAACCTTAGACACAACACAAAACTAGCCATGTGACCTTGGGCAAGTCACTTAACCCCAATTGCCCTGCCTTCCCCCTCCAAAAAGCAAAAAAAAAGAGAAAGAAAAATTTTTAAAGAAAGTCATTGATGATATTTTGTTAATTATTCATTAACCATAATTAATAAAATGATTGATTACCAAGAAATTACACCTCTTGGACTTTTCATATATTATACCTAGACAAGTCACTTTATTTCTCAGGGCACAGAGGTGTCAAACACATGGCCAGCAACACTGTGGAGTGTAGCCCAAACCAGATCAAAATGTAAGTGGGAAAAATTTAACAAAAAAATAAAAAATAATAAAATATAGATAATTTTAATGTGTGATTTTCTAAGTCAATATGAGGCCTGCAAGGGTCCTGATGTATAGTTTAGTGACCCCTGTTTCAGTCTGAGTTTGATACCACTATGCTAGGCCAGTCTTTAAAACCATAAATTTCATTTATTTTCCTTTTATAATATTTTATTTTTCCCCAATGACATGTCAAAACAATTTTTTATTTTTTTTAATGTTTTGAGTTCTGAATTCTATTCCTCCTTCACTCTCATCCCTTCCCCCCTGCCTAAGACAATAAATAAACAATCTGATATTATGAAACTCTAAGTATCTTCTAAGGTTCTGATCTGCACTTATAGAGGGAGTTTCCACATTGAAAAGTTCCCTGTATCAGTGAAATCTCAAGTCCAGCCCCTGTCCCTATCATCCCCTCTACTGAATCATAAGCTTTGTAAAGACAGGGAGGAATTATATTTATCTTTTTAAGCTCCCCAATCTCTAGGGAATTCCTTTACACATAGGTGCTCGAGAAATTTTGTGAGATTGAATTCCCACTGATCAAAAGGAGAAAAAAAAATCACTACCCCCCCAAACAGCACTACAAGACAATTACTACCTGCAACTGTAACCTGGGCAGAAAAATCAAAGAAGTCTCCTGTGATGGTGATGTCTGTTCCTCCACCCAGGCTCCCAGTTGCTGGAAACACAGACAGTATTTCTGTAGAAGAAATAAAGTCAGCTTCTTGATCTGGATTACCAGAAAACCAACCAATGTGTTTGGAAATCAAGAAAATTGGCAGAGCAATGACTCTGGGGAAAGCATTTAAAGCCATTTCCAAACAGACATAGAGAATAAAGAGAAACATGGAAAAGAAAAGAGAAAGCCAGGAGAAATGGAAGAAACTGGTCAAAAGATTAGGAACAGCAGACATGGCACTGAATTTGAAAAAGAAGAACAAGAGGACTTTGAGCGAGTTATCTCACTGAGTTTGTTTCTTCATCTATAAAAATAGACCTGGACAAGATGAGAACTAGGTTCACTTACAACTTCAAATCTATGATGATAAACTGATGACCTGGGTTCAAATCCCAGCACTGCTTGTTGTTACTAATATGACCTTAGTCAAACCACATCTTCCACAGATCTGTTTCCTCAACTAAGTTAGAGTAAAATTAGAAGGCAGCTAGATGACCTTGGATACTTACCAGCTATGTAACCCTGGGTAAGTGTGATAGTAATGGCATTTAAAGATTCCCCCTGTATTGGCTTGGTTTTCAAATTGATTGTGTTAAAACCCAGAGTTTGTTAATCCCACCTGTGGGATGGGCTTGTTGATGTGAAAAGAAAGTCCTGAACTGGGAGGAGCTGGTAAGGTAGATTTGGAGAGACACTAGAGAGAGGCGGAAGATCTTTTTAGAAGCAGCACCTCGTGGAGAGAGAGAGACTAAGAGAATTGCTGGTGGCCGCTTTGAATTGCCCTGGACTTTTGAGACCTGCCCCCTGAGCTGCCAAGGACTGAGGAGATATGGCTGTTATGCTGGTACTTTGTCTGTCTGTTTTGATGTTGTTTTGCCAGATTTGTCCACTGGTGAAAGACTGTCCTTTTGTTGAAGAAGTCCTGGAACCTGGCTGTTCGCTAAGAAGCCCTGAGACTGTCCTGCAGACAGAGAGTGAATACTGTCCACTGGTGAGGGACAGTACTGTTGTTGCAGGGGTCTGGAGACTGTCCTGCAGACAGAGTGAATACTGTCCACTGGTGAAGGACAGTGCTGTTGTTGCAGGGGTCTGGAGACTGTCCTGCATACAGAATGAATACTGTCCACTGGTGAAGGACAGTGCTGTTGTTGCAGGGGTCTGGGAACCTTTCTGTTGGTTCAGAAGCCCTGAAGAAGGATTTTCTTGTTGTATGTTTACAGAAATCCTGGGAGAGGGCTTTGCTAATGTGTTCAGGGGTTCTAGGACTGTTCTACAGACAGAGGATAAATTCATGAAGGGACTGGCAATGTATCTTATGGCCTTGCTAAGCCTTGTCTCCCCAGGAACTAAGATTGCTGAGAACTTGCCTCGTGTCAAGATGAAGAAAAGAGCTCCATTTGGGTATTAAGTGCTGTGTTTAAACTTGATGTAACTCTGGGGTAGATTCAATTGTGATCCAGGGGTGGGGAACTTTTGACCTTATGTTTGGAAACTAATCTCCATTTGAGAAGAGGGGCTTTGTGGTGGACTTAATTAAGGTATAGCCTAGGGGTGGAGAAGTATTTAGAACAGGGACTTTGTAATTGATTGAATGATTGGAAGGTCCTGGGGTGGGGTAGTCCTTGGAGATTATTTAATCACACTTAGTAAATGCTGTATTTTGAATGATGTCATGTTTTGATCTTCTCTGTTCTTGGTTTGTCACTGAATAAAATAGAGAGCACCTATGCTGGTATTTTGAACCTGGGAAGTTGCCTTTCCTTGGCATTACATTACAGTAAGCCACTTAAACCTGTTGGCCTCAGTTTTCTTATCTATAAAATGAGCTGGAGAATGAAATGGCAAACTACTCCAGTAATTTTGCCAAGATAACCCCAAATGGGTCATGGAGAGTCGGACGCAACTGAAATGACTCAACAACAAAAATTAGAACAGGGAGGATGATAATAAATGGCCACTAAGGTCCCTTCCAGGAAGGAGGAGGTGGAAGGAAAGAAGGAAGGAGGGAGGGAGAGAAGGAGTTAGAGAATAAAGGAAGGAAAGATAGAAGGAAAAATGGAGGGAGGAAGAGAGGGAAGGAAGGAAGGAAGGAAGGAAGGAAGGAAGGAAGGAAGGAAGGA
>NW_027187351.1:3674785-3685261 GCF_028583685.1 Petaurus breviceps papuanus
GAAGGAAGGAAGGAAGGAAGGAAGGAAGGAAGGAAGGAAGGAAGGAAAACAAAAGGAGAGGGAGGAAGGTAAAAGGGAAAGGGAAGGGAAAGGGAAAGGGGAAAAGAAAGAAAAGAGAAAAGAAAAGAAATTTCCTAACAATTACAGCTGACCCAAAGTGTAATGGATGCAGTGAGAGCACTGCAGGTCTTTAGGGAAAGGCTGTAAGATTATCTGTGGGTTCTGTTTTAGGCTTCAAATGGGTGAGCTACCCTATGAGTTCATAGTTTTAAAAAGTGATTTTCCAACTTTCAGCATTTGTAGGAGATGTAGGGGATTTAGCCACCAGGTGGCAATGTAAGAGCTCAGAGTTTATATTAATAAATCAGGAGTTGCTGAAAGTATATTCATAACTAAAATAAAAGAAAGATGGGCTACTGGGTAGTTAATCTCTTCTTTTCCTCTAAGACACTTGGCAGGGTGAGGAGAGAGAAAGAGACTAAATATACCTTTTCCAGAATCCTTCACTAATTCTTATCTTCATTTTTTCCAATATTTTTATTTAAATATTTTTCCTACTTAATAGTATTTTATTTTTTTCCCAATTACATGTAAAGAGAATTTTCAACATTCATATTTATAAGATTTTGAGTTCCAAATTTTTTCTCCCTCCCCCTCTCCTCTCCCCCCCTCCCCAAGATAGCAAGCAATCTGATATAGGTCATATTATGTATGATCACATTACACATCTTATCTACATTTAACTCATATCCACCAACAATATCAAGTTCCTCCATCAACTGTTAAAATGAGGGAGTTGGACTAGATAGCCTCTCATGTCCTCTCTAAATCTGTGATCCTAATATAGTCACATGGTTCCACCCATAAAAATCCTATTCATATTTACATCCACAACACACTAAGGCATACATTCACCATTTAATGGTGTAAGAGACAAAGGATAAGAGGATCCAGATCTTGGATGAGATGTAAAAGCAGGGATAGGGGAGCAAAGGCATTAACATATATGAAGCAAGGTCATACCTGAGTAAGTCTGATACAAGAAAAGGTCCTGTTTGGCACTGATCAGCCATGCATCTTTGTGTACAGTTGACCTTCAAAAGAAGATAGGGTTATAGTTGGTGCAAAGACCAAAGCATCCATTGAATTATCTAGATTGCTATTTTCCTTGATCAAAAAATCCCGCTTCATTTGGGGGCATTTCTAACCTTAGTAAGCAAAGTAAAATGAACTCAAATTTTGGAATGAAATTTTAACAGAGCATTTATATAGCATGCTAGTTGAAAGAACTACTTATGTGAAGCCTAGAGAAGGGAAGACTTGGGGAAGGAAGCATGACGGTCATCTTCCAAGTATGTGAAGGACCTATACGGGGAATAGGGATTAGATTTATTCTAATGGACCCCAGAAGGCAGAATCAGAGGCAATAGGTGGATGTTTTGGAGAGGCAGATCATACATGTGTAAGAAAGCCCCCCCTGGACTCATCTGGACTCAACTGCAACAGAGAAAGACTCTTTCTTATCTGAGTCTCAAAGCTTCCCTGAAATTTCAGGTCTTATTGCTTCTTTCACCCTTTATTTGGAAATTTTCATGCTCTGACCCCTTGAAGCATCTCTCTTGCTTCAATCCTTCCTTCCTATTGTCAGCTTGAAGTAAATTCCACTTGCTCACTAATTCATTCTTTAGTTCTAACCCTGCATCGTCACCCACCCCCATTTTGTTCCTGCAAGATATGGATGGAGTATCTAAAGTACTTGAGAGTGTTCTTCTAAAGCTCCCAGTTATGGGCAAAAGTGTAACAGAAATACAGAGGACCAAAAGCATATGCAACTCATGCAAACCCGAGACAGAAAGATTTGCATGCTGCACAAGACTTACATCCCTTTGTTAAATATGGAGAAGCTCACATTCTGTGAACCTGTTGGCCAGAAAATATGGTATTTGGTACAAGAGTCTGAAATAGATTACAAAGTTAGAAACTACTCCCCAAATTCAAGTATTTGAGAAAACAGAAAAAGATTACCCAAACCCAAATTATTCCTAGGGTAGCTAGGGGACACAATGCAAAGAGTGCTGGACCTGGAGTCAGGAAGATTCTTCTTGCTGGGTTCAAATCTGACCTCAGACACTTATTAGCAGTGTGACCCTGGGCAAGTCACTTAGCCCTGTAAGCCTCAGTTTCCATATCTGTAAAATGAGTTGGAGAAGGAATGGCAAACCACTCTAATATCTTTGCCAAGAAAACCCCAAATGGGATCACAAAGAGCTGGATACAACTCAATGACAACAAACTTTTCCTAGAAATAGCAAATAGAAGCAGATTGATTAATTAGGACCACAAGGATCACCCTCTCTAAAGAATAAAAGAACAAATAAGAATGACAGCTCACCCTAGTAAGCAGCAATCTCTTAGTCTGTCTCTTCACAGAAAATTAATAATAATAGGTAGCATTTAGTAACTACTATGTGTTGGGCACTGCTAAGTGCTTTACAAATGTTATCTCATTTATTCCTCACAATAACCTTAAAAATTAGGTGTTATTTTCCCCATATTACAGTCAAACAGAGGTTAGGTGACTTGCCCAGGGCCACACAGCTAGCAAATGTCTGAGGCCAGATTTGAACTCAAATCTTTCTGACTCCAGGCCCTGCACTCTATCCACTACACCATCAAGCCACATTTACATAGTGCTTTCAGATTTGTGAGGTACTTTAGACATACGATTCCATTTGGTCCTCACAACCACCCTTCAAGGTAAGCGCTATTACTATCATCCTCATTTTATTTGTTGTTGTTGTTCAGACAATCAGTTGTGTCTAACTCTTAGTGACCCCATATACCATACTGTCCATGGAATTTTCTTGGCAAGATACTGGAATGGTTTGCCATTTCCTTCTAGAGTGGATTAAGGCAACCAAAGGTTGACTCACCCAAGGTCACACAGCTAGTAAGTATCTGAGGCTAGATTTAAGCTCAATCAAATCTTTCTGACTCCAGGCCCAGTGCTCTATGTACCCAGTCACATAGTTGCCTCCTGTCTCCATTTTACAGATGAAGAAATTAAAACTAACAAAAAGTGACTTGTCCAGCATCACATAGAGAGTAAGTTTCTCACACAGAATTCAAAGTCATATCCTTCTAATTCTAGCACCCTATTCTCTATACCACACTGCCCATATAAAGAGGAAAAGGTTGGCAAAAACTCTTGAAACCAAGTGTCCTTTTGCCAACTGACCAATGTAGTGACCTTCCACCCGACACTGCAAGGCTCCAAAGCCAAGGTCCTCCTCAACTGGATACCTGTGAAGACACCAAGAAATGGGAACATGAAACATCAGCAAACAGTGTAGCGGTCACCCCAGGAGAACAGAATTCCACTGAGGAAAAGGACAATAGGATCATATGTTTAGACTGGAAAGGGACTTTACAAAATCTTGTAGTCCAACCTTCTCATTTTGCAGAGGACGAATAAAAATAGTATATAAGCCAGGGAAAACTGGCTGCTAATGAAAGTGAAGTAGATATGTCCTTTAGCCAGATTCTGGTTGGTACAGAGTTGTTTGCATGCTGTTTCCTCCATTAGACTGTGAATTCCTTAAGATTACCTACTCAATAAACTGCAATGGCTCCCTATTGCTTGAGTTTTCAAATATGTAATACTCTGTGCTTGGTATTCAAACTCCTTCATGACCTAGCTCCCTCCTACCTTTCCAGTTTTCTTATACCTTACTCCTCAACACACGCTCTTCCATCCAGTGACACCAGCCTCTGGGCTGTTACATGGACAAGACACTCCATCACCTTAGTCTCAGATATTTTCCCTGGCCATCTCCCATGCCTGGAAGTTCTTCCTCTTTCCTTCCAACAACTGACCTCCCTGGCTTCCTTGAAGTTCCAAATAAAATCCCACCTTCTATGAGGTCTATGGTCTGACATAAACATCCACCCATTGCCTCTGGTTCTGCCTTCTGGGGTCCATTAGAACAGATCTAATTACCATTCCCTGTGTAGGTCCTTCACATACTTGAAGATGATTGTCATGCCTCCTCCCCCGTCTTCCCTTCTCCAGGCTTCCCATAACCTTCTTCTCCATCTCTTCCCTTCCCTCTGTTAATTATGTCCTATTAGTGTTGCATAGAGCTTGCTTTGTACATGTTTGCATGTTGTCCCCTCCCTCACTTTGGCTGTAAGGTCCTTGAGGGAAGGAATTGTCTTTTGCCTCTTTTTGTATTCTCAGTGTTTAGCACAGTGTTTGGCACATAGTAAGTGCTTGATAAATGTTTATTAAGTGATTGAGCAGGGACTGTGTTT
Organism: Petaurus breviceps papuanus; assembly: GCF_028583685.1. Classification (NCBI taxonomy): domain Eukaryota; kingdom Metazoa; phylum Chordata; class Mammalia; order Diprotodontia; family Petauridae; genus Petaurus; species Petaurus breviceps. The sequence continues at coordinate 3,679,100 of NW_027187351.1, forward strand.
TTCCTTTCTTTGTATTCCTAGCACTTTGCACAATCCCTGACACATTATAAGAGCTAAATAAATAACTTATTGACTGACTGACAAGACAAAACCATGAGTCAAAATTATCATGTAGTGAGAAAAATGTGCATTCTGAGTGCATCTCTGGTCATTCTCTTCGCCACTAACTGTACCTTTTCTCATGCTACACTTCCCATAGCCCCGCCACCACCACCACCATCACCACCATAACCCTGGGCCAGGAAAAGGAATTGGTAGGCTTCTTGCTCTTTACCAACTCTTCCAGTCCTTCCCCTCACCATCACATGGTAACTTCTCCTCTGAGATTCTTTCCATCCACTATGTATCAGCCTATCCACCTCCTAGTGACAGTTATCCACTTGCCCTCTAGTTATTCCCCCCCAACCTTTCTTAAGGATCTCAGTAGCTTAATCAGAGTCTTATTTTCTTCCCCATCACCTGTTTTTACACTTGAAGGGTTCAATTTTCATCTTGAAGACCCCTCAAATAATCAGTTCATCAACCTCCTCAAATCCCATGGTTCCTAAGCCTTTATTATACCTAGACCACATAAAGCCAATCAATCAGCAAGCATCTAGCATGCACCTACTATGTGTGCCAGGTACCATGCTAGGAACTGGGGATATATAAACAAAAATGAAATAGTGCCTACTTTCAAGGAACTTACAAAGGACTGGGTTTAGGAGTAGGGATGAAGAGGGAAAGACAGCATGTAAGGTCATAAGCAAATGTATGATATATTCAAAATAAACATACAGTGGTGGGGGAGAGTGTTAACAATTGGCAGAATCAGAGAATGTATCTTAAAGGAAGTGGCATTGTGCTGATCCTGAAGAGGATTCAAGGATTCCAAGAAGCAAAAATGAAGAAAGACATTATTCCAGGAATGGAGGATAGACTGTACAAAGGTACAAAGATGATAGATGAAAAAACATCATATATGAGAAAAAACGAAGTTAGTCTGGCTAAAATATAGAATGTGTAAGGAAAAGTAATGTGTAACAAGTCCAGAAAGAAAGGTTAGAATCATATTATAAAGATCTTTAAATGACAAACAGGAAAATGAAGATTCTTGATCCGGACAGTGACATGATCAGACCTGCACTCTATTTGACAGCTACATGTAGGATGGATTAGAGAAGGGAGAGGTTGGGTACAATGAGACCATTTAGGTGGTTACAATAGTGTAGGCATCAGGGTAGTGAAGAACTAAACTGAGATGACTTTAGCATAAATAAATAAAGGGGTATGGATAGAAAAGATGTATCTATAAGACAGAAACTGTTCAGAAATGGGAGACAAGTAATTGTGAAGGGCAAAGGTTGATTCTGAGAGTGTGAAACCTTGGTGATGGGATGAAGTTCCTTTAATACAGACGTTAGGAGGAAAGATAAGTTTGAGGGAAGAGTAGAATAATATGACTTCTGTATTGAACATGTTTGGTTACAGATAACTATTAGACATTGTGTCAGAGATGTTCAGTAAGCAGCTGGAGATGCTGTACTAGAGTTCAGGAGAACGAAGAAGGCTGATAAAAAGATTTAAAAGCTATCCTGCATAGATACAAGTTGAATTCATGGGAACCAATGAGATCACAAGGAGAAACTGTAGAACAGAAGCCTGTGTTTACAGCTTGTTAGGTTTTTGCTTTTCAGAAAGGTTCTAGAATAAACCTTCAAACTGTATCTACACTCATGATGAAACACACTATCCATCTCCAGAAAGAGAACTGATTATTCAAACTACAGATCAAAACCTATTTTCTTTCTTTCTTTCCTTCCTTCCTTCCTTCTTTCCTTTGCTTATCTATCTATCTCTCTATCTATCTATCTATCTATCTATCTATCTATCTATCTATCTATCTGTCTGTCTGTCTATTTATCTATCTAGTTAGTTATTTTGCAACTTGGCTAATATGGGAAATTTGTTTGAATGACCAAACATATTTGTAATGGGCTTTGTTTTAGGGGAGTATTTGGAATGGGAAAATAATACAATGCTAAAATTTTTAAAATATTATCAAAAAGTTGTTTCTAGAGTCCATTTGTAAATTTTTTCTACCAAGCTGAAAGGAAGGAAGGACACAAGCATTTAAAATACTCACTATGAGAAGGACACCTGGCAAGTGAATAGAGCACTGAGTCTTGAGTCAGGAAGACCTGAGTTCAAATGTGACCTCAGATACTTACTAAGGGTGTGATCCTAGACAAGTCATTTAACCCTATTTGCCTCAGTTTTCTCATTTGTAAAATGAGCTAGAGAAGGAAATGGCAAACCACTCCAGCATCTTTGCCTCACAAAGAGTCGGACACAATTGAACAACAAAAAATGAAAAGGAGGGTTTGCACATGTTAGAGAAGCAATTGCCATCAAACACATAAATAGGAATATTTTTACCTGGGGTAAAAACTATTGAAGGATAGAGGGAAAGGGGAGCAACAGAACAGATAGTCCAAATATGGGTACAGCCACTCAAGAAAACAAAATCTGGCTTTTGCTGAGGATCTGTAAGAGCATGCAAGGTGACAGAACCCAGGAAAGGGGGCGGGGTAGGAGCAGTTGAGCTTTGCACCATCTTGGGCTACAGAAGGTCACAAGACAAAAGGTGGATACTCAGTTGGCCCAGGGAGGGAGCATCTTTCCATGACTAAACTCCTGATGTAGTATAGTGGAAGAAAGATTTGATTTAGTGCCAAAGGACCCTGTTTTGAATACCAGCACTTTAATTCACCAGTTATATGACATTGAGCAAATTCCTTTATTTCTCTAAGTCTATTTCTTCATCTCTAAAATAAGGAGTCATGAAAGGAATTACTATTTTCTGTTATATTAATGATCCACTATTAATAAGGATCCAAGCTTTTTATTTCCTCATTCAAGGACCAGCCTCTATGGGTCAGTCAATCAGTCTTTGAAGGGCATGACTGATAGAGAAGATTGCCCCAATCCTTAGGGTACATGATCCTCAATCTTGGGCAGGATACCACCCAACCAGGGGACCTTATTTCTGTTTGAAGTATAAACAGAATCCAATGTAGGTGAATTCCTGCCCCAAAGCAGTAAGTGCATGTCTTTACATGTACCGATCAATTGGAATTTAGGGTGACTCAGCTCATGAAGGAGAGAACCAACCAGAGTGGTCTGGGTAGAGATGAATTCCTTTGTCCAGATTTCTGGAGGGGGCTGAATCTCATGATCAGGTCACATTCTCAGAAGGAGGAGCTACAAACTTTTAGCCCACTCCCTCATTAATTGTTCTCCAATCAGGGTTGATTTTCACCTGTCAGGAGAGTTTCCATTCTCTTCACAGCTTTGTCTTTGGTTACCAAAAGAAACCACTGGCCATCAATTTATTTATTTTTAGTCTAATTTATAAATTGATAACTAATTACCCAGAAACTCTGTCTCTTGGGCTTTTCATTCATCACAGTTATAATACCTATGCTACCATAACAGAGTTATGAAATTCAAGTAAGATCATGGAAAATGCTTAATAAGCCTTAAAGTATGATGTAAATGTGAGTTCATGGTTTTATACACTAGAAAAAGGTGTATGTGTGTGTGTGTGTGTGTGTGTGTCCATATCCTGTATACAGGGATATGCTGGCAAATATTCAACAATGTGCTGTCCTGGAGGAGAAGAGTTTATGTACTTTGCTTTTAAGTTTAGTTTGCATTATTATCATTTATCCCATCACTTTCTTAAGTTTAGACAATCAACAATGTATTGAATCAAGGCCTAATGTGTAGCTTTACTGAGTTCCAAAGTGCAAAGCTGGCTCTGAAAAGTAGGATCCAGTACACCTTTACCTGAATATATGCCTCTCAAGGTATACTTTCCCAAGGAAAGGAAAAAAAATCTCACCTGTTTCCTGTCTCTCTGTCCACAAGAGAGCAGGGTGTGATCCATTCTCCTCCTTGAGCCTGAAGAGTGAGTGGGCTGGGTGAGAAAAGCAAAGAAAAGGAAATGGTATCAGTGTGGAAGGCATTGGGTGATTCCCACTGCCTTCCCTGCAATAATTCCTGACCTGACCTCCTTAACAACATCATGTTTCTCATGCTTCTAGATCAGGGTTCTTAACCTTTTCAGGGCCATTGGAACCCCTTGGGAATTTGATGAAGTCTTTGGACTCCTTCTCTGAATCATTTTTTGCTTTGTTTTGTTCTGTTTTTAATTAATAATTGAAGGAAATGCTCACAAGATTTCAATAACATTTGAGTAAAAATAAAGATGTAGTTATTTTTTCCTATCCAAGTTCATAGACTGCAGAAAATCTATCCACAAGTACCTGTGGACTTGAGGTTGAAAACTATTGTCGAGGATAACATAGGATGGTGTGTGATTATAGGAAAGTGAACTCTTATCCCAGAAAATAATGCTGAGCCTACTTCCCAGTTCCTTTAAGGTGAAGATAAAAGTAGGTAATAGAAAGCATAAAGCAAGCTGACATTAACTCTAGCCTGAGCTGTATTACCTGGAACATAGGTACCATAATCTTATCAACTCATCAACTCATCATGCCCTCATCTATCCAACTTTCTTGCAAGTATCCTATACAAAGTCACAGCCTCTTTGCATCAACCATGGTATATAACTTTACCCCTGATAAATTAGTGTGCTCAGAAATCAGGTAGAGATGAGACCATAGGGGCCTGTCTGTACATAGGCTTATATTTTACAAGGCAAATTCCAAGTTTGGTTCCCACTTCTTTCTAGCTCCAATCATGCCTTGTGATCTTTTCTCTGTACACACAGGGGAATTCTACTGATAACTACCATACCACAGCCAGAATTATAGCTACTAGAAACAGTCAACTCAATTTACTCCTTTACCAAGGACTAAAATAGAACAAAATTAGAGAGGTAGAATAGAGGAGATGATAAATTGAAGGAAAAGGTTCCTCTTCTTTTTTTTCTTTTTGCTTTTTTGAAGGGGAGAGGGCAGGGCAGTTGGGGTCAAGTGACTTGCCCAAGGTCACACGGCTAGTAAGTGTTAAGTGTCTGAGGCCGGATTTGAACTCAGGTCCTCCTGACTCCAGGGCTGGTGCTCTATTCACTGCACCACCTAGTCACCCCAAGTTCCTCTTTATAGTAATAATTGCTCTCCAGATGTGAAGGAGGAAATTGAGATTCAATGTGCAGATCACCTAAACATACACATGTCCTTTGCCCTATATAACACTCTTTAAACTAGCTTCATTTATTATACAATTCCCATTTTATAGACCAAGGGTGACCAGACTTCACAGAACAATTTGGATTCAGTCAAAGAACCACACTTAAGGACCTAGAGAGCCACATGTGGCCTTGTGGCTGCAGGTTCCCCACCTCTGTCACAGACCTTTTTTCAGACACCATCATTTTTAAAACTCTCAGATTTGTGATTACAATGCTCTGGCCCCTCTACAAATTTTCCATATCCTTATTAAGTTATAGGTCCCCAAGATAAATGTGGCATTCTAAAAGAAATTATTAATCAATCAGCAAGTATTTTTAAGTATCTATTATATGCTGGGCAGTGTACCAGTCCCTGGGGATACAAATATGAAGAAGGAAACTGCCTGGCCTCAAAGAACGTTCATTCCATTACTACTTTGTAGCAAACAAGTACAGCATTAGTACCGCAGCATCTTGGAAAATAAAGATACCTGATAAGTTTCTCTCCTTCACCTTCCATTAGGAACCAAGGAAAGCTATAAGTTGAGGTCAGGAAGGGGTAAACAACATTCCTGGCTTATGTAAAGGACTAAGTCGCAGAGCCATAAGAAGTCATATGCCCCTACAGGAATTTTATAGGGTAGATGTAGCACTTTGTCTCCATATCTATAGCAGACTTTGACTTTTTGTGTCTCATGGAACCCTTTAGCAGTCTGGCAAAGCCTATGGACCCTTTCATAGAATAATGGTTTTAAATACATAAAATAAATTGTGTAGAACTACAAAGGAAAGCTACTATATTGAAATCAAAATGTGTACAAAAGCAAATATTTTTATCAAAATGTTTAAGAAATCAAGTTCATGGACCCTAGGTTAACCCCTCATACTATAAAGAGGCTCTCTATGTCCGTGTCTCCATGTCTCTATGTGTCTGTGTATCTCTCTCTCTCTCTCTCTCTCTCTCTCTCTCTCTCTCTCTCTCT
>NW_027187351.1:3685271-3690936 GCF_028583685.1 Petaurus breviceps papuanus
TCTCTCTCTCTCTCTCTCTCTCTCTCTCTCTCTCTCTCTCTCTCTTTCTCTTTCTCTCCCTCTTTCTCTTTCTCTCTGTCTGTCTGTCTGTCTCTCACACAACTAGCTTCAAGGATTTCATACTTACAGGATTTTTCCACCTAAGTAGGCTGCTCTTTCTGCTTTACTAGAAGCTCCTCCCCACAGCATCAACACCAGAAAAGATGGAGAAAAATGGAGCTACAAGAGGCTAGAAGACACTGACTGGTAATTTTTTATAGAAGCAGCCAGATGGTACTCAAGGAATGTGGTGAGCAAAAGTCCACCTTGAGTCCTTTACCTTAGTGACCAAAATTTTGTTTGTTTTAACAGAATAATGCAATCATTAGGTACATGTGCAAAAAGACAGGCACGGAAGATTTAGTGAAGAGAGTTGAAAAATATACACTTTAAAACTAGGGTTTAGGCAGCTAGGTGGTACAGTGAATAGAGCACCAGCCCTGGAGTCAGGAGGACCTGAGTTCAAATCTGACCTCAGACACTTAATGCAAAAATTAGCCATGTGACCTTGGGTAAGTCACTTAACCCCAATTGCCCTCCAAAAAGCAAAAAAACCAAAAAGCTTGGCTTTCCAGTCATCTGAGGCTTACTCAACCACTGTGGGCATTAATCCTGTGTTTCTTACACTTTTTATAAGATATATTGCAATCCACATGGGAATTAATAATCCTTTTAAAGTCATCCAAAGTAGGAAACAAAAAGATTTAAACCTTTAAGAATGTGGGATAAAGTCATCTGATAAATTATGAATTATAATGAGGAATATCCATGACCCTATATCAGAGAAGAGTTTGGGTAGGTTCTGAAAGGAAATAGAAGCAGGAAGACATGGGTACCCTGTCCACACATGTACAATTTAAGCAAGCTGGTAGCTGAGGACTTGGAATGCCATCTTGTGGCAGGTCTAGATGTAGCTGAGATGGGGAACTCTATCCCTACATCCAAGGTAGAAGTGAGATGGAACACCGCCTGGAAGCTTCCATGGATATCGACCTTCATATCTTAGTGTCAATGTAAAGCATTGCTCCTGTGTTTGTGGTCCTTTGTGCTTCACACAAATCTTGAATGAACAAAGCAATGTTGGCATTTTAATAGCTTCTTGAAGATATATCAACAAGTTAAAGGCTTTCAGTTCCTACCGGTTCCCACCAACCTTCCCCAGTTAGATCACTATAATAATATTTTAAGTGTGCATATTTACATTAAGAAGAAACAAATTTATAAATAAGTTTCAGACTTTCCTATTGTTTTAGAAAGTTCACTTCAGCCTGGGAATGTGGGTTTGGGGGAAAGGCAGGTAAAGGGACTAAGGGGGAAAATCAACAGATACAATTACAGTGTAATTCACACTGAGCCCAGAGTGACTAGTTGCCAGTAAATAAATGGACCCATTTAATCGACCAGTTGCAATTACATTAACAAAGTTTGCTGAAGCCCAACTCACTAGGGACCATAAACTGCAAAGAAGAAAATAGCAATTCTGTGCCAACTGCTTTCAATTTATTGCTGTCAGAGAAGCCAATCTCAGAAAGCATATGTGTCCCCAGTTGAAAACAGAAATACACACACACACACACACACACACACACACACACACACACCCCTACCTATCAATGTACTCAACATTGTTGTCCAAGGTTTCAGTCCTTCCAGTAATAATCCAGCCACGGACTTGTATTAAGTTTCCTGGTTATAAAATAGAAAAAAAAAAAGAGAGAGGAAAAAAAATTATTAAGTTTATAGGCTAGACTTAAAGCAGTGGCATCTATTTTATTCTTTTTGGTTTCTATCACATGTCCCTATCCTTGTTATGGTCATCTACTAACCTGATAAATATTACCCCTGCCTCCTTTGATACCTCCATCCTTGTGATTTCAGAAAAACCTGAAAGATTTATATGAGCTGATATAGAGAGAAATGAGCAGGACTGGGAGAACATTGTACAAAGTAACAGTAATATTGTAAGTAAGATCAACTGTGAAACATTTAGCTACTCTAATCAATACAATGATCTATGACAATTCTAAAGGACTCATGAAGAAAATGCCTTTCACCTCCTAAGAGAGAACTGATAGACTCTGAGTGCAGATTGAAGTATATTTTTCTCTTTATTTTTCTTGTTTCCTTTTTTTTCAAACTTGACGAATGTGGAAGTATGATTTGTCTAACTTCATATGTACAATGAGCATCATATTTCTTACATTCTCAATGACTGGGGAAGAGGGTAGAGGGAGTAAGAGAATGTGGAACTGAAAATAAAAATGCTAAATAAAGAATTTTTAAAAAGATAAATAATTCCATCCCCAGACTCATAACCCTCTCTATCCCATCTCTGATAGCATCCTTCAGAACTTCAATATCAATGCCTGTAACTGTTGAAATACTTTCTATCACTGTTCTGGATCCCCTTTCCTCCAATTACCATATTCTCTATTCCATTCTCATTATCCACAAGTAAATAACCACTTGAAAACTTTTCCCTTACTTAGAACTTTTTTACATGCAATATTCCTCATGACCTCTGTTCTTGTGAATTCTCCATAGTCTGCCAGACCAACAGGATAATTTTATTTTCACTTACTTTTCCACCAAACCTGAGTTCATATTAGTTAGTCACTCTACAATCTCACCAGAAACTCCTAAAATCTGTTTTGAGCTTGTCTTTCTACCATACCCTCCTGACATTGTATTCTCTTCTCCTACCAGGAAGCTCCCATGTTTTCCTAGAGAGAGTCACATAAATATGCCAACTGATTATATTATGTTTCTTCTATTATAATGACTTTACTTGGGGCTACACTGTATCTCAAAAATCCTTTTACTTAGCTCCTACTGCCTTCCTTTTGGATTCACCATGAGGATTATTTCAAACTTTTCAAGTTTCCTCAATTCCCAAGATCTACTTTCCATTTCCCTTGCTTTCATCAGATATCCTTGCCTTCTGCATTACAAAAATCAAATAAATCTACATGAGTTTTATGGTGCCATGGATGCAGATCATGCTGGGATGCTGAAGGGTGACCATAGATAAGAAAGCAGTGAGCAGCATAAACCCCACTGGCAAATAATTCCTAGTCTAGAGTTTGAACACATTGTTCTTCACCCTGACTTCTGGAAGGTTCCCTTTGCATTGAACCTCAGCCTTGTTTGTTGCCCTTGAACTAAAATATCCCAGGCCTGCCTCTTCATTTTTCTCTTTGGCAATATGCTAGGTGCCACCGTGGATAGAGTGCTGGACTTGGCATTAGGAAGACTTTCAAATCCCACTTCAGATATTTAATATCTGTATGATGATAGACAAGCCACTTAACAGCTGTTTGCCTCAGTTTTCCTAATTCTAAAATGAAAATAATAGGGGCGACCAGGTAGCACAGTAAGAGCACCGGCCCCAGTGTCAGGATGACCTGGGGATCGAATCCGGGCTCAGACACTTAGCACCCACCCAGAAACACCTGGCTGTGTAACCTTGAGCAAGTTACTTAACCCCAATTGCTTAAAAAAAATGAAAATAATGAAAAGTGCATACCTTCCAGGGTTATTGTTAGGATAAAATGAGATATAATTTGTAAAGCACTTAGCACAGTGCCTGGCACTTTGTAGGGGCTATATAAATGCTAGATATTATTATTATTAATATACATACATCTACTTTGTTTCATTCACATTGAAAATAAAGCATTGACTCTCTTTCTTAAATTTATTTTATTTTATGGAATAAAACAAGCATTTCTGTAATATAGTATAGTTTAAAAAGATGATTACACATGAAACTGCAAATCTATTACGTACAACTTCTTATTCCTTTTAAATATATAATAAAGTTGTCATGAAATTATTTTTTGCTTCCCCTCCCACCCTAAAAATGACTACCATTAGATTCAAATAGGAATATATATTTAAAATTATTCTATGCATAGTTCTATTTATCAGTTCTTTTTCTGGATGCAGATAGCATCTTTTTTCATATGTCCTTTAGGGTTAATTTGGGTATTTATAATCGTCAAAATGACTTATTCATTAGAAGTCATTCTTAAAACAATATTGCTGTTACTATACCCAGTGTTCTCTTGGTTCTGCTCATCCTGCTCTTCATTATTTCATGCAAGTCTTTTCGTGTTTTTCTAAGATCACTGAGCTCATCATTTCTTATAGCACAGTGATATTCCATCACAATCATCTACCACAACTTGTTCAGCCATTCCCCTATTGATGGGCATCCTTGCAATTTCCAGTTCTTTGCCACCACAAAGTGAAAGGAAAAAATAATAAAAGTCCTTTTACTCTGGTTGTCCCACCACATTAATGGACTTGGTCTATTTTAGCCTCCATTCCAAATTCTCTCCTCAGGGATTTGATTTGAGCTCTCACATTCTCAAGTCTATGGGCTTCAATATCACCCAACTTGAAATTTCTCAACTTCCTTCCCCTCCCCCTCTCTCTGCCTCTTTTGGCACTATCTTGTTCTTCCCAGATATCTCAAACAGGTGTCCCTCCTTCCACTTTTTCACTGAGCATTTAAGTTCCATCCTTTTCTGGAACCTTGCTATACCAATTATCTCATCTCTTTCTTACAAGTTCAAGTTTTCTCTGTTAAATGGATCCTTTCCTTAGTCTACAAGCACGAATTTAGATTTAGATTTGGAAGAGACTATAGAACGCCTCTAATCTAATTCTCTTCATTTTTATTTAAACAGAAGTCAAAAGCAGTTAAGGGACTTACTCATGGTCAGGAGTTAGTAAGTGTGTAAGGCAGTATTTGGACCCAGATTTCCAGGCTCCAAGTCCAGCTCTCTATCCATTACACCATCCTGCCTCGCTGACCCCTCCATCATGCCTCTCATCATATGTTTTTACCTTATTGAGATTGCCTATCACACAGTGTGCACTTATAAATGGTTGCTAAATTAATAATGCTAAAATGATTTAATAAATATAAAAGTAAATGAATGAATGAATATTTGGTGATTGGGAAGAAAAACAAATCTTCCCTCAACTCTGCTGCTCAGTGAAACTATAATTCCATCTCTCTATTACTTTTGTTGTTCAGTCATTTTTAATCATGTCCAACTCTTTGTGACCCCATTTGGAGTTTTCTTGCAAAGATACTGCAGTAATTTGTCATTGCCTTCTCCAGTTCATTTTACAGATAAGGAAACTGAGGCAAACAGAATTACATGACTTGCCCAGGGTCACACAGCTAGTAAAGCTTCTGAGGTTGGATTTGAACTCTGGAAGAAGAGTCTTCCTGATTCCAGGCAGGGCACTCTATGCACTATGGCACCACCTAGCTACACTTATCTACTCCTCCCTGTCATAAAAAAAAGTTTCTCTTTATTGCCTTTATTCTTTTTCCTTCCTTATCCCTTGTAATCTGGCTTCTCTACCTCTACTATTTTATTAATACCGTGTTTCCCCGATAATAAGACACTGTCTTATTAATTTTTTTGGACAGAAAAACACCAGAGGGCTTATTTTCAGGGGAGGGCTTATTTTAATGAACATTGACAGCAATTTTAATAAACAGGTAAATGTGAACAAAAAAATGTACCTTTATTCAATAAGCAAATCACTGGGGAAGAACAGGATGATCCGCTCACTGCTGCAGCTCTGATTGGATGCAGCTCGG
>NW_027187351.1:3691036-3707050 GCF_028583685.1 Petaurus breviceps papuanus
GGGGCGGGGGGGACGGTGCATACAGAGGGTACTGTAATGTAGCGTGTAGCGCCGGGGATCACCTTCACTACAGTAGCAATCTCAATAGGGCTTATTTTCGGGGGAGGGCTTATTTTAGAGGAATCTTACACAGTAGCTTCCTCTCTCAATCCTTGCACCCTTTGTACTTGGTGATAGTCTATTCTGTTGGATTGCCTTCTACCGCTCCTGTTCTGATTTTCTCACTGGCGCCCCTTCTTCCCCCACCCTCTAAACGGAAGCCTTCTTTGAGGCTCTGACCAACACTCTTTCCACTCCTCTCTAGACCACATTTCAGCATGTCATTATCACTATAGCATGATCATGGCTCCTTGTTTGTTTGTTTCTGAAAATTGGTTTATAACCTTTCATCACATATTTGTCAAATGGTATAATTCTGTTTATCACAACACTTAAAAGGTAAGCAGAGCAGCAATGTATTCATCAGGGGCATATAGACGCGCTTTTATCTCACACATTGAGAACTGTGAGCCTAGAAGTCTCCGTACACACACATTTTCAGTATATTTCCAAAGGCTAACTTGCATGGTTTGTTTAGAGTACTACAGTACTAATGGTATGGCCACTCAACCCAGTGAAAAACCAAAGTCACGAAGGGACTGGGAGGGCAATCAATCTAAGCTGCCATGAATAAGTCACATGACGTGGTGAGACTTATATCTTCCCAATTTTAACATATATTCACGCATATTCCATGCATCCTAATCCTGCACCAAAGAGAGTTTAATAATAAATGATTTTAAGTAACACTGGCATGATTTTTTTAAAAAAGCTTCACATAATGGTTGCACCCTACTCTTTTGCAAAAAAAAAAAAAATTAGCATAAAATCTGTGATGACTATGCGGTGAAATACGATACTTTCCCCCTTAATAATGGAATCCTATTGCCTCTATTTTTATGATTCACTCTTCTCCTCTCCCAAACTTTAGTCCCAAATTTTATCCCAGTCCATGTTTCCAACCAATCACCTTGCTAGACATCTCCAACCTGCATGCCTCACCAAGATCTCAAATCCAAACCATATAATACAACAATAAAACAAACATTTATCAATGTTCTGCAAGACATTGGTAGAGATTGAAACTATCGATTAGACACAGACCCTGTCTTTAAAACCAGATAGAGTTCACTTTCAAAGCCTGCTCCTCCTCCTGATTCCAATAGTTTTGTTAAAAGCATCACCATTCTCCAGACACTCAGAATGGAAAACTCATGGTCATCTTGAACTTCTTTCTCTCTCTTGTCCCACACATGATTTTATTCACTTACTATTATTCTAGGGAGTTTGTTGAGATTAGATAAACTGACTGGTTTGGGTTTGGGTTTTGTTTTTTTTTTTTTAGCACTTTAAGGTTTGTGAAGTATTTTATATATTTTTTCCTTGTAAGTACTAGAAGTATTATTATAATATCCATTTTACAGAAGGGAAAACTGAGGATCATACAGGTGAAATTTACTTGTCCTAGATCAGACAACTAGCAAGCATTAGAGAGAGGATTTGGACCGAGGTTTTCATACACCAAGTCCAACACTCTATCCATGATGCCATTCTTATGTCTGCCACCCTACTTCAGACCCTCATTATGTCTCTTTTTTAAAAAGAAAATTGTGTTTTGTTTTGACTTTACATAATAGATTAATCCTACTGCATGAGAGGTCTATAGTAACCAAGTAAAATAATTAAGTAAAACTAATAATGCAGTGACCTGAAAGAGCAAACTATTTATAGTACCACTCTTGTCACTGTTGTATTTTTTTAATTAACAGAAACTTTTCTCTTTCTCACACTCCCCATACTAAGAAAAACAAATTTCTTATTATATATATGTATATATATATAATACATATATGCATAATCAAGCAAAACAAATTCCCTCAGTGGCTCTATGCAAAAATGTATATGTCTTCTGATTTTTAAAAGACAGAAAGTGTTTGTAGAATTGGAAATAGAGATAGCCAAGTTGGATAGTAACCAAAGGCATAATACACAGGGTTTCCAGGAAGAAAGCTTTTCAATATCTTTCTAAATAAATGTGTACATTTTAATGCCCCCCAAATCTCACTCTCCAAGACACATAGACATTTATTCAGTGATGTCAGGTCTCACATGGCACAATTTTTAAACCTTGCCTAAGGCAAAAATATCTTTTGTCCCAGTTCTGCTCTGGGGAGGAGGGAAAGAGATGCTATAGAAAGGAGAATGCGGACCCAAAATCCAATTTTATTTACTTATATAACTCCTGCCCTAAGTCAGTTGTAGAAATGTCTCACACACACCAAAATATTTGGCATAGGAATATGCTAAGTTCCATACAAATCTTAATAGGCTTTAAGTTAGATTAAGAAGGACAAAGAAAAGACATGTATTGTTTCTTTGTTTTTGATCCAATGACCTGCTTTGGTGGGCATGAGAAACTATGACTTAGAGGTCCCAGTATCTTCTTTGTTTTCACCTATTAGGTTGCTGCCCAAGGCAGATTAATAGCTAAGATGGACTAAGATGCCTATGGGGAATTAATTGTCACAGTAGAGAACTGTTAACCACATATTGAAGTGTAAATGCTCATAAAACTTCCTCTGGGCTGTTCCCATCTTCACACACACATACACACACACACACACACACACACACACACACACACACACACACACACCTCCCTAGTTGCTAACTCTGGGCAGGCTTCCTAAATGAGCTGAGTGTAATTGTCTGGAAAAAGATTGCTAAAATGCAGCCTTGTGGATCTCACCCGGGGGACCTCTCCAACAGTGCCAACAAGCTGATCATTTACAGAGAAGGCTGAAGAAACCCTGAGGTGGAGAGGATGGTGGTAGCAAGGGAGAGAGTTCAAACTTGGGTAGAAGAAATGGAATTGGCATATCTGGGTGCCAGCAGACATCCCATTCTACCTCACACCCCAAAGTTACCACAGCCTCCCTCATCATTCACTCTTGGAAAGGCCTCCATCATGTACATTGACCGCATGTTACTCCCAGTGGCTTGGGATCCATGCTTCTCCACATAACTCTCTTATGGACTTTGTTTCTTTTTAAGAACAGTCAGTTGTTGATGGCCCACAGGGAAGCAGATGTGTGGACAATCCCACAGAGAAAAATAGCCCCAAAGTCATTTATATTTTTCATTAGTGAGAGACATAATAGGTAGGTGGTGGGAAGTGTGTGGTGGGAAGAACATTGAATATGGAGACAGAAAATCCATATTAAAATCCTGGCTCTATCGTATATTACCTATATGACCTTGGGAGAACATTCAGCCCTCTGAGTCTCAGTTTTCCTATCTACAAAGTTAGAGAATTAGATTATCTTCTCTAAGGTTCTTTCCAGTTCTAAAATCCTACGATACTACAAACTTGCACTTGGTTGTACCATTTCAAATTGAGAAGAAAAATCATCAAAATATTTATTTCATGACAATTTTTACTTTCTTGACTAGTCAATATTCTTCAAAACAATTCAATAAGAATTTATTATGTTGCCCCTCAGCTTATTTATAATTTATTTATTATTAATAATTGATAACTATTTATTATTTATTTATCATCCCTCCTTGGGACCAGATGCTCTAGCTTTCTGTGCCCTCTCCTTTTCATTCTTCCAACAAATGGTGGTCAAAATGGTGGTCACAGGGTGGTCAGAAAAAGCAATACAGGGACATTCTCAAGGTCCCCCTTAAGAACTTTGAAATTGATTGTGTCATTTGGGAGACACTGGCACAGGACCACCCAGCATGATGGGCCCACATCAGAGGAGGTGCTGTGCTCTATGAGCAAAGTAGAATTGAAGGTAACTCAAAAGAAACACGAGATGCTCAAATTTAGAGAATCCACCCCAAATGTTCACATGCGCTATTTGTGCCCAACCTGTGGTAAAACATTCTGAGCTCATACTGGTTTGATCAACCACAGTCAGATGCACTGTAACTTCACTCTAGCCAAGTGAGGTCATTCTGGTCCTCTTCAGAAAAAAGGACAACAGCCCACCAACCAACCATCCAACAAATGCTTATGAAGCCCCTACTGTGTGCAAGGCAATTTGATACAACTAGTATTTATCAATCACCTTCTGTGTTAAGCACTAAGGATACAAAGACAAAAACCAAAATAGTTCCTGCCTTCAAGGAACTTCCATTACCTTTAATATAAACCACAAACTTCTCTACTTGGCAATTAAAGCCCCTCACAACTTGGTTGCACTTAATTGTTCTAGGTTGATTACTTACTCATTACTTCTCAAATAATTTATGTTCCAGCAAAAATAGCCTACATGTTGCTCCCCATAGATGTCATCCTATCTTTTGTGTCCATGCTTTTGTGCAGGCTGTGCCTAGAATCATCTCCCTCTACGTGTTTGTCTCTCAGAATCCTTAACTTCATTCAAGGATCAGCAGAAGTGTTTCCTTCTAGAAGAGGCATTTCTTAATTCCCCTTGTTGCTCCCCTCTCTCTAAAATTCCTTATTTTGTTTTAAATGCAGTTTTTCTTTACTCGAATGTATGGATGTTGTCCAACCCACCCTTAGCAGAATGGTGATAGAAAAAGAAATTCAGAACTGAAAGGTACCTCAGAGGTCCTCTGGTCCAACCTTCTTATTTTTCCTGTTTGTTTTTTGAAACTAGGTCTCCTTATTTGCCCAGGCTAGAAGACCAGTATCCATTCACTGCCCAGTCCCATTGTGGGTCATTACAGAAGTGAGGAACTAATCCATGGACCAGGACTGCCCCTCCTCAGACCCTGTTGCCCCTTCCACCCCCAGACACTCACCACATTAGTGGTTTTGGGGGTTGTTCATCCTTCATTCTTGAAGAGGATCAATCACTAGGGAGATGTCTTGACTTGTGCATCAGTCTCATTTTCTTCTCCAGTCGTCAAAATCCAGTGTGGACACCCAACAAGTTTTAGCCATAATGCAGCTCAGCTCTCTTTAATGCTCAAGTGATCCACCAACCTCAGCCTTTCCCAGTAACAGAGATTACAGGCATGGGCCACCATGTCAGAACCAGCCCTCTCATTTTACAAGTAAAGAAACCGAGGTCCGGAGAGACTAAGTGAGTAGCCCAGTGTCACAGAGGCAGTAAGTGACAAAGCTGGAGTTTGAATCAACTCCAAGTTCAGTGTTCTTCCCACTGCACTACACTTGCCTCTGTAGTGAAAGCACCTTCAAGGCAGGAATATTTTATTTTTGTCTGAATCCTCAGCACCTCACTGTATCTGCCATGTAGCAGACACTTAATAAATGTATATTGCATTGAATGCATATTGTATAATAATAAATAAGTAAATACAATAGAGATATAGTAACAAATACAATATAGATACAATAGAATACAAGATATAGAATAACCACAAAGTAATTGACCCTGAACAGGTCACTTTACCTTGTTTGCTTCAGTTTCCTCATCTGTAAAATGAGCTGAAGAAGGAAATGACACGTCACTCCAAAATCTTTTCCAAGAGCACCCCAAATGAGGTCACAAAGAATCAGATACAACCAATCAACTGAACAATAATAACAAAAATTTTGTTGTTGGGGGAACCCTAAGCACTGGGGCTGTCAGAAAAATGTCCCAAGTAGGAGGTGATAACTAACATAAACATGGAAAGGAGGTAAGAATTCCAAGACACAGAAATGAGAAGGGAGAACATTTCAGGCATGGTCCACACCCTGTGTAAAAGTACACAGGCAAGAGATGAAATGCTATGCACAATTATGCCAGTTTGGCTGGAGAAGAGAGTATGTGAATAGGACTAAAATCAAGTCATTCTAGAAAGATGTACTGAACATAGTCTGACTTTAAATATCAAATAGAGACGTGAGTATTTTAATCTTTAGGCAACAGGGAGTCACTACAGAGTGACAGGGAGGCTACAAGAGAAGGAGATTAATGTGATCAGACTTCTGCTTCTGAATATCAGTTTGGCAGCTATGTGGAGGATGGAATGGAGAAGAGAGAGATTGGAAGCAGGGATAATAATTATTAATAACAATTAGAAGAGGAACTTTAACTCTAACCCTGCAATAGTCCAGGCAAGAGATGATGAGGGGCTGACGTCCTGGGGTAACTATGTGAATAGAGAGAAGGGAATGGATGTAAGAAGTGCTATAGAGGTGAAATTGGCAAGACATGGAAACTGATCGAAGGTGACAGATGAGGAAGGAGGGAAAATTAAAGGATGATGCAGAGGTTGTGGTCAGGGTAGCTGAAAGGATATCCTCAACAGAAATAGGAAAAGTAAGAATACTGGTGAATTTCAGGGGTCCAGAAGCCTGGGAGACAAAATAGATTCCATTTTGGACAAACTGAACTTGAGATGCCCACGTGAAATCAAAACAGAGATGTACAGAATTTGGTAGGAAAGGACTGAAGCTCTAGAGAGAGATGAGGGCTGGATATATAAATCTGGGAGGGACGTATATGCACTGACATGATGGTTGAGGCCATGAGTGCTGATAAGATCACCAAAAAATGGAGTGTAGGAAGAAAAGAGGACATAAGGCAGAATTGTGGGGTATGCTAAGCTTCAGGGGTCAGGGGCAGATGGCACTGGGGATATAAAAGCAAAAACAAAACAGTCCCTTGTCCCATTCTGCTGGAGAGAGTTTTTCATTTATTTTTTCAGATTCCATATTAGTCTAACTGCCTATCTCAGAATGATGCTCTCACAGTAGGAAAGTTTGACAGCAAAAGGTACTGGATGATGGTCCTAACACATAGCTGGTAGTCAACAACCATCTAATGCTGATGACCTTAAAAAACAATGATTAACTTAAGGCTTCCATTTCTTGACTGAATCACAGGGAAGACCTAATTGCTTTAATCCCATTTAAATGTCTTTAAATGTACATGCACTGTGAAACATATTGCAAAATAGGTCAGAGGAAAGAATAAACTAGATTAAAGGTAAAAGGTTGGAGTTAGAATCTATTCTCCCAACAGACATGGAGAAGAGACCAATTTTTTAAGCAACAAAAAGAATGATCAGGAGTAGAGAAAAAAAACAAAATCCATTCAAAGGGAGTAAGAATTACATCACTGTCTGTGGATTATATAAATTTAGAGTTGCAAATCTTACTGGTCATCTAGTCCAGCTTCCTCATTTTACAGATGAGGACAATGAGGCACAGAAAGGTCAAGGGACTCAAGGGTCACAGAGTAAATAAGAATCTGAGGTGGGATTTAAAACCAAATTCAAAAGTCTCTGCTTTAATACAATATTGCTTACCTGGCACTCCAGACGGTGGGTTTACTTGGTAAACAATGGGTGTCTGTGCCTTGGAAAACTATAAGGAAACAAAGATTAATGTGAACATTTTCATCAGATTCATAGCTGATATCCCCAGCCTTTTCCCATGAAATATTAACTGGTTCAGTTATAAATGGTTAACTTTTCTCAAAATGATCTTACATCTATGATCTCCTTTTATCCAAACAACATCTGGCCTCAGGGGGTAAGACAAATATTAGTATCCATCTCTTGATCAAGGAAAGTGAGACAGAGAAGAAAAGAGCCACACAGCTACTTAGATGGTAGACCCAGGTCTCATGAACCCAGACCCATGATCTTTCCACCATTTTTAACCACACTTCCACATTAAAGGGCAGAAATCTTTCAGAGATGGCCAGCCAAGTCTTTATGGTGGGAGCAGGTGGAAGGTGGTCACCACCCAAGCAACCCTCAAAAGAAGCTTTCTGACCCAAATCCCCCAAAGGAATTCATAGGCAGAGTATAATGTTAATGAGATATATGATCTTCCCCGCCCATTAATAAGTCTCATGTGGGAACCCATTAAGGGAAGCTTGCTTAGGGGAGGCTTGCTTGTAGGAAGGCTTTCACACCTTTTGCTAATTTCTAATTAGGCACTGAGTCATGAGGGTTATGATGCCCTCTAGCTCTGAAAAGTTTATATATGCTCTGAGTTGTTATTTTGCTTTGGGAGCTCTCTTATGAGAAGGATCTTGTGATGCCCCTGTCAAGATTCCGAGTGGTTATATATTCAGAGCTTTCCTACTGCTCAGATGTAAAGGCTCTTTCGATCCAGGGATGTATGTAAAGTGTATAGGTGATTCAGGCAGTCAGAGCCCTGTCTGTTGGTCTTTATTTCTCTGCTTGTATTTTCTCTGTTTGTATTTTCTCTGAAGTTCAGAGTATTGACTTTTCCCCTGAACATAATTAAATTAAACATAATTACATTCCCCTGAATATAATTTTAAAAGATTGTGGACCCCTTAAACAGCTATCTTTCCTAATAAAGCAGATCTAAGAACCTGTGCTAGTAGCCATCCTGGGCATGCCAGTGTGGTTGCTGCTACACAGAGAAATGAGGATATTCTAGAATCAGTGGCATAGAACTCATATATAACCAGAAGTCACTAAATTTTACATAAGGATTCTTTTGGGTTCATATTGACTTAAAAACCATATATTAGTTTCATTTATATTATTGTATTTTTATTTTTTTTCCTGAAATATTTTCCAATTACATTTTAATCTGGTGGCCAAACTCAGTAGTAGAATGTGGACTACATTTTTGACACCTCTGATCTAGTCCAACTGCTTTGGCTGCATCTCTCATTTTACAAGTGGGAAAATTATGATGAGATAACATACCAGAATTTGTGTGATGCAGCCAAAGCAGTGAAATTATATATCTCTAAACACTTACGTCAGTAAAAGAAAGACAAAAATCAAACAATTGGGCATGAGACTAAAAAAAATAAACTAGAAAAAGAACAAATTTAAAATTCCCAACTAAAAACCAAAATGGAAATCCTAAAAATCAAAGGAGAGGTTGATAAAATTGAAAGTAAAAGGAACCAAAGAAGTAATAAATAAAATAAAAGTGTTCTTGTGGGGAAAAAAATAAAATGTATAACCTATTGATTAATCTGAGGTTTTAAAAAAAAATAAGAAAAGCAAATTATCAGTATCAAAAATGCAAAGTAAGAATGCTCACCAATGCAAATGAAATTAAAACAATTATTAGGAACTATTTTGCCCAATTATATGCCAATAAAACTGACAATCTAAGTAAAAGAGATGAATATTTACTAAAATATAAATTGCCCAGATTAACAGAAGAAGAAATAGAATACCTAAATAACTCTATCTTAGAAAAAATAAATTGAATAAGCCACAAATGAGCTTCCTATGAAAAAATCTCCAGGAGCAAATGAATTTACAAGTGAAATCTACCCAACATTTAAAGAACAATTCATTTCAATACTATATAAATTATTTGAAAAATAGGTAAAGAAGGAATCCTACCAAATCCTCCTATGACACAAATATTATTTTGATACCTTAACCAGGGAAAGCAAAAACAGAGAAAGAAAACTATAGACCAATTTTCCTAATAAATATTGATGCAAAAATGTTAAATAAAATATTATCAAGGAGACCACAGCAATATATCATAAAGATCATACATTATGATTACATGGGATTTATACTAGGAATTTAGGACTGGTTCAATATTAGGCAAACTATTAAGCGTAATTGACCATATCAATAACAAAAGCAACAAAAATCATATGATTCTAGTAATAGATACTGAAAAAGATCTTGACAAAAACAACACCCATTCCTATTTTTTTTTAAGTTGGAAAGCATAGGAATCAATGGAGCTTTTCTTCTCTTTCCTTTTTTTTAAAAAAATTGATAACCTATTTAGTAGGTGATAAAAAACAAGGAAGGAAGGAAGGAAGGAAGGAAGGAAGGAAGGAAGGAAGAAAGGAAGGAAGGAAGGAAGGAAGGAAGGAAGGAAGGAAGGAAGGAAGGAAGGAAGGAAGGAAGGAAGGCAAGAAGGAAAAAAAGAATTTATTAAGTGCCTACTATGTGCCAGGCACTGTGTTTTACACTTTACAAATATTATGTCTTTGATGCTCACAGCAACCCTGGGAGGCATGTGCTATTATTATTCCCATTTTACAGCAGAGGAGACTGAAGCAAATAGAAGTTAAGTAACTTGCCCAGTGTCACACAGCTAGTAAGTATCTGAGGCCAGATTTTTATTTAGGTCTTCCTGAATCCAGGCCTAGGATTCCAGTCACTTTCAATTAACAAGCACCACTGAACAAGAATTCCTGCTCATTAAACAAATTTTAAAAGAAAAGATTACTTCCTCTCTCTGTCTCTTTCTCTCTTTGTCTCTCTCTCTGCCTATCAAGCATGTCAATACTCTGAGTCTCTCCCAGCCTTCCATAGAAGTGCGTAGAGGCTCTTTCTCCCTTTCTGCCTTCCACTGCTGTGGTTGCTTACACATAGTAGGCAGAGCATTTGCTTATCTGGGTGACCCTGACACTGAATCTCTGTACCCTGGCTGCCTCAGCTGCTTCCTGTTCCTTTCCCTTAGCAACAGTGGTCCTAAGATGAGCATGGCCAGCCTTGGCATCGGCCTTATGGGTTTGTGAGATTGAGAGCTCTTGAATCTGGTGCTGACTGGTAGGAGGGGATATTTCCTGTTACTGCAGGGGTCTGAAGGAGATAACCACTCACAGAAGGATAAGCCATGCACATCTGACTTGCAAAAAAAAAGCTGTAGACCTTGAACAAGCTGCTCAGTTCAGTAACCTACAAGATATTTATCTATTAATTTCATCATTATCTATTAATGTTTTAAGTATAAATCTCCTGGGATGGAATAACAGGAATGATGAATTACTCACATGCTTTAACTATTTATCATTGCACAATTAAGGGTTTTTAGTATTTTAAGCATTGCTTTTATAGTGAAAGAAACAAAAAATATCTGTCCCACACCTGATCTATTTTGAGTACCTTTCAAGAAAGGAACCTATTAATCCCTCTTGGGTCCACCTTAGACATGAGCCATGTCTATTTTAGAGATTTTTCTCCTCCAGAGTTTGCCTCTAGTACCGCAGTGTAATAACCTAGGGCAAAGGAGAAAAAGACTGACTCTCCCCTTAGGACATCACAAGAACTGAACCTAACCCACAAGAGCCCACAGGCAGAGGCCCTTAGTAGGAGGAGGTAGCCTGCACCAATGAGTTTTACAAAGAGATTAGGAACTGAGGCCCATTATGACATTATGAGAGATTAGGACTTTCTCATGGTCACATAGTTAGTAAATCATAGAGTCCAGATTTGAACTTGAGTCTTGGGACTACATGTTTAGTGTTTTTTCTACCATACTACTCACTGCTTCTTCCCAAATTGCCTGATTACTCAGAAGAAAGAAAACAACCAATTATTAAGCACCTTCTACATCCCAGGCACTCTGCAAAGTACATTACAAATATCTCATTTGATCCTAACAACAATCCTGGGAAGTAGGTGCTATTACTATCATCATTTTACAGATGAGGAAATTGAGGCAGACATAGATTAAGTGACTTGCCTAAGATCACACAGCTAGTATATATGTCTTAGGGTGGATTTGAACTTTAATCTTCCCAACTCCATGCCCTGCACTCTCTCCACTGCATCACCTACTGCCTCTAGTTGGACCACTTCTCTGTCCTGTAAAATGCTGAGACCTCTTCCTCCTCCACATGTATTTGCTAAATCCTCTAATTTGTGAAAGAAACTCCAGCACCATTGTTTACCTTGGTCTGCTTCCATCACATTGGGAGTCCACCTTCCCAGAAAGAATTTCAGCAAAGAACTGTGTGTTGTTAATCAATACCTCTAATCAGTCATCAAGAATTGACAGACACTGTAACAAAGAAGAAAGCTACAAGGCAAGTATTGATCCAGACAGCACCTCACTGGAAAGACTGTTCTCTTTTTTAATGGAAAGGCTAGATAATTTATAACTGATGGATAATGTTAGCATTCAGGGAGGTCAAAGGAAGAATGATCTAACCTCACTATTTTAGAATTGGTTCTGATCTCACCAAAGATTATGTGCAAATACATTTATTCTTCCTCTTTCCCTTCTCCTTCCCACATGCATATGCATTCTCATCCTTTCCTTTGTCTTCACATCTCTAGTCCTCTGTTACATTGGTATAACTCAAGGAAGAAAGTTTGGCTAATTCTGTAATAGCCTGAGAGAAATCAGTCAGTTATTGCTGACATATATCCATAATAAAGGCAGAAATGCAAAAAAAGGCTGATTCTTATTTCTTTACTCTTTTGTTCCTGTCACTAATTTAATGTACATGCTAAATAGTCACCATCATGAGAAAATAGGGGTTTCATACTCCTAGACCCTCTAGAACTTTTTTTTTGACTGGGAGAGTCCCCAAAATGGGTTTTAGGGATACACTGACAATCAAATAGTTGTCTGGAGCCAGAGACTGTAAGTCTGTACTAGAAAAAAAATGGTCAAAGATATCTAAAGAATCAGATTGATCTTATCCTGGGAGCTTCAACTATACTGTATATTTAGGATTGTCTGTTGGAATACAATACTAGCAAGTTTCCTTCTGACAAGCACAGACCAAAAACTTTAAAGCTCTTGTATCTTCAGCAGTGAAGTGTAACAGTATTATAACAGTATTCACAGATAAGGAAACAAGTATGGAGTCAGAAAAAATAACTTTTTTTATAACATTTATGTTTAGATTATTAAATATATGTATAAATTTCTATGTTTGTAGATATATAAAATCTTATTTGATCCACCCAGCACTGTGAGGCTATAATTCTTATTCTAAATCAAGCATTCTTTCTATTCTTCCACAATTGCTTTTCTACAGATTCAAAATAATTTTAGAAAAGGAGTTCTATCTTATCCTCTGTGTATTTCTTTCCTTTCCCTCCAGCTACCAGATCCGACCCCATGCCTCAACAGCAAGCACAGTGCCTTATGTGAATAAGCACTCAATACGTGCTTATGGACTTAATCATTAAATTATAAGTGAGAGTCTGATGATAACGCAACTTTCAAAGGGATAATGGAAAAAAAGGAGTGGATGGGAAGTCAAAAGACCCAAATCTGAATTCTGGCTCTGTCTCTTACTGACTCTATAACTGAACCAATTGCTTTACCTTCACTTCAAATTTCTCCTCTGGAAAAAGAAGCGATTACACTAGATAAGGAGTTCTCAATCCTTTTAGTCTTACAACTTGTTTACATTCTTAAAAATTATTGAGGACCACCCTGTACCCCACCAAGGATCTTTTGTTTAAGTGGACTATATCTATCAATATTTACTGTATTAGAAATTAAAATATCTTCATATTACTATGAAAATAGTTTTGACCTTGCGGACCCCTGAAAGGGTGTCAGGGATGCCACACTTTGAGAACTACTAAACTGCAGTTACCCCTTCCACATCACAGAAGTTAGGGGTTAGGAGCATCTTAGGTACCCCTACGATCTGGAAAATCCCCATAAAATTTTTGGACCCTCCCTTTGTACCAGAGAAGAAGTCTGAATTTTTTTTTCTTTTTTTATGGGATGTTTGCAGTAACCTATTATAAAATTTGGGCAAAGTATTTGTTCATAGGCTCTGCGTCATCTGCTGGGCTTTACGTATCATTGTGGCTTCTGCAAAACTCCCCCAAAATTCCCACTTAGTTTTTTATGCCAACCATTGATATATATAGAAACTTCTATGGGTACAGTTGTGATGTGAAAGGGATAACTGTAGAGGGTCTCCAAGGTCCCTTCAGCTCCACAGGCCCACAAGATATACTCCACAGATGAATGAATGGAGACTCATAGGGGTTAAAGGATTAGCCTCAGATCACTCAACTAATAAGTAACCCAGTTCTTATGAATCCAAGTGCATGTGCTTTTCACTAAACTGATGTATTTGCAGATAGTATGCGAAACAAGTGATAGAAGCAATCTGGTCTTTTAATCTGTATTTTATTTAGAAGTCACTCATTCATTGTGAAGAAACATTTAATGAATGCCTACTCCATGCAAAGACTTACACTAAGTGTTGTGTAGAAGACAGAAATGAAACAAGGATCTGAGGCTTAGCTCTGTCAGCCACCGCCAGAACAAACAGGGAGAACAACATCTGGGATCTTTCTTCCCCCATAACTTCTCTAGGGGCATGGGAAGGGGTGGTGTAGGTCAGTTCAGCATTCAGTGGCACTCACAGCTAAGCCTCCAAAAAAATCTAACTTGTGATTCTCTCCTTGTTGACGCAATAAAAAAATTGTACATTTCTGACAGATACAGGCCCAAGCTCCCCCACCAAGCCAGAGACATGGCAAGTAAAAAATTAATGAGCTTCCAAATCAACTTCCCTCATGCTGATCAGCTGTGTTGAAGTAAGGTCAGGGGCAGACAAGCTTCAGGGGAGGCAAAGCAGCAGATGAGACTGATAAAGCCACCACCACCAACTGATAGATAAACCTTCTGTGAGTTGTTCAAACTTGTCAGTGCCTGCAGCGGGCTTTTTGGAGCTGACTGGAGAGATGAAATTAATTTTTAATACTCATGGCTCCCCCAGTCCCAGTCCCAAAACAAAGAGACACACTGTGTTTTATTTAGCTTAGAATGCCTCTCATTAAATGCATCCCCTGGTGATTTTTCATCAACTTGCTAAGCTAGTTGAACCACTGCAAGACTTGTTTACTTTAATGTGCAGTTTTAGGAGGTTTGGGCCCAGTGTCTGCTATTCAATCATTGTATAAGCTGGTAAGAGCCTGATTACAGAGGCAGGGGGACTCCAAAGGCAAAGCTATTTCAGCTAAGGACCATCTTCTGGCATCTCCAGAATTGTGCATCTTTTAGACAAGCCTAATAGCGATAGTGTGGCCGAAAAGGGAGAAAAACATGACGAGCATTTTTATCCTTCTACTGTGTATGGGTTGGGGCAAGAGTGGCAAGGAAGGAATCAGATAATCCTATCAGGAGCAAAGCTCTCAGGTCAAAAAATTGATTAGGCTTTAATAAACTAGATAGATACATAGGTAGAGATAGATGATAGATGATAGATAGATAGATAGATAGATAGATAGATAGATAGATAGATAGATAGATAGATAGATAGATAGATAGATAGATAGATAAGGGGTGGCTAGGTGGTACATACATCTGCCCTGGAGTCTGGAGGATCTGAGTTCAAACCTGGCCTCAGACACTTGACATGCTTACTAACCATGTGACTTTGGGCAAGTCACTTAACCCCAACTGCCCTCCAAAAAGCAAAAATAAAAAAATAAAGATATTCACTTTTTCAATCCATCCTCTGTACAACTGCCAAATTAATTTTCCTAAAGCACCTTGTCACTCCTCTGTTCAAGACCCTTCGGTGGCTCTCCATTGCCTCTAGGATAAAACATAAATCCTTTTGTTTGGTATTCAAAGTGTTTCAGAGCATGACTGTAGTCTATTTTTCCAAATTTATTTCACACTACAGCACATGATGACACATACACACACACATTCTCTCTACATTTCAGTTAAATGGGCCTGCTTGCTATCACACACTAAGACATCTATTTTGGCACCTTTGCATAGTCTATCCCCTGTGTTTGCAATGATCGCTCTCCTCATTTCCAAATCTTGGAATATGTAACTTCCTTCAAGGTTCAGTTCAAGTGGCATCTCTTACATGTTTTCCTTGAGCCTCCCACTTATTATTGCTTCCCCTTATCCATCACTGAGATTATTATGCACGTATATTTTAACACATAATATATATAATAAAATTGTATATAATATACTTTATATAATATATATGTGACACACATATGTGTGTGCTTACATATTCAGAGAGACAGAGGGAGAGAGAGACAGAGACAAAGACAGAGAGAGATGGAGGGAGGGAGAGAGGCAGAAAGAGGGAGGAGCAAGAAGGAAGAGATGGGGGAGGGCGAAAGAGATGGAGGAGACAAAGAAGAGAGAGACAGAAAGAAAAAGAGAGAAAAAGGATAGAAAGGAACAGAGAGAGAATGATGGAGAGGGGGGAGAGAAAGGGAGAAACAGAGAAAGAAGACAAACAGAAAGAAAAGAAAGAGTTAGAGAAATGAAGAGGAGAGGAGAGAAGAGAAGAGAAGAGAAGAGAAGAGAAGAGAAGAGAAGAGAAG
>NW_027187351.1:3707060-3785838 GCF_028583685.1 Petaurus breviceps papuanus
AGAGAAGAGAAGAGAAGAGAAGAGAAGAGAAGAGAAGAGAAGAGAAGTAAAATGATAGAGGGAGGGAAAGCTGTGGGCATACAATAAGTAATACCACTGCAGCACCATGTAAGGTATTTGTCTGTGGATATTCATATTTGTCACTGTGACACTGCCCCCATCCTGTCTTTGGAGAGTCCCCCAGAACAGTGAGAGACTAAGAAATTTGCCCAGGCTCACACAGCCAGGATATGTCAGAGATAGGATTTAAAATCAGATTCTCCTACTCTGATTCCCGCTCTCTGCACACTGTGCCATGCCTTTTCATATGTAAGGATATAAAAAATAAATACAAGGTAATTGGAGTGGGAGGATGGAAGGCAACAGCATCTGGGTGGAGTCAAGAAAAGCCTCATGTGAAAAGTAGCACTGGAGCTGTAGTTTTGGTAGGAAATGAAATCCTAAGAGGAAGAGGTGAGGAAAGAATAGATTTTTTCTTTTTTTTTTTTTTTTGGAGGGGGGAAGGCAGGGCACTTGGGGTTAAGTGACTTGTCCAAGGTCACACAGCTAGTTAAGTGTCAAGTTTCTGAGGCTATATTTGAACTCAGGTCCTCAGAGCCAGTGTTCTATTCATTTCACCACCTAGTTGCCCCAGGAATAGATTTTCAAACACAGAACAAAGGAACTGGCCATGTTTGGGCTGAGGGACATGACTTGCTGGCAACCCCTTTATTTATAAAATGTTAGGGTGAATCAGTAAATCAAGAAGGAGAGAGCCTTTTTTTACACAAGATGACTACCAAAAGAACAATTTCTATAACAAGAGCAACATCATAGGAACAAATAACTTGGAAAAACTTAAGTCTATTAATGATGGAAAATTGATGGTCTCCAAGATACAGAATGGAACATTTTTATGGTCAATGCTAGAATTTGATTTGTCTGATATATGAACATGTGAGTTTCATTTTTCTTTTCTTTTTTTCTTCTATGGGCAGGGTAAAGGTGGAGAGACGATAGATTTTTGTCAATTGAAAAATAAAAAATTAAAATTTTATAATAATGAAAAAATGTTACATTCCCTTGGCAATAATGAAAGGACTAGACCCTCTCCTAAAGCAAATGTTGTTTACCTCATTCTGTAGAATAAGGTACTGTGGACAGCACCCATGGACTAAATCCTTCCATCCAAGAATTTACCTTGAAAGTACAGTTATCCCAGGAACCTTCACTCAGACTATTCAACACCTGCCCGCCAGAACGAACTTCCAGAGAATACAGGCCTTCCTGTATCTCCCACTGCAAAGACCTGAAGGTATAAAGACAGCAATGACTTGGAAGTGAGTTACAAAGCAGGATCTTCTCAGTCACCACTTCAAATTTCCTCGTTCATTCATGTATCTCTATTGTATTTTTCAACTCATTAATCCAGTGATTTTAATTAATGGAATTTTAAAAGATTTTTGTTTTGAGTTTTGCTCATTTTTGTCAACAAAAAGATTATTGGAAATGAAAAGAGGTGTCTATAAAACAAAATAACCTTAGAAAATCAAATAAATATGTCCTCTGTTAGACACAGTGCTCAATGTTTTCACCCTCATCATCTGTAAACTCCAGAGGTAGATGAAAGCATGTTTCAGAATCATAAACCTTCAGCAGAGCAGAGGAGTTTGTTGCTATGGTGATCCTGCCCCAGCACTTTTTGGCTCTCTCACTACACTGAACTCCAGAGCTGACCTCTATTTACATGATGATTTTCCAAAGGCAGGAAGAACCCAGCTGGGAGTTCAGCTGCAGGAATAGCTGATTGATTGGCCAGAGTTAGCTAGGTGAGAAGCAATAAGGAAGCAGAATGAGATTCTTCTCCTCTCTTGACCTGGGAGGGTGATGGATCTGCCCTCTCAAGACAAGAGGACAGCATCATTGCCTTATCCAGAGAAAGAACTGAAATCTGATTGCAGCTCAGGAAAAACTACGTTCCCATAGACCATATGCTCTGATAGAACACATTAGACTTGCCAAGGCTTTATCTGGTTTTCTTTGTTTGAACTATTACCTAAATTTAGCAAAACATTTTTTCTATTAGATAGCTATTTGACTAGAATAGCAAAAATATGAAAAATAGAAAAACTCAGTAGTGGGCTGTCATGCTCCAACAGACACTAATAAATTATTATTGGCACCATGGACAGGTGAAAATATTTTTGAAAGCAATATGACAGTATGTAATAAATCATTAGATTTTTTAGATTTAATTTTTTTGTTACAATCTAGATTCTGAACTGTCTTCCTCCCTCCCTCCTCATCCCACACTAGAGAAAGGAGTCATTTGACACAAATACATTCGTGTGTATATACATACATATATATGAAAAACCCTATTACACATACTTCTATTTATCAGTTCTTTCTCTGGGCATGGATAGCATCTTCCTTCATAGGTCTTTTGTAGTTGATTTGAGTATTTATAATACTTAGAATAACTTATTCATTCACAGTTACTCTACAAACAATATTGCCATGACTATATGCAATATTCTCTTGGTTCTGCTCATTTCACTCTTCAATATTTCATTAGATTGATTCTACCCTTTGAACCAGTCAAAATTTCATTGTTAAGACTCTACTCCAAAAAATAATAATAATTAAAATAACAATAAAGTGATGTAAAATAATAATTAAAAGCAAAAATAATAAATGATGATGAAAATTGAAATAAATCATGAAAATAAAAAGGCATAATTAAAATGAAAATTAAAAAGACCCATCTATACAAAATATTCAAAGATGCTCTGTTTGTAACAACAACAAAATAGAAACAACCTATGAGACCTAGAATTGCAAAAGGGCTAACTTAATTAAGGAATAGTAAAATAATAGCATATCATAGGATCATAAAAATATGAAATATATTAGTAAATACAGAAAGATCTAGATGAAGTAATGCTAAACAAATGCAGAATTGTACACATCCTGACTGTAGTTATAATTAAGAAGAAAAGAAAGAAGAGAAACATTGTGCAGACCTAGAAGGGGACACAGAACAAAAACATTTTATTTGCTGGGTTTGTTGTTTGTTAATGTACTTGCTTCTCTCTTTCTTTTTTTAAATTAATACTTTTATTTATTTTTGTATTTGTTTACTATTTCATTTTCCCCCAGTTACATGTAAGCAACAATTTTTAACATTTGTCTTTAAAACTTTTAGTTCCAAATTCTCTCCTTTCTTCCTTCTCCACCCTCCCCCCATTGAGAAGGCAAGCAATTTCCTATAGGTTATATATATGTAGTCATGCAAAACATCCATAATAGGCATATTGTGAAAAAAAAAAACATGGATTAAAAAAAACTCAAGACAAATGAAGTGAAGAAAAAAAAAGTTGTTTCAATCTGTATTCAGACACTATCAGTTCTTTCACTGGGGATGGATAGCATTTTTCATCCTAAGTCCTTCAGAGTTGTCATGGATCACTGTATTGGTGAGAATATCAGTCATTCACAGCAGACCATTCTACAATATTGCTGTTACTTTGTACCCATTACATTTCACTTTGCATTAACCCATATAAATCTTTCTAGGTTCTTCTGAGAGCACCCTGTTCATCATTTCTTTTAGTATAATAGTATTTCATCACAATTACATACCACAAGTTATTCAGCTATTCCCCAATTGATGTGCATCCCCTCAATTCCCAGTTCTTTACCCCCCAGAAAAGACCTGCTATATTTTTTGTACATATATGTTCTTTACCTTTTTTGTTTTTTTTTTCTCTTTTGGGATACAGACCTAATAGCGGTATTGCTAGATATGATTTTATAGCCTTTGGGGCATAGTTCCAAATTGCTCTATAGAATGGTTTAATCAATTCACAACTCTGACAACAGTACATCAATGTCTCATTTTTCCCACATCTTCTCCAACATTTATTATTTACCTTTTCTGTCCTATTGTCTAATCTAAGAGGTATGAGGTAGTACCTCAGAATTGTTTTAATTTGCATTTCTCCAATCATTGTAAGTTAGAATATTTGTTCATATGGCTATAGAGAAATAATTTCATCTGAAAATTGACTATATCTTTTAATCATCTATCAATTGGGAAATAGCTCTTATTTTTATAAATTTGACACAGTTCTCTATATATTAGAGAACTGAGGATTTTATCAGAGAAGCTTGCTTCAAAAATTTTTTTTTCAGAGTTAATATTGCTAATTGTATTTTCCTCCATCCTATTCCCCCTACCCCCATTTATTCTATTCTCCCTGTTCTTTCACCCTGTCATTCCTCAAAAGTGTTTTGCTTCTAATTACCCCTTTCCCCATTCTTCCCTCTTTTCTATCACCCTCCCCACCTTCTCTTATCCCCTTCTCCTTCTATTTTCCTGTAGGATTAAGATAGATTTCTATACCCCATTGCCTGTTTATCTTATTTCCCAGTTACATGTAAAAATAATATTTAACATTCATTTTTATAACTTTGAATTCCAAAATCTTACCATTCCTCCCTCCCTACCTACCCAAGAAGGCAAGTAATTTGATATTGGTTATACATGTGTAGTCATGCTAAACACTTCCATAATAGTTATACTGTTTCCTTTCACCCTGTCCCTTCTCAAAAGTGTTTGCTTCTGATTACCCCCTCCCCCAATCTGCCCTTCTTTCTATCATCCACACCCACCCCCCACCGTGCTCCTTTATCTCCTTCCCCTCTATTTTCCCATAGGGTAAAATAGATTTACATACCCAATTGAGTGTGTTTGTTATTCCCTCCTTAAGTCAAATCTGATGAGAATAAGGTTCTCTCATTCCCTCTCACCTCCCCCCTCTTCTCCTTCATTGTAAAAACTTTTTCTTCCCTTCTTTTATGTGAGATAATTTACCCCATTCTGCCTCTCCCTTTCTCCTTCTCCCAGTACATTCCTCTCTCACTCCTTAAGTTTATTTTTTAGATATCATCCATCCATATTCAATTTATCCTGTGCCCTCTGTCTATATTACATTCCCTCCAAGTACCCTAATAATGATAATGTTCTCATGAGTTTAAAATATCAGCTTTCCATGTAGGAATGTAAACAGTTCAACTTTAATAAGTCCCTTGTGATTTCTCTTTCCTGTTTACCTTTTCATTCTTCTCCTGAGTCTTGTATTTAAAAGTCAAAATTTCTATTTAGCTCTGTTTTTTTTCTCAAGAATGAATTAATTTGTCTATGTCACTCAATGTCAATTTTTCCTCTCATTAACTACACTCTGTTTTGGTGGGTAGGTGATTCTTGTTTTTAATCCTAGCTTCTTTGAGCTCATGAATATCATATTCCAAGCCCTCTGATCCCTTAATGTAGAAGCTGCTAAATTTTGTGTTATCCTGATTGTGGTTCCACAATACTTGAATTGTTTCTTTCTGCATTTTTGAAATATTTTCTCCTTGACCTGGGAACTCTGGAATTTGGCTCTAATATTCCTGGGTGTTTTCATTTTGGGAACTCTTTCACAAGGTCATCAGTGGATTCTTTCAACTTCTATTTTACCTTCCAGTTCTAGAATATCAGGTCAGTTTTTCTTAATAATTTCTTGAAAGATGATGCTTCTCTCTTGTTAAAACCATTGGATGTGGGATAAGATTTTACTTGTTTTATATGGTTAATTGACAAGTTTTTATTGATAATTCTTAAGTTGATAATAAAAATAAAATTTAATGGGCTATGAAAGAACTGTTACTCAAAATCTCTAATGAATTGAAGCTTTTATATAATCAAGTATTGTTTTCCAAATACCAATTCACTTTAAATTTATATCATCAGTGACTTAAACTTATTTATTCTAAAAATGAAATATTTGTTAAGTACTAAGTCCTCACTTAGCTACTTGAGCTTCAAGTCACTAAAGACATATGGCAGTTTTCTCAGAAAATGTACTGGTTCGGTCCTGGGGACAGTAGTATCAAGTTACATGAGAGTGAATATATGGTTAAAAATTCTAGTAGATTCTGGGTAATATCCTTCAACCTTAAAATTGTCACTTAAACCTTCCTACTAAGTCGAGAAAAGTGAGTGGAGGAAAGTCTTGACTTTATCACATTACAACTGAATTCTCTGAAAAAGAACTGAAAACTTCTTTTTTGGAGGCAATCCAGGTAAAGTGACTTGCCCAGAGTCACGCCGCTAGTAAGTGCCGGAGGCCAGCTTTGAACTCAGGTCCTCCTGATTGCCACTGTCCTATCCACTGAGTCATATAGCTGCCCCAGTAGTAAAAGCTTTTTGCTCAGCATAGTGTTTTGCCTAATCAATGTTCATTGTACTCATGATCAACACTAAAAAATTGATTGACTTTTCACAGGGAGCCTTTCTTGACAACTTCAAGCTTCATAGATGTTTTCTTCTAAACTCCTCTAGCCTTTAAAATCAATTCCATAAAATCTAGGACCTAATTATATGTTGTACTGTATTCTTCACTACGGGCAGGTAAGTGAAACAGCAGGTAGAGTGCTGCTCCCAAAGTTAGGAAGATTCATCTTCCTGAATTCAAATCTGGCCTCAGACACTTACTAGCTGTGTGACCCTGGGTAAGTCACTTAAGCCCATTTGCTGTTTCCTCTTTTGTAAAATGAACTGGAGAAGGAAATGACAAACCACTCTAACATCTTTGCCAAGAAAACTCCAAACTGGTTTACAGAGAGTCAGACATGATTGAATAAAAAAACTCTTTACTACAATTTTATATGTCTTGTTTCCCTTTCCAAACTGTGTCTCATATTTTGCTTCTATTTTATCCAGCTGGAACTATTCTTGCTAGGCTGGTAACAGGCATTTAGTTAATACTTATTAACTGATTAATCAGCAGTCTTTCTTGTCTCATTGTCAGCTGTGCAGAAACTGACAATGGCTATAAAAAGTGGACTCCTGGGAAGCAACACCCCAGATAAGCATTACTGAACTCTTTTTTCTGACCATGCTTGTCCATTTTTTCATCTATGTCCTTGCCCAAAACAAATTTTATGACCCATATAAGGCAATAAACTTCTCTGGTATGTAAGGCCTTTCACATTCTCACGGCAGACTTTTCACACATCATTTCATTTTCATGTGTGCTATGTTCCTGTCAAAGTGGACAACTTACAGCTCCTCAAAATTCAAACTTCATCTCTTACTCTTTTGAATAGACCAGGGGCAGGGAACCTGTGGTCTCAAGGCCACATGTGGCCCTCTAGGTCCTTAGGTGTGGCCCTTTGACTGAATCCAAACTTTACAGAACAAATCCCCTTAATAAAAGGATTTGTTGGGGCGGCCAGGTAGCACAGCGAGTAAGAGCACCGGCTCCAGTGTCAGAACGACCTGGAGATCGAATCCCGGGCTCAGACACTTAGCACCCACCCAGAAACACCTGGCCGTGTAACCTTGAGCAAGTTACTTAACCCTGATTGCTTAATAAAAATAAATAAATAAATAAATAAATGAAGTAAAAGGATTTGTTCTGTAAAACTTGAACTCAGTCACAAGGCAACACCAGAGGATCTAGAAGGCCACATATAGCCTAAAGACTGCAGGTTCCCCACCCCTGGGATAGACTGTCTGTCCCTGATGCCCAGAATGTACTTTATTCTCTCTTCTGCCTCTTAGAATCCCTAGAACTCTTCAAGGTTCAACCCATGTATGAGGGAGCATCTCCTCATCCTAGCTAGTTTCTAGTGCTCTCTCCCTCCTTAAATCATATGTGTGTGTGTGTGTATTCTAACTATTTACATACTATATCCTATGCTACAGAATGTAAGCTCCTTGAGGGCAGGGACTATTTCCCATTTTGTCTTTGTATGCCAGCGCTAGATGGCATAGTGATGCCATAATGAATGCTAGGTCTAGAGTCAGAAACATTTATCTTCCTGAATTCAAACCTGGTCTCAGACATTTACTAATTGTGTGACCCCAGGCAAGTCACAACCCCATTGGGCCTCAGCTGCCTCATCTATAAAATGAGCTGGAGAAGGAAATGACAAACAGTCCTATATCTCTATGGAGAAAGCCCCAAGTGGGGTCGGAAAGTGTCAGACATGACAGAAACACGACTGAACAACAATACCAAGTACCTGTACTGCCTAGCACATGGTAGATCCTGCTTCTTGGATTACACTGGATTCCATCAGAATGTAATAAATATAAAACGTCTCACATATACTAGGTATTTAATATATATATGAATTGCATTTAACTCAATCTTGCATAGAAAATCTATAGCCCAAGGATTATTTTCCATCCTAGTACCTTAAGGAAGTTCAATTCTTTTTTGTTTTGCTTCGTTTGGGGGGTTTTCTTGCTCAATAAAACAGGTGCTGGAAATGGTTTCTTTGAACTACTAATTATCATTTTTATATACCCTGCTGTGGGTCATAATAAGTAAATCAAGAACCAGTGAAAACTTTATAGGTCGGTAGAAATTTTACCAGGCCTACCAAATTATATGAAACTGCTTTGCAAATCATTCTACACTGAAGTGATCAAAACTCAGAAAACTGAAGAATAAAGCATTTTCCTTTCCTGTCAATCAACTTCTTGACTTTGAGACTATATACAGTTATAACATGCATTTAGAACAATTACCGCTTCCCAATGGGTGAGAAATCAAGGTCACAAACAATCACAGAGGGTACTGTTTGTGGAAATATTACCAGTCACACATTTCAAAGTGTGACATACCACAGTGCAGCTTCTCCTCCAACCTCCACAACCTGGCCAAAAACTTGGAACACTTTAAAGAATGTATATATAGGTTGTCATGGTCTTACTTCTATCATTGATTCATTCAATAAGCATTTATAAGCACTTACTGCATACAAGAC
Source organism: Petaurus breviceps papuanus (assembly GCF_028583685.1). NCBI lineage: Eukaryota > Metazoa > Chordata > Mammalia > Diprotodontia > Petauridae > Petaurus > Petaurus breviceps. Next base: position 3,715,866 of record NW_027187351.1, read on the forward strand.
ACTGTGGAAGATAGATACAAAGATAAATAAATCATAAACCCTACCCTTGAAGATACACTGGGAGCTAAGACAGGTGCACAGATAAACCATAACACAAATTAAAATGCTACCAAAACATCAGAGAAGAATATCATGCTATGAGTTTAGATGAGATCATTTCATACTGAAAGGATTGGAGGACTCTTTATGAAGATGGCATTTGAGCTTAGACATGAAGGATAAATAAGATTTCAATAAAAGGAGATGCGATTGTGGGGGGTAATGAGGATATTGGTGCCAAGGTATTGAGAGATTATTATTTTACTAATATGTTAATAACTAATAATTAAATTGAGATCCATGGTTTTCTCCTCAATTTCTTCATTAAGGCCCAGCTCTTGTTAAAGTCAATCTCTAAAAGATATGACTGAGTGAATAGAGCACCGGCCCTGGAGTCAGGAGGACCTGAGTTTAAATCTGGTCTCAGACACTTAACACTTACTAGCCATGTGATCTTGGGCAAGTTACTTAACCCCAATTTCTCAGCCTTCTTCCCTCAAAAAAAAACCAGAAAAAAAAAACAAATAAAGGATGTGACTGATTGAGGATATTACCCCTAGCCTTCAAGGAACATGTTCTTCAATCTTGGGTGGGATCCCGCCCAACTAGGAGACCTAACTTCTGTTTAAAGTATGAACAAAATCCAGTCTGGATGAGTTCTTACTCTGGGGAAATGAACCCCTGATCTTGTAACCCTCCATTAGAGTTTAGGGTGACCCAGTTCATAAAGCATAGTGCTCAGGATGTAGATAGATTCCCCTGTCCAGATTGCTGAAGGCAGCTGAGTTTCATGATCAAGCCACATTCTCAGCAAAAGGAACTGAAGACTTTTAGCCCACCTCCTCCTTAAATGTCCACCAATCAGGATTGATTTTCAATTGTCAAGGGAATTCCATTTCAAGGGTTATTTAAACTTTTCAGGCTCTCCACAGGGCATCTCTGGTTACAGAAAGAAACTACTGACCATCAATTTATTGATTGCCAGCTAGCCTAATTAATAAATTTATTATTAATTACCCAGAAACTCTCTTAGGGATTTTCATTCATTTCAGCAGAAAAGTGCAAAACCTGTTCAGCAGTAGCAAGTGACTTAGTCTGGCAGAACATAAAGGCTGAAAAGGTAAATGGGAGCCAGAGTATAGAGAGCCTTTGAATGCTAGCCTTGGGAATTTGGACAATGTTCAGTAGGCGACCGGGAATCATTGAAGGCTTTTGAACAGTGGAATGATAAGAGTAATGTTCATTAGGAAGCTTAATCTGATGGTGATGTGTAGAATGATTTAGAAGGGGGAAAAATTAGAATAGAAGTTGGGATGAATGGTGAGGGGTAGACAGGAGAGAAAAACTGTTGACTCTTTGGGGCAGTAGCGTTTACTGGTATCACTCTTTAAATGAAAAGTGACCAAAGATACTTTAAGAAGCCACACACTGTATCTCCAATGCTACTAACAGTGAAATGCTCAGAAAAACCACTAGTCTCCTCTTCAGCTTGCGATATGGACCATACCTGGTTTGGCACCTTAAAACAGAGAAATCTTCATAGACAGGAGAGACATCACATGGGACATGTGGCAGCCATGGAATTTCCACATTCACTAGACTTATCTCCAACTGAGAGCCATTGGTGGGATAGAGGAGACTCCATTCCAAACCTGCACACCCAATCCATCAAATAAAAGTCTCATTAAGCCACTCAGTATTAACTGTCAGGTAACACAATCATGACAATCTGTAAATGAGATTTCAACAGCACAGAGGACTGTGAGCTTGGGAGGAGTTTATCACATATTAAATTTTATACCTCTTTCAATCTAGGCATATAGAAGAAAAAAAATGCCTGTTTTGGTAAAGTGGAGAACAAGGAGAGAGACTGATGTTGGGTACTCTCAGTGAAGAAATTCCCTCTATAAAGTCAGATCTATAGCTACTCGCTGGACATTTAAAGGTCTTCATAACCTGCCCCTCTAACTTTCCAGGTTTCTAATACCTTACTCCCTACCCTGCCATACACACTCTGGAATGCATTGACACTTGAGTCCTTAGTGTTCCTTGGACAAGACACTCCATCTCCAGGTTCTGGTCATGTTTACAAGCTGTTCCCTATGCCTGGAATGTTCTCTCTCTTCATCTCCACTTCCTGACTTCCTTCAAGTCCTAGCTAAAATCCTTCATTCTACAGAAGACTTTCCTAATTCTCTTTAATTCTAGGGTCTTTCCTATGTTGAAAATCTCTAATTTATCCTGTATATGTCTTATTTGTAAATAGTTGTTTGCAATTTGTCTCCTCTGTAGACCATGAACTCCTTAAGAGCAGGGACTGTCTTTTACTTTTTTGGATCCCCAGTGCGTACACAGTGCCTGACACATTTGTTCAGTCATTTTGAGTCGTGTCTAACTCTTCATGACCCCATCTGAGATTTTCTTAGCAAAGATACTGGAGTGGTTTGCCATTTCCTTCTCTAGTTCATTTTACATATGAGGATATTGAAGCAAACAAGGTTAAGTGGCATGCTTAAGGTCAAACAGCTAAATTTGAGGCTGAATTTGAACTGAAGTCTGGCACTCTAGCCACTGTGCCACCTAGATGCCCACCTAACACATAGTAGGAATTTAATAAATGTTTATTAACTGTGTAATTTATACTCTTAGCCTGGACACGTTAAGAGGAAAATGACTAATCCACAGTCACACAGTCAAATCGTTCCAGAGGTAGAACTTGAAACCATGTCTTCTTGACTCCAAGACAATCCACTATATATTCACTATATCTTTCTGCTTCTCAATAAATCACTTCTAATAAGATTATTTGACATTTAGTATCAGCTCATATTTCTATATCACTAAATATTTTCCCAAAACAATCCTGTATGGCAAACAGTGCCATCATTATTATATCCTTTTTTTCAGATAGAGAAAATTTACTGATTCGCCCAGCTAGAGATTATCAGAGTTAATAGGCTTCAAAGCTGGATTTCAAACCTTCAAGTCTCTCCTGATTGTAAGTATTCTATACTGCCTTTCCTATGAGAACCAAATGACACAACATATATAGAGCATTCTGTACATTTTAAAGTGCAATATAAACACTCATTATTATCATTATTATTATTAAATACCACTCTATGGAAAGCACTTTGCAAACCTGAAAGTGCTACATACATATGAGTTTCTATTAATATCATAATTACAGAACAACTCATTATATTTCCTCCTTTGGTCCTCAAAAGAACCCTGTAAGGGAGGAAGGCTAGGCATTATTGCCCCCATTTTACAGAAGAGAAAATGGAGGTTGAAGAAAAGTCAAATAACTTCCCTAGGACCATACAACTAGTAAGCAAAGGAATCAGGGTTCAGACTCAGATCTTAGAGCCTCAGACCCGATAACCTTTTTACTACATAGATCCATTTAAGTCACTTATTAACTATAACAGACAATGATCATTATTCTAAATTATGTTTTTAGGCCTAAAATTTTACACTTGGGACAACAATAGTCTTGTCTTACCAAAGACCCCATTGCATGATGTTGCTCCATAGGAATGTGTATTAGGCTGTATTAGATACCAGGATCAGAAGGTAGACATATGTATGTTGTTGTTGAGTCCTTTCAGTCATGTCAGACTCTTTGTGACCTTATTTGGGGTTTTCCTGGCAAAGATACTAGAGTGGATCGCTATTTCCTTCTCAAGTTCATTTTATAGATAAGGAAACTGAGGTAAACAGGGTTAAGTGACTTGTTCAGGGTCACATAGCTAATAAGATTCTGAGGCTGGATTTGAACAGAGTTCTTCTTGACTCCAGGACTGGTGTTCTATCTGCTGCACTATCTAGCTACCCCAGATATGTGCACATCTTTTTATGAATTTGCCCATTCTGGGAAATCCACGTGTATAAGGGGAGAAAGTAGTTTAACCATCCATCTTCCTTCCGTTCTCTCCTTATATCTTCACTTAGGTATTTTCTCTATGTTATTAGTACTTAAATATGCTAACCACAGATAGGAAAAGAAATTCAAAATCCTATTTCCTCTAAGACTCCAAGTCTCTTAAGACCCACTTACCATCAAAAACAATGGTGATCCATGTTCCTCCAGCAATGCTGCCCTCTTCAGGTATGATATAGCAACTCCTACAAGATGCTAAAAATAAGCAAGAGACACATTGGAACCGAGGACAGTTCAGTCCATCATTTATCTTCTCTCTCTCTCAAAATCTATTATTTTAACATGATTAGCCATCTTACATTAGGTAGGAGAATAGACAATTTTCTCTTCTTTTTCTCCTTGGCACACACTCAAATCCCTCTGCCATTCATTGGATCATAGATTTAGAGCTACAGAAGTGACCTTAAAAATGTGGTTCTCTGAATTGAATATATTACTCAAAAAGTGGTTTGCTTATGATGACATTCAATAGAACTATCACATTTTTTATAAAATTCTGCAGCCTATATTTATATGAATGCCCCTCTTAAATTTAATTAAATTTTTCGGCAATTGGGCTATGAACATTGAAGACTTGAAGTACTTAAGCTCATCCAAAATGAAATCTAAAAGAAATTGTTCAGGTTAAATCATAGGTTTGTACGCTCATGGATTTAGATCTGGAAAGAAACTTAGATGCTAGTAAATTCAACACCCCTGCCCCCATTTTGTAGACAAGAAAACAAACACAGAGTAGTTAAATGATTTTCCCAACATAGCACAATTAGTAAGTGTCTGAAGCAGGATTTAGAATCTGGGTCTTCCTGATCCCAAGTCCACTATCCTTTCCACCATGACATTCTGCTCTGCTTTTGACCATAAATCATTGTATCATATGTTTTAACTTTTGAGTTTGGCAACCAGTAGTTTAGTGTAAATTAAATACAAATTATAATGGTGTCCATGTATAACTACCACAACCAATTATCAGTTTTGTGGAGTGAAAGAATGAATTATGGGCACTTTTTCCAGCCATGATATACTTCAAGTCTAGAACTAGGCAGGAGGAAAAATTGGACTATAAAGTAAGAGAGATAACCATGTAGTTCATGGATGAACCACCACAACTAGAATATTGTCAAGTCACACAGTCAGTGAGTGTGTCAAGTGTCTGAGGTCTCATTTGAACTCAGGTCCTCTTGACTCCAGGGCCGGTGCCCTATTCACTGTGCCACCTAGCTGAATCCTGAAGGGGATTCTTGAGCTTATTCTACCACTAGTCACTGATGCGCAAATATGTAGTAATACCCAAAAAGTCACATAGAATCTTACAAAAGAAGTTCCATATAGGGCAGCTAAGTGGCACAGTGAGTAGAGCACCAGCCCCAGAGTCAGGAGGTCCCGAGTTCGGTTCCGGCCTCAAACAGTTAACACACACACACACACACACACACACACACACACAAACCTAGCCATGTAACCTTGGGCAAGTTACTTAACCCCAATTGCCCTTCAAAAACCAAAAAAAAAAATGTTACATATAGATTGAAACATTGAATTAAGTGTCCAAGTCACATATTGAGACTTCTCAGCTGGCAATCTCTAGAAGTCAAAAAGAACCACACAGTGACTTACTCACCTGCCAAGAGAAGCATCTCAATACTCATCAGTGAGAATAGCCAGGTAATCATCTTGCATACTTAGATAAGGCATCCTAAGATCACTCAGTAATTACAAGCATCATCCATTTTGATTGAAGTATCACAGTTTCTCTAAAAGTGAGGTAAGAAGTTGGTATCATAATTTTTCATCACAGTGCCCTAAGCTAGTGCCAACCTTAAAGAAAAAAAGATTCAAATAGGAATATCACCAAAGAGCCTCAGATTTTTTGAGAAGTTCCTAGGCTCTGGGAAAAGAGAATATCTAAAGATGTTGTATATAATTCTATTTGGGTTTTCATTTCCATATTTGTAAATTAAGTAGCAATAATAACCTCTTTCAGGTCATGTTCACTGTGAAAGAAGATTTTCCAAAAGAAATTCTAAAAAGAATTACCATATGTACAGAGAAAAAGAGGGAAGAGAGATAAAAAGAGAGAAAAGAGGGAGAGAGGAGAGAGAGAGAGAGAAAAGAGAGACAGAGAGAGAGAGAGAGAAAAAGAGAGAGTGAAAGAGAGAGACACACAGAGAGAGACAGAGACAGAGAGAGAAATGGTAAAATAGGAGAAACTCCCAAAGGACTGTCAGAAGATACAAAAAGGGAAAGATCATTTTCAACTGGGGGAAGGAATTGGCAGGCGAATCAATCAGACCACTAAGGATAATGAAGGGAATACTCATCTGATGGTCTTGACATTCTTTCTGATAAAGTCAGTGATGTCCCCAGAGGAAATAAAAAGTCTTGTTTTGACAGGACTAAGCATTTGTGAGGATTGGACAATCCATACCCCTCTTTCCTAGTCATAAAAATTTTTATGAGAATAATTTGTGCATGGCAGAGGTAAGGTATACATAACTTATATATGACATACACGATACAGTGAATTGAGAGCTGGCCTTGGTGCCAGGAAATATTGACTGTAAGTCCAATTTCTGACACACACTAGCTGTATGACCCTAGACAAGTCACACAGCTTCTCAGTGACCCAGGTGACTCTGTAAGACCATAAGTTGCAGAGCAAATGCTGATCTGCCTTTGTAGAAGTTTCTCATTGGGAGTTCCCAACAATGATGAAATTATAGGTATCAGAAAAAAAAAATAAAAATGATATATGTATCAAGGGCATCCCACATAAGTATATTAATAGGGAACAGGCAGGCTCTTACAAGCAGTATTTCACAATGGACCTCATTCCTTCAAACAATTCTCTACCTAATAGCCTTTCATCCTCCCTAGTACCTACCTCACCAGGTTGTTGTGAGGATCAAATGAAATAATGTTTGTAAAGTCTTTAGCACAATGCCTGGAACATAGTAGGTACTTAATAAATGCTAATTCCCTTCTTCCCCTTTACTCTCCCACCCAACCCAGTATTCCCTAATAGCCACTTTCTGCTATAGACAGTCTAGGTTTCTAAATATCCATTGAACATGCCATAATCATTTTTAAATCTGGCATATTCAAGAAATCAAAAAATTTTTATTAAGTGCCTACTATGTGCTAGCCTTGTGCTAAGCACTGGAGATTTAAAAAAAAAAAATGCCAAAGACAGTCCCTGCCCTGACCTCAAGGAACTCATTGTTCTTGATCTATGAAAATTCTCAAGATCCTTTTAGACTCAGCTCAGGTTCTGTCTTCTCCACCCTAACTACTCCAAGACTTTTTGATCTTTCTTCCCTGAACCCTGCAATTGAACACAGAACTTGGTACTCAAATATTATGTATTGGCATCTTTGTTCATGACAATATGTAATAATATCGACTGTTTGCTTTTTCAATCTCAGTACCTCCATCTGTGTTGTTGTCATTTTTCAGGTCTGTCTGACTCTTTGTGACCCCATCTGGGGTTTTCTTGGCAAAGATATTGAAGAGCTTTACCATTTCCTTCTCCAGCTCAGTTTAAAGATGAGGAAACTGAGGCAAACAAGGTTCAGTGACTTACCCAAGATCACACAGTCAGTAAGTATGTGAGGCCAGGTTTGAACTCAGGAAGATTATTCTGACTGACTACAGACCCCACACTCTATCTAGCTGCCTCAAACACCATCTACTAAATAAGATATATGATTGTGATCTGTATCTATGGAAGGAGCTTACAAATTGACAAAATCTTGGCTCTTTGAAGTTTTAGAGTGATAGTCTGAACCAGATTATAGGTTCTATAAGAGCAAAGACCATGTCTTTACTTCTTCCATACCTTTCCAGGGTGAAAAAGACATAGCAAATGCTTAACAAATGGGACTCAGTTCAATTCAATAAATATATGTTAAGCACATAGTATATGCCAGGCACTGTGCTAAGTGGTAAAGATACAAGAGGCCAAAGACAGTCCCTGCCCTCAAGGAACTTACAATTTAGTTGGGGGGACAGCATGCAAAAAAAAAATATATATATATATATATATATATGCACGAAGCAATCAACATGCAGGATAAATAGGAAATAATCAACAAAGGGAAAGCATTGGAATTAAGAAGGGTTACAGAAAGCTTCCTATAGAAGGTGGGATTTAAGTTGGAATTTAAAGGAAGCCAGGTCAGGAAGTCAGAGGAGGGAAAGTATTCCAGGCATGAGAGACATCCAGAAAAGAAGCCCAGAGACAAAAGATGGAGTGTCTTATTCATGGAACAGTCAGGAGGCCAGTGTCACTAGATCAAAGCCATTAGTGTTCCAAGGAGCTCTTTGACTATAATTTGCAGAGATGATGCTAACCTGCATCTGTAGAGGAAATTCCTCACTAGGTGTTACCTATAGTCACAAAATCACAGGTCTAGTCCCTATCTCTATAAACTATTTAAATGAGTAGTGGTCTCTACCCATAGCTACATCTAGAAGGTTTGCTGAGGATGGAATCTGAAATAGAAATAAATCCTGTTGTTTCCTAAGACAAAAATATTTCTGGGACTCTTTTTTTCTTAAGTTTTATCTTTTTTAAAATTTTATTTATTTTCTTCTGAATTAAAAAAAAATAAAACTAAGCATTTCCATAACATGATAGAATAGGCAAAAAAAAAAAAGATGATTGTACATGAAACTGCAAATCTATTACATACGTTATGCTATTCCTTTTAAATATGTAATAAAGCTATCATGTAAGTTTCTTTTCTTCTTGATGCCTTTTCTTTTTTAATCTGTCATTATCTATCCTTTTATCTGTCTTTTTAATCTGTTTATCACTTCCTACCACCCACCTTCACCACTGAACTCTCTCTTATAACAGAAAAACAATTAAGCAAAGGTGGGCCAATACATTGTACACACTAAGGATTATATCCAAGGTGCAACTAGGTGGCACAGTGGATAGAGCACTGGGCTTGAAATCAGGGAGATTCAGCTTCATGAGTTCAAATCTGGCCTCAGACATTTACTAGCTGTACGACCCTGGGCAAGTCACTTCACCCTGTTTGTCTCAGTTTCCTTATCTGTAAAATGAGCTGGAGAAGTAAATGGCAAATCACTTCAAACCCCAAATGGGGTCACAGTGAGTCAGATATGACTGAAACAACTAAACAACAACAAACAACATTCATTATATTCAACATTCCATAGCCATAGTGTCTTCTAATGAAAGGACAAAGGTACATTTCATTAGCTCTAATTCAGTGTCAATATTTGACAGAATCACTTTTTTTTTCTTTTTTGCCTTTTGGGGGGCAATTAGGCTTAAGTAACTTGCCCAAGGTTGCACAGCTAGTTTTCTTTTGTGTTAAGTGTCTGGGGCCAGAACCAAACTCGGGGCTGGAGCTTTACTCACTGCGCCACCTAGCCACCCCAGTGACTGAATCACTTTCAAGCATATGTCAATTGAGGAGGCTAGGTGGCTCACTGAATATAGTACCGCCCCTGGAGTCAGGAGGACCTGAGTTCAAATCTGACCTCTGACACTTAACACAAAAACTAGCCGTGTGACCTTGGGCAAGTCACTTAATCCCAATTGCCCTCCAAAAAAAACCAAAAATGAATATGTCAATCAAGGGCCATGGAAGCTTTTGGTTACACCTCAAAAAGCTCAATAAGCCATATATCCAGTTTGAGCAGTAAATCTGGGCAAGGCTAGGGTTTCTTCCCCATATGTACCCAAATGTGATATTGTTCTCTTTGGAGCCAACTGAGGATAAAGGAGTCAAATTAATAGCCCTTCAAAAATAGTGGCGGGGATATCTTATTTACACTGATATAGAGACCTGTATCACAGAAACTCCTCCCCCCCAAAAGCAGAGTGGACTTAGAAAAAAACAATCATCGCACAGCTTGTTTTTTTAAAAAAAAAAAAACCTTGTGAAAAGAAAACAATTCTCCAAACAAATAACTCAGGGGGTGATTATTTGCATGGCAAAAGGAGTTATATGAAAAAATCAGCACAAGGATACCTTTCTCCATCCAATACATGTGTTTCTGATATCAAGTACTCCTAAACTTGAATCACGCCTTTCCAGGTACTGATGCCCTGAATGTATTACCCTTGGTTCTTTGAAATTAATCATTCCTCACATCTGAGAGAATGCTATTGGTCCAAGATAATCTTTTCCCAAACTGCCTGTGCTCGATCATCATTTGATTTGGGGACCTACTCTCTAAAGCTTCAAACAATGGAAACAATCATTTCCCACTCCAGCTGTTCTCTTTTTAAAAATCTTAGTCCTTCCTCTGAGAGGTCTTCCTCTCTGTCTCCAATCCAGGGCAATTAAATCAATACATAAATGAAATGGGTTGGGGGGGGGGTTCTGTTGTTTGTTTTTTTTTTTAACTGGTGGTTAATCCACTGATTTATCCCCCACAGGGATAAACTCAGCTTTCAGGTTTTGTTTTGTTTTTTTTCCCCCTACCCCCTTGCCCCACCCCAAGATTTTCAGTTGTTGAAAAGAAAAAAAGATTTTGACTCAGTTCTCATCTCCCTACCCCCCCTCTACTTTCCCTCTGAAACCTTTGTGTCAATGAGATAATTATCATTTTCCTTTATCTGATTCATGTTAATGTCAAGGTATCATTCCATGCTTGGAAGCTTGACCTTGAAAATAGTCAATGAGGAAATTGCTGTATGGAACAGTTACCCCTTTTCCCTTACCCCGTTCCTTCCTCGGCCAGTAGTCAATGGAGAAATCGTCTTTCCTTTCCAAGTGATTTTGCTTTTCGCAAGGGTAAACTCTTCAGCGAGAGACAGTGGCTTTATTATCTGGTTAAAGCCCAGCCTGCAGCAGCCTTTCAGGTAACTCATTCATGTCAGACTGTAACTCACCTAACTTGTTTGTGCCCTGGACACATGAGTTCCAAAGTAAAAGTCTATGGTTGTCCATAGGGCAGGCTTAATGATTAACACAAGCTACTTACCTTTTCTTTTTTTCCCTTGGGGTCTCTTATTAATGATCAATGGGAAAGTGACCTGAAATTTTTATCTACTTACAGCATATGCCCCTGCAAAGAATTTCAAATATATTCTCCCAAACAGACACACAAGCATTCAGACAAACATTGAAACAACTGCTCACTATAGCAGGCATAGAATGGGAGACCCAGAACCAGGTAGACTGTTGCCTGTAGAGCTCTCTGTTTATGGGTATGGAAAGAGAATTGTTTTAAGACTGGGCCTGGTGGTCTTGAGACCACCATGACAGTGTCTCCTTAAGTGAGGCTGTAGCTTATTGAATCTATGCATAGAAACCATTGTTATAAGACATGGCCTAATGGTTTTTTGAAACCACCATGATAGTTTCCCCTTACAAAAGGCTGAAAGCTTATAGAACATACTCATGGAAAAATACTGACAATAAGATTTTTCAAAGATTAGTGTAGCTATGCCCTCCAAATAATATTTTGTCTACCGCTAGCTTGCTTTTTTTCTCCCTAAGAACAAACTCCCCCAAAATGATATTTTGCCATAGTTCCTGACACAATTAGACCAGCTCCAGGGAGGCCATCCAAAATTGTGATATAAGAACTATACTTTGGAATGCTCCTTCCCCTTCAGCAGGAGCACATCTTCTCTGATGCTGAAACATTCCCTTTCTGCTAAATGCATTCAGATGTCCGTACTCCCCAACATAATGCTGCCCTTACATGAGCTATATTCTGTGTTAGTGTGTATACTATCTTGTATCTTGGGTCCCCTTTTCCTCTCTCCTCTTCCTCCTCTTCCCCATTGCATGCAATAAAGCTTGGCACTGAAAATATTTTACATGCTATTTCCAACACCACCCCAACATCTCTCACTGGCCCAAGGGTCTTTCTTTATACATAAATGGATGCCTGGACAAGGACTTAACCTATTGACAGCTGCACCTACACTGGGGGAGTATGCTATTGTGAACCCAGTTACAGAAAGCAAGGGTCAACAGAGGAACCCCCACATCTTCCCAGGAGGGATTATCAATGAGCTGGTATTTTTATTACCACTTTACAGATGAGAACCTTAAGAGACAGAGACAGGAGAGATTGGTCCAGAGTCAGAGCATGCCAGACTTCCTGACAGATCTCAAAGCCTCTGTCTCCTATCCCTATGAGGAATATACTTTTGGATTGCCTGCATTTACCTTCCAGTTTGAAGACGGAGAGACTTCCAATGACAAGATGGAGGAATGAAGAAGGAATACCCCTGGAGTCCTCACAAATTCCTCTCCAAACAACTTGAAAACAGTCTGAAGATGGGTAACTACTTTTATTCTCCATTGATAAGGAGATGGAGAACCCAGTTGACCTAATTAATCAATTAACAAGCATTTATTAAGTAGCTGCTATGTACAGGGAACCATGCCAAGCACTGCAGATGTAAAGACAAAAAGGAAATAGACCCTGTTTTCACTGAATTTATGTTCTATCTAGAAAGATAGTATGTACTTGAGGAAGATAGTTGACACAAGACAGAGTGCCAGGTCTGGAATCTTGAGTTCAAATCTGACCTCAAACACTTACTTCCTGCATGAACCTGAACAAGTTACTTAACCCTGGTTTGCCTCAGTTTCCTCATCTGTAAAATGAACTAGAAAAGGAAATAGCAAATCATTCCAGTATATTTGCTAAGAAAACCCCCAAAGGGATCATGGAGAGTGACTGAAAACAACTAAACAAACAAAAAAGTACTTACCTAAAATAAATTCAAGCTAGTTTACAAAGGGAGCAGAAAAACATATAGAGAGGCTTCACATAGAAAGTGATATTTAAGCTGAATCCTGAAACAAGTTAGGGCTTCTAAAGGTGAAAAGAAGAATGGAAGAAGTGCACTCCAGGCCTGGGAGAATTGAGCTCGATACTGCCAGCCTTCTTGTCTGGTCCTGTCCTATTTTATCTGTTTAATACCTTTCAAGTTAATAAATACTTACAAGGATCTACTATGTGCAACATACTTTGCTAGGCATTAAGATGCAACACTAAAATAAGATAATAATTTGATCAGAGTGTCTAAGAATGTATTATCTAAGGCAGTAGGAATTACTTTTTTTTTTCTATTCATTCCTCTAATTCCATTGTCAGATGGAATTTTCTATAAGGAAACTTCCTACCAATAAAGATTTACAAATGTTCTCTGATTTCTAGTATTAGAGAGTTTGCAAAGAGCACTGAGGGGTTGAGAAATTTGCCCAGGGTTACTGTGAGAGAAATGATTATTATTAACCAATGATTTGGGAATATCCAAAGTTCCCCCTTTTTCTAAAGTCCTCATTTTCTTGTTCAAAGCCCAGCCTTTGAAAGCTATTACTGAGCTTGGCCAAAAATTTACCCCACCTAGCCCATCTTATCTAGATGAATTCCTGCCCATTGTGTTTCACTATGGCTTGTTTGGGTGAAATTAGATCCTTTGTCTTGATTGGCCAAAGTTGGGGGTAGTCTGAGTGTAGAGATAGTAGTCTCTTTGTCAAAGAGTACTGTGATGTCACTCTCATCCCCACATTGGAGTGAGTCCACTTTTCATTATAATATTCATTACCTCATTAATTTGTTAACCAGTCAGAGCTGATCACCACCCTCTGGAACATCTACTTTTTTCCAAGGGTATATGTAAACTGTGAGCCTGCCACCATGGTTGTCTCTGGCATTCAAGAGTACCACTGACCTTTATTATTAATAAAATGCTAGCAATATTAATAAAATAATGAATTACCCAGAAATTGTGTCTCTCAGACTTGTAAATGTTAAACATCACACAGTCAATAGGTGTTCAAGGTGGGATTTGATTCTAGGTCTTAACTGGACTCCCAGGCCAGCTTTCTATCCATTGACAGTATACCAATGTCATGTTGTCTCTCCATTGTAACACAAGGCATAATAATATATACAAAGGAGAGATCAAGATAAAAATGCTTTGAGAAATTTGAAAGACAAGTTTTTTTAGCTGGGGACATCAGGTAAGATTTCATAGCAGATTTAGCCAATGAATTGGGCCTTAAAGGAATTCAATTCAATGCAGTTCAAGGATTTAAATCAGCTGGATACTGAAGAGAACAAGCAGTTTATATAAGGTATGGTCCCTGACTTCAGGGAACTTACAATCACAAATAACAACAATATTAATATCACATAAGTACATTGTTGTTGTTCAGTTGTATCTGACTCTTTGTTACCCCATGGACCACACTGTCCATGGGGTTTTCTTTTTTTTGTCTTGTCTTTTTTGGAGGGGGAAAGGCAGGGCAAGTGCGGTTAAGTGACTTGCCCAAAGTCACACAGCTAGTAAGTGTTAAGTGTCTGAGGTCAGAATTGAACTCAGGTCCTCCTGTCTCCAGGAACTTTGTCTATTCACTGTGCCACCTAACTGCCCCCAATTTCTTAGCTAAAGATAGTGAGGTAGTTTGCCATTTCCTTCTCCAGCATGTCCCCATTTTATAGATGAGTAACTTAGGTAAGTAGGGGTTAAGTGATTTGTCCAGGGTCACATAGCTAGTGTTTGAGGCCACATCTTCCCAACTCCAGACCTAGTGCTCTATCCACCACATCACCTAGCTGTCCGTTCATAATTACATTAGGGAGGCACAAAAATATCATGAAGAGGTTCATTATATCCTCAGATCACTCCTCATTTCCTACCCAGCAGCACTCATTTTGAACTTTCTGGACTTCTCCACCATGCCCCTGGGCACCTCCTCTCACATCCTCTTCAGCTTTTTTTTTTTGTGCTGTCTTCTCCCTTTAGATTGTAAGCTCCTTGAGGGCAGGGACCATCTTTCCTTTTTTTATCCCCAGCACTTAGCAAAGTGCCCAACATATAGTAGGTGCTTAATAAGTGTTTATTGACTAATGAGGCTCAGGAGAAAAAGAGGCTTACTTAAAAGGAGTCAGGTGGAAAAGCCCAGAGTGGCCTTAGGAACATCAATGTTCCAATATGTCCAATATGGTTAAAACTTAGGGCACATAAGAAGCCCCTCCTGATCTGCCAAGTGCCCTCCCTCCCAAATTACCTTATATGTAGACATATATATGTATGTATACACACAAATATATATGTATATGTGCATATATTAACTTTATGCTATGTGTTTTGTAATAATGGCTTAACTCTAGTGGTTTGCGAAGTACTTTGCAAATATTTTCATCTGTTTTGATCCCTACAACAACCCTGGGAGGTAGGTGCTGCTATTATCTTACTTTGCCAATGAGAAAAGTGAGGCAGACCAAGGTTAAGTGACTAGCCCAGGGTCATACAGGTAGTAAGTGCCTGAAGTTGGCTTCAAACTAAGGTCTCCCTGACTCCAAACTCCCTGACGCTATTCACTGTACCACCTAGGGACCTTGTTATCTCCCCCATTAGAATGTAAACTCATTAAGATTAGATCTCATTTCATATGGTATCAGCTTTGTGTACTGTCATCAAATATTGAGTCAAAAAGTATTGAGATCCAAACCTGCCTCAGGCACTTACCAGCTATGTGACCAACCACGGGCATGTCATTTCATTTGTCTTAGACTGTTTCTTGAGCCTTAGCTAAAACCTTGTGTCCTTAGGTCTTAGCATAGTATTACACACATGATAGACAGGGATAAGGAGTGGACTTTAGATTTCCATGGTACAGGGAACTCCCAAATGGAGAAACTCATTCTGACAGTCCAGGTTAGCACTTCTCCAATGTATTGTCTTAGGGAAATGTCTAGAGTTGTGGTGTCAAACTCAAAGAAAAATGGAGACCATACTGAATTAGCAATAAAATGTAATGTTAGGGGAATCTAGGAGGTGCAGTGGGTAGAACTCTGATCTGGAATCAGGAAGACATGAGTTCAAATCCAGCCTCAGACATTTACTAGTTGTATGACCCTGGGCAAGTCACTTAATTCTAATTGAATTGCCTCCCCTCCCCCTCCACTCAAAAAAATATAAAATTATCTATGTTTTCATTTATTTTGTTAAATATTTCCCAATTACATTTTAATCTGATTCTTGCCCTACTTAGCAGCCCACTAGTAAGTGTTTGACATCTAGAGCACTGAAAAAAAAGTGACTTGCCCAGGATCATACATTGAGTTTGTCGTAGACAGGACCTGAACCCAAATCTTCCTGTCTGTGAAGTCAGCTCTCTATCTACCACTATCTCTCATGCTGAATGTAACGCAAATATTTTTTGAATTGAACTGAATTGAGTTGGTGGTAAAGAAGCTCCTATATTTGAATATAGACAAATAAGATATTAAAATAGCAGTGATGATCCTGGCCCAGAACTAGTTTCTTAGTCCTGCTCTACTGACTCCAGTGTACTAGATCCTATGCCTGGTATTCCTAACCTCAGTTAGAAGCTGGTGTCTGACCCTCACCTAGTGCCCTTCTTACCTCCACCCACCCAACTTCACCACCATCAAGGAAGATTTCCCAAAATACAATGAACCATCAGTAATGGAGGGACAGGATCCAGTTAATCTGAACTCCAGATTAATTCCATGGAACCACAAAGTCAGGCAGAGAGGCAACTAGATAGCAAAGTAGATAGAGACCTTGGGTTTGGAGTTAAGAAGACCTGAGTTCAAAACTGGCCTCACTTACTGTGGGACCCTGGGCAAGTCACTTGACTACTATCTGCCTCAGTTTCCTCATCTGTAAAATGAGGGGGCAACAGCACCTCCCTACAGCCCCTGGAACATGGTAGGTGCTTAATAAATGAATATTTTTGCGTGTGTTTTTTTAAATCTAATGAGAATGATAGACTCTAATAACAAGAGCGGACATCTGTCTTTCTAAATCAGGAATCAGCACTGCAGGCTTATGAGGTGCTTGTTAGTAGCACAGCTGCTGAAGTGGTGGAAACAAATGTGTATAGATACCAGGGGCTATGCAGGGCCCACACAAATACCCTCTTGTATTACAGGGAATATGAAAGGCCTCGTCATTTTTCAGTCATGTCTGACTCTTCATGACCCCATTTGGGGTTTTCGTGGCAAAGACACTGCAATGGTTTACCATTTCCTTTAGCTCATTTTACAGATGAGGAGCTAAGGCAAACAGGGATATGTGAATGATTTGCCCTGGGTCACACAGCCAGTAAGCGTCTGAGACCAGATCTGAACTCAGGAAGAGGAGTCTCATGAATGATTGCTAAATTAGTCATTAGTTCTGATCATATTTGTGTAATATAACAGCAAAGACAGCCACATCTCAGTCAGTGTCTATCCTTGTATTTCTGGGTAGACATAAAAACACAGATATGAATAGTTCTCTGCCCCTTGGTATATATATGACTAGAAGAACTCACTGGACCTATTTCCTTTTCTATAACATGATGGTTAGACTAGAGGGCCTCTGCCATCCCTCCCAGATCCAGATCTATCCCCCTGGATGCCCTGTAGTATTCAAGGTGGGAGAGATCAATCATTATGCCCTCATTGGTCAGTGGGAGCATAGTACCTGCTTCCTCCCCATAGCATGGTAAAGTCACTGTTCCTGAGGTCCTGACAGTGCCTCTGTCAACAGATTCATCTGCATGGGATTTGCATGCGTTTGTGTTACTCTCTCCTTCATCGTCTTTCTCTCTACCCTCATTTTTTAGGAAGTGAAGCCATGGCACAAATTTCAGAAAGCTTACTAACTCCAAAGACTCGGTAGCAGGAGTAACATTATTCAATTTGTTCTCTCCTTCCTTTGAGGGAGAGGTATTGTGATATAGTATAGGCAACTATGTGGCACAGTGAATAGAGTACTGAGTCTGGAGTCAAGAAGACCTGAGTTCAAATTTAAACTCAGATACTTAGTACCTGTGTGACCTTGGGCAAGTCACTTAACCCTGTTTACCTCAGTTTCCTCATCTGTAAAATGAGCTGAGAAGGCAATGGCAAACCACTCTAGAATCTTTGCCAAGAAAACCCCAAATGGGGATATGGAGAGTGAAGCACAACTAAAACAGCTGCATAACAACAAATAGGAGGCTTGTAGCCAGAAGACTTGGGTTTAAACCCTAGCCTCTTCACTGATCACCTGGGTGACCATCAGGAAGTCTAGTCTCTGTTATTCTGAATTGTTAGAATGAGAGGACTGGCCTCTAGATGGCCTCTAAGATCCTTTCCAACCTTAAATTTATGAACCTATAAGAAGGTACCAGGGTTCATTGAACCCTCCTCAGGCTTTCAATTTTGTTCATGACAAAAGCTAGAGAATCATCTGGCTGTCACTAGGTGTTACACTTTCCGCCAGACAGGTTCAAATAACCTCTGGAGGAAAAAAAAACCAAGCTCTCTTTGCTGTGGTGTTATGGAAGAAGCATCATCTCCAGGGGTAGAGACTGAGGTTGGGTTCCAGTTCCACCACAAAGGGCTGAGTATCCTTGGGGAAATCATTTAACCTCTCTGTGGTTCAAGATCCTTATCTATAAAATGGGTTTAATAATACTTGTACAACCTTCATTACAGGGCTATTGTGATAAAAGAAAATTGTAAACCCCTCCCCCAAGTGCTATATGAATATAAAATATTATTATTCTAATTACTTTTTTCATAATTATTATTATTCACATACCAAATTCATATATGTTCATATATACTATATACTATATTATTCATATGCCATAACATCAAGAATAAGGAAAACTTTGAACAGCAGAAGAAGGAGGCTCCATGCCCCAATGGAAAATACCAGAGGAATATAACCAACAAATTTTCCTCTATGTTGCCCCTGGCCATGGGCTTTTTGCCAGCTAAATCTTGGTATCCCAGTCAGGGGCTGGGCCACAGAAAACCTGAACATGGTCTGAGAAAAACTATCCTCATTCCTCAATTATGCTGACCTGTTCTCACATACACTGTGAATCAGAGGGGGGAACCTCTCCCTCTTCACCTAGGCTTCTTAGAAATCCTAGTTTCAGGGGGCAGAGCCAAGAGTAAAAACAGGGCTCTGGCTCCCATCACCTCCAATACATGTAAAAGAATGACTCTAAACAAATTTTAGAGCTACAGAGCCCACAAAGTGACAGAGAAACAAATCTCTCACTGAAGGCAGCTCAGCAGGCTGACAGCAAGGGTCTAGTGCTCCAGGCTGGGAGCTGAGTGCAGTCCCACGTGAGCTACAGGGTTCTGGCCCCAGGGCAGCCCCAACCAGCAGCAGTCGGAGCAGACTTCAGGAGAGTGAATCACCAGCAGCTGTGATGGTTTGCAGACTTCTCAACCCATAAGTGCCAAAAAGAAAGTAAAAGGTCAGTCAGGAACTCTGTTGGAACTGGGTGGAAAAGAGCACAGTCAGGCCCCTGCCCCTGGGACAAGAAGTGGCAGAGGTGCAGTGGCTCCAGCTGTTACCACATGACTGCCTATGGAGCCCCTGGCCTGCAGATCATAGGGGGACCAAGCAACTATTCTGAAGTTAATCATTCTTGCTTTAACCTGCTTGGATCTGGATCATGGTCTTGGGTAGTGGTCCTGAGTGTGTGGCGAGTGTGCCAGAGCTTGTGGGGCTGCAGAAAGGGCACCTTCCTAATAACTCTGGCAGCTGCAAAGACTCCAGAGATTTGGGACATAGCTCTCTGCAATCTGGAAGCAGAGTTCTACCATGGCAAAGAGCTCAAAAGTCAAGTAATTGGCTAGAAATATGAGCAAGCAGAGGAAGCACAAACAGAACATAGAATCCTTTATGGGGGATAGAAAGGATCAAAGTATGGAGCAAGAAGAAGACAATGAAGTCAGAACTCCTGCTTCAAAAGCTTCCAAGAAAAATATGAATTGTTTACAGGCCATGCAGGAGCTCAAGAAGGACTTTTAAAATCAAGTAATGGGCCGTGTAACCTTGAGCAAGTTGCTTAACCCCAATTGCTTATTAAAAAAAATAAAAAATTAAAAAATAAAGTAATGGAAGGGGAGGAAAAATTGGGAAGAGGAGAATCCTGAAAGAAAAATCCTGCAAGAAAATCATGAAAAGCAAGTCAACAGCCTGCTAAAGAAGACCCCCCCCCAAAACAAATACTGAAGAAAATAATACCTTAAAAAATAGACTAACCCAAATGGCAAAAGAGGCCCAAAAAGCCAATGAGAAGAAGAATGCCTTAAAAGGCTGAATTTGTCATATGGAAAAGGAATTTCAAAAACTCACTGAAGAGAATAATTCCTTCAGAATTAGATTGGAGCAAATGGAAGCTAATGACTTTTTGAGAAATCAAGATACTATAAAATAGATCCAAACAAATGAAAAAATAGAAAGCAATGTGAAATATCTCATTGGAAAAACCACTGACCTGGAAAATCAATCCAGGAGAGATAATTTAAAAATTATTGGCCTACCTGAAAGCCATGATCAAAAAAAAGAGCCTAGACAACAACTTTCAAGAAATTATCAAGCAAAATTTCCCTGATATTCTAGAACCAGAGGGCAAAACAGAAATTGAAAGAATTCGCCAACCACTTCTTGAAAAATATCCCAAAAAGAAAACTCCTAAGAATATTATAGCCAAATTTCAGAGTTCCCAGGTCAAGGAGAAAATACTGCAAACAGTCAGGAAGAAACAATTTGAGTATTGTGGAAACACAATCAGGATAACACAAGACCTAGAAGCTTCTATATTAAGGGATCAAAGGGCTTGGAATGTGATATTCTGGAGGTCAAAAGAGCTAGGATTAAAACTAAGAATCACCTACCCAGCAAAACTGAGTATAATGCTTCAGGGAAAAATATGGTCATTCAATGAAATAGAGGATTTTCAAGCATTCTTGATGAAAAAAAAAACAGCTGAACAGAAAATTTGACTTTCAAATACAAGAAGCAAGAGAAGCATGAAAAGGTAAATAGGAAAAAGAAATCATAAGGAACTTATTAAAGGTGAACTATTTACATTCCTACATGGAAAAAATGATAATTGTAACTCATAAGACTTTTCTCAGTATAAGGATAGATGAAGGGAATATATATGTATACATACATACATATGTATGTATAGGAGTGTGTGTGTGTAGAAATATATATGTATGTATATGTATACATAGACAGATAAGTTGAATATGAAGGGATGATATCCAAAAAAATAAAATTAAGAGGTGAGAGAGAAATATATTAGGAGAAGGAGAAAGGGAGAGATAGAGTAAGGCAAATTATCTCATAGAAAAGAGGGAAGAGTTGGGCAGTCAGGTGGTGCAGTGAGTAAGAGCACTGGCCCCAGCCTCGGGAGACCTGCGATGGGTTCTGGACTCAGATACTTGGCACCCACACAAAAAATAACTGGCCGTGTAACCTTGAGCAAGTTACTTAACCCTGATTGCTTAAAAAAAAAAAGAGGCAAGAGAAAACTGTTACAATGGAGAAGAGCAGGAAGGTGAAAGGGAATGGGTTAACCTTACTCTCATTAAATTTGGCTTAAGAAGGGAATAACATAGACACTCATTTGGGTATCTTACTCTACAGGAAAATGGGGGGGGGGGGGGGAATGAGGGGGAATCATAGAAGAGAGGGCAGATTGGAGGAGAGGGTAGTTAGAAGCAAACACTTTTGAAAAGGGACAGGGTTAAAGGAGAAAACAGAATAAGTGGGGGGCGAGATAGTATGGAGGGAATTATAGTTAGTCTTTTACAATATAACTACTATGGAAATGTTTTGTGTAATTACACATGTACAATCTATAATGAATTGCTTATCTTCCCAGTGGGGGTGGGTGGAGGAGGGAAAAGGGGGGGAAAAAGTTGGAACTCAACGTTTTAAAAACAAATGTTTAAAGTAAAGTTGGGGTGAGGGTGAGGGAGGATATAAGAGAGAACAGATTGGGGGAAGGGGTATTCATTAGGCTTGCTATTTTGGGGTGGGTAGCAGAAAGACAGGGAGAAACATTGTAACTCAAAATCTTGTGGAAATGAATGTTGAAAACTAAAACTAAATAAATAAATTAGGAGGTGGGGAAGAGATACTAATTTCCTCCAAAGCTCAGCTCAAGGACCACCGTTTACCTGAAGCTCTTCTTGAAATTTACCCCTAGATAGCCTCAATTGCTAGTGCCTTTCCCTCCCTTCAAAAAAATAAATCATATATATGTATATATAATATATCTTATGCTTAATGGAGTATATATTTAAGTATAAGTATATAATATAAATTTATTGTGTAGAAAACAGAAATATAACTATAGATATATAGTTATATCTAGTTAAATATTAACTACCTAATAGCTATATTAATACTATATAATTATATGTTGTTATATTAGTATAATTCATTGATAGCTATATATTAACTATAAATATATTAAATTAACTCTAAATTAACTACATTTGACTATATCTATAGATCATATAGACAATTAGATTCAGGATATCCCAAAAGTCTTAATGCAGTTTTAAGCTTTAATAACTTCAGAAGTATAAAGACTACAAACTTACCAAAAAACATTTGAAAGATTATTTATTTTAAATATTGATAGAGTTCTTATTAAAATTCAACATAACTACCATCTTGTGGTCTACACCACTATAATTAATTATTAAACTTTGCAAAAACTTTCATCAACAACAGTGAAGATACCAAAAGAATTGCATTTGTACTCCTAGCCTTAAGATCATCTTAAGAATGAGGTTTTGATGGATACCAGACAGTTGAAAAGAAAATAATGGAGAGAGATAAAGTGATCAAGGTTGACAAGTAAGAAGGTCTCCTCTAGCAAACAAATCTGATAAAGAGTCACCCAGAAACAATGCATGATTACAGGGTATCCCATCTTATTAATATTAAAATTTGCTATTAAAAATTCACAGAACTAAATTAAGCGCAAAAGAAATTTAAATAAAATTTCCAATGATATTGCTGTAAATTTGTAGCATTTATGCTTTTGATGTTATTAAAACTTATGATTGCACTAAGACTTTTGGAACACTGAATTTAAATATATATGTATGTATGTATGTGTGTATATGTTTGTATGTATGTATATATGTATACATTGTCTTTCCAATGTAATATAGGTTCCTTGAGTGAAGAAACTATTTCAATTTTATAACCCTAGCATCTAACACAATATCTGGCACTTAATAATCACTTAAGAAATTAATCAATCTGATTAATTAACGATAGTTTTCACTTTGTCCAACATACTCACTCTGAATGATACAGGTAGAAACTTGAATAATCTGTACCTCACTTTAAACCCAGTGTTTTATTTGAATACACACACACATACATACCACACATTGATATGTTATAAAGGCATTCATATATATTGTAAAAGAATTCATGGCCAATGGAAAGTCCCCTTCAGGCAGTTAAATGACTAACAGTCTAATTGACGCACTCATGCAGGAACAGGTCTTTTGGCTAATTATGTGATCTTGGAAAAATTTTGTATTTATATGCCTGATAAAACATATGTATACAAATGTAAGTATGTGTTGTTTCCCACAATATAATGTAAGGTCCTTGAAAGTAGAGGTGGTTTCATTTTTAACTTTGTATCTACTCACTCGTCAAACTGATCTTGCTAAAATACAGATCTGACCATGTAACTGTCCTCCTCAATAAATTCTAGTGGCTCCCTATTACCTCCATGATCAAATATGTAATCTTCTCTTTGGCTTTTAAAGCATTCCATAACCGGGTCACTTCCTACCTTACAACTTATCTATTTCCTTTCTTTGTTGTACTTCTCAGGGATGTAGTATATATTTAAGTATAAATATAAAATATAAATTAATTATGTAGAAAATTTTAGAAATGTAACTGTAGATATATAGTGATATCTAGCTAAATATTAACTACCTAGTAGCTATGTTGATTCTATATAACCATATGTTGATATATTAGTATAATTCATTGATAGCTATATATTAATAATAAATATATATTAAATTAACTCTAAATTAGCTAGAGTTAACTAAATCTATGTATTATATAGATAATTAGATACAGGATGTCCCAAAAGTCTTAGTGCAGTTTTAAGCTTTAATAACTGCAGAAGTATAAAGGTTACGAATTTACCAAAAAACATTTGAACAGCTACATATTTTAACATTTAAATATTGATAGAGTCCTTATTAAAATTAGCTTAAATTGAAATGATGCTTCAATGAAAGCCTGCCCTGTGTCCCTAGCAGTGTCCATGACCCTGTCCCAACAATCACATTTTTATCTTTCTTTGTATTCCCTAATGCTTAGGATAGTACTTGTACATTTATTAAGCATAATAGGTGTTTAATAAATGTTTATTGACTTGTTCTTGACTTTCAGTGTCTGGAAACGAACCTTTGCTTCCTGCCCCTTCCCTTCCCTTTGAAACCTAACCTCTTTCACTCCCTCTGGGTCTTCCTACTAGCACTCCTTAGACCTCCAGGTATATTATCAGATATTAAATCCTTAGTTACTTCTCATCCAGATCTGCTTCACTCACCTCACTCTCCACTATGCAACATGAACTGGTCAACCACCTTGACCCCTGTGCCACTGGCATACCCTTTATTTAATGTAATGATTTATAGTCTCAGGAGGAGCTCAGGAGGTGCAGTGAATAAAACACTGGGCCTGCAGTCAAGAAGACCTAAGTTCAAATCCAGCCTCAGACACTGGCTAGCTACATGACCCTTCGCAAGTCACTTAACTTTGTTTGCCTCCGTTTCCTCATCTATAAAATAACCTGGAGAAGGAAATTACAAACCAATCCAGTAGCTTTACCAAGAAAATCCCAAATGGAGTCATGAAGAGTAACTTAACTGAACTGAGTAACATAGAAAAGAATAACATAACTGAAATGACTAAACTACAATAGCAAATGGTAATAATTGCTAACATTTATATAGTGCTTACTACTTGGTACACACTGTGCTAAGCACATTATAATTATTATCTCATTTTATCCTCACAACCACCCTGGAAGGTAGGTGTAATTATTATCCCAGTTTTGCAGATGAGGAACTGAGGCAAACAGGTTAAATGAACTGCCCCAGGATCACACAGCCAGTAAGCATCTGAGACCAGATTTGAACCAGTCTTCCTGACTCCAGGCCCAGCACTCTATACACTTGGCTACCTAGCTGGCAATGCCAATTATCATCTCATTTGAGCCTCACAACAGCCCTGTGGGGAAGGTGCTATGATTACCCCCATTTTACAGATAAGAGAACTGGGGTATATTTGTAAAAGAATTTGAATCATCTTCCCAATTTTAGTCAATCAACAAATATGTATTTAGCCCTTACTATATGCCAGGCACTGTGCTAAGAAGGTAAAAATAGTCCCTGCCCTCAAGGAGCTAATGGTCTAATGGGAAATACAACACTTAAATAACTAGGTACATTTTGCAGTTTTAGATATACACACAGAGAGATTAGATGGAAAATTATGTAAGGAGGGGGAGGCATTAGCAGATGAGGTAATAGAGAAAATCCTCTTGCAGGAGGTGTGATTCTGAGTCTTGAAAGAAGATTGGAAAACCAAGAGATGGAGATGAGAAGGGAAAGAATTCCAGGAAGAAGGGATGGCCAGTACAAAGCCAGGACATGAGAAACAGCATGTAGGCCAGCATAACTGGATTGTAGAGTGTGTAAAGGGAATTAATATGTAATAAGACCAGAACATTAGGAGGAAGTCAGGTTGTAAAGAGCTTTAAATGCCAAACAGAAGACTTCATGTTTTCTCCTGGAAGTCACAGCAAGACAATAAACTGGAATTTATTGAGTAAGAGGGTGTCACAGAGACCCATACTTTAGGAAAATCATTTTGGCAGTTGAGTAGAGGGTAGATTTGAATGCAGAGAGACTTGAGCAAAGGAGATCAATTGAAAGGCCATTATAAGAGTCCATTTGATAGATGATAAGGGTCT
The DNA here is from genome assembly GCF_028583685.1 of Petaurus breviceps papuanus. NCBI lineage: Eukaryota > Metazoa > Chordata > Mammalia > Diprotodontia > Petauridae > Petaurus > Petaurus breviceps. The sequence continues at coordinate 3,741,657 of NW_027187351.1, forward strand.
AAACTAAGATGGTGACTATCTAAATGAAGGAAGAGAGACATATGTGGAAGCTGTTACAAAGGTAGAAATGATAAGACTGATCTATGGATTGGATGCATAAAACAATTACAGTAAAGATTCAAGGATGATATCAAGGTTGTATAACATGTACTTAATAGAAGGCAAAAGCAAGAATAATTATAACTTACACTCAATAGAAAGAAAGAGTATGAATAATCAAACTGAAATAGTCCATCCATAAAGCTGGGTCACACTATCCCATCACTGCACAAAATGTCTGGTAGAGAGATGGGTATGCATATTAACAGCAGAAGGGCACATGAGTAGAGAAATTCTTCTGTTCGGGGTAACTCATGGTTTTGTATGGCAGGCCTAGATGCCCTTGTTCTCTTTAGAGCATGCACCACATATTACCTGCTAGGCAAAACCACTTCTCTTCTTCCTGTTCCTCTTCTGGTCATCACAACTTTGTCAGTCATTTATTGACAGCTGCTCTTAGGTTACTGAAGCAATGGCAAGCTCTTTTAGTACTGTAGCAGCAAGCACCCCAGCGTCCCCAGAGTGGCTGCTCACACGGGTTCTTAGATCTGTTTTGATAAAGGAAAGCAACTCAAAATGGGTTAACAAGCTTACTTTAATCAGTCAAACATATATCGTTTACCTCGTTCGGGGGAAAAAGGTCAGCACCCTGAACTTCAAAGTATACAGGCAGAATAATCAAGACAGAAACAGATCAAGTAGACAGCTTTCCAAATTGTCCAACCATTACATCCATAACAAATCAACATCTGGGTTTTTCAAAGCCGGGGGGCTCTGGACAACGGCTTCCCAGAATCCATATCAAATCAAAGAACACTTCTCAAAGTGAGCCCCAAAACAAAGCTACACATCAGGGCTTATAAAGCCTTCTCTTGGCTCAGAGAATGTAACAACCTTATTGACTCACTGGCCAATCAAGAAGTATCTACTGAAAAACAAGCCTCCCACCCCAGGCTCCAGGTGCACTTTAGCTTAGGGGCAGGGAAGATCTTTAAATTTACATTCCCATTACAAGTACACAGCCAATGTGCACAGGGTGCTGAGAAAATATTCTCTTTCCCAGGCAGAAATTAAGAGATTCCCTTAAGTCAGAGAATTGATAAATTCTTCCACGTCTGCTCTGGGACCGAGTAGTTTCTCTCACAGCTGCAGTGAAATTGCTGCTTCCTTTGTACACTAGATATTGACATATTGGAGCCCCAAAACAGTAATTCTAAAATATTGGTGAGAACAGATCACCATAGAAAGCTGGCAAATCTATTCTCTTTAAAATCTGTGTGTTGTCTTCCTTCTACTTCACCTATATGTTCCCTTGTCTTGATTTGGCCCATTTGGTCATCAAGCTAAATTCACCACAATATTTTTCTCTAAACAATTACTTTTCAAGATTTTATAAGCTAACATTACTGATAATATTCTATCATTTGCCAGAATATGTGTATGAGCATATGAATGACTTGCAAATGAGCTAATATTATGAACCAATATTTCCCTTGATTCTAATGTTTTTCTGTGTGGCAGAGAAGCTTGCTAATGGAGGCAGGTTCTAGGTTTGATAGTGACCATTTAAAGTGCCCTAAGAAATGGCAATAATCTGAGCCAATATCTTCACTTTTATCCATTTCCTACTTTTTGGAGGTAACATCTTTTTATGACAGGTAACTTTAAATGGTTTTGACTTCCCATCTTTATCATTTTTTTGAAATTTTAGTAATAAATCTTGGCTTTTTTCTAACCATGTAAATGATCCAAATGATATAGACAATTGATTATGAAATTACTCCCATTTTGATAACTGTTTCCTTTCTATTAAGATATAGTCAGTTTCACTTGAGTGCATATACATGTTTGTTCAGTGCTCACCACATCTAGCATCTTCTGACTTTCTTCTTACAAAGTTTCCACGTTGTATAAATGTGAAACTTTGGAGAAGTGCACAAGCCCTGGTCTGTTTCACATCATTATTCAAAATTTGTTTCAGTTTTTTGTTTGTTTGTTTTTTACATCACCTTTATATCTAACTATATTTTCCTACCCTTCCCAACTTAAGGAGCCATCCTTTATTTTTTAAAAAGAGGAGAAAGAAAGAAAAAAGAAGGAAGGGAAGGAGGGAGGAAAGGAGGGGGGAAGGAAGAAAGAGAGAAAGAAAGAAAAGAAGAAAGAAAGAAAGGAAAGAAGAAAGAAAGAAAGAAAGAAAGAAAGAAAGAAAGAAAGAAAGAAAGAAAGAAAGAAAGAAAGAAAGAAAGAAAGAAAGAAAGAAAGAAAGAAAGAAAGAAAGAGAGATGGAGGGAGGGAGGGAGGGAGGAAGGAATAAGGAAAGAAAGAAAGACCTCCACCTCTGCAAAGAAGGAAAGGAGGTAAATTTTCTCATCTCTGCTCCAGAGCTAATTTCAGTTATTATAATTATGCAATGTTCAGTTTTGACTTTTTTATTATTTCTTTTTACATTGTTGCAGTCTTTGTGCATATTGTTTTTTCTGATTCTGTTTTCTTCCCTCTATATCAGTTCACATATTTCTCCTCATTTTTCTCTTAATTCTTCATATTAATAATTACTTGAAGCATAGTAATACTTCTTTAAATCTAAGCACCTCAATTGGTTTAACCTCTTTAATTTCTTGATTATAGGAGGCACTAACAAAGTTAAATGATCTTCCACATTCAGAAATCAAATATTTTAGAAACATTTCCATTAAAATGGTTAACATTTATGAAATATAGGCATATAAAGAGGTAAAGCTTCTTTTATCTGGAAAATTCACTTATGTGGAATACTTGACAATGCATGATCAATGGGATCTTTTACTGTTGTTTTTTGAATCCCCAAAAATGTTGTTTTCCATGAATTTAGAGTTTCCATGAGGAAATGGGCACTTCAGCATATGCCAATCACTGTACTGACTAGAGCTCCCTCTGTTCAAGTTAAGAAGAACCTAAAATAAATCACACCATCAGGGAGCAACACCACTAAGGCAATTAATATTTTTCTTGTTTAGGATCCCAGCTGAGATTTCTGAAGCATAGCCTTCATTTTTTAAATACATGCTAGTTGCATTAAAGTCACATGTGTTTGCAACCCAGTAGAGTGCTGGATTTAGCACTCTAGAATGTCTTAAAGCATTTTGAGCCTTGAAATGGAAAGATTCTGCCCCACCCATGCAGATTAATACCTAGCAGCTGGGAGGATACTCTAATCTCTCTCTCTGTCTCTGTCTGTCTCTGTCTATCTCTCTCTTTCTCTCTTTGTCTCTCTATCTCTGTCACTCTCTTGTCACAATCTCTCTTTCACCATGAATATTTACAAAAATATATATGCATATATGTATATAGATATACATACACACATTCATGTTTTATGTGTATATGTATATACATATCTCTAAGTCATTATCTCTGCTATGCAAAATAAGAAGAGTATAATAAGCACAATAATAACAAATTATATTTACTCAATCAACAAGTATTTCTAAAGTAACTATGCAAGGCCACATGGTAGGTGCTAGGAATTCAAAGACAAAAATGAAACAGTCTCTGCCTCCAAAAGGTTTATATATATATATAGGTGGAGACAATGGGTGTATTGCGTGTGTATCACACACACATACATACAGTTATCCTTTCCACATTGCAACTTAGCCCATCATAATTTCAATATATCACGAGTCAGCATAAGAAATTAAATGACAGGGGCAGCTAGGTGGTACAGTGAATAGAGCACTGGCCCAGGAGTCAGTAGGACCTGAGTTCAAATACAGTCTCAGACACTTGACAGAAAAACTAGCTGTGTGACCTTGGGCAAGTCACTTAACCCCAACTGCCTTTCCTTCTCCAGGTTCTATATGTATGTATGTATATGTGTGTATAGTATTGTATAATATCAACATATTTTATCTTTTGATACTATAATAATTCAGACCTTCTCTGGTATGAAGGGAAGGGCAAAACTTTAACACAGATCTTCCAGATCATGGGAGGCTATGCCCTTAACCCCCATGATATGGAAGGGATAACTGTGCATTACACACACACACACACGCACTCACACACACACAAATACAAACATACACACACATATATATGCACGCATATATACATATACACATGCAGAGAGAGAGAGAGAGAGAGAGCTGCTTTCATTCCATTTCAATCTGAGAAGAGGCAGTACTAATGGATAATTTTGAGAAGTGCTGAATGAACAGTTGTAAGACAACTTGCCAAGGCACCACGTTCAGAATCATGTCAAATGGCCACATACAGCCCACAACTGTCCTAAGAGTGGCCTAAACCAGATTAACATATAATTGGGAAATATTTAACAGAATAAATAAAAATAGACAATATCAATACTTGGTTTCTAAGTTAGCATGAGGCCTGTAGGGATCTTTATGTACAGTTTGGTGCCTCCCCCCATTTTTATTTGAATGTGACATCATTGCTCCAAAACATCTAGCATCCTTGATAGGCACATTTGAGCAGTTTAATTAGAACAAGGCGTGGATAGGCAAGTCAGATAGCCCTGAGCTAATATATCTGAGAATTCAGTTTCAGTGCCAGCTTCTCTAGGTTCAAGGCAGTCCAATGGGAATTTATTCAGTATCCACTATGTTCTCGTCACTACACTGGGTGCTGAGGACACAAAGACAAAAACAAAGCTCCCCACCAAGGAGCTTCTTTCTACTGGAAGGACTAACACTGTGTAAGCTGATGATCCGGTAGTTGCTTTGCAGAGTCATGCAAACCCATCTGTGTGGGGGTCCCCAGTAGGGAACAAGAGAAGGAAGCTATTGGCTTGATAGGAAAGAGTGAGGACTGAATTAGGAGGTTACAATAATATTTTGGTCCTCTAAAATTAAGCCCAACAGGGCTCAAAAAGAGCATCATTTCTGTTGTGGGAGACCATAAAGCTAATTCAGTGGTGCAGATAACACTATCCCTTATTCATTGAGAGATGTGTGGAATTAATCACACCCAGAATGGCTTTAGGTGGTTGGGTCCAGTATCCCTCCTATCTCTCTGAGACTTAGTTTCCTCACTGGTATTAATCTAGATGGCAGAGAAGCTAAGTGGCACAGTGGATAGAATTACTGACTTGGAGTCAGGAAGATTCTTCTTCATGAATTTAAACCTCACCTCAGACACTTACTAGCTGTGTGATCCTGGGCAAGTCACTTAACCCTGTTTGTCTCAGTTCCTCACCTATAAAAAGAGCCAGAGAAGGAAATGGCAAACCACTCTAGTAACTTTGTCAAGAAAACCCCCAATAGGGTTATGAAGAGTCAGCTGCAACTGAAATGACCATAGAACAACAAACTAAATGACTTTTAAGGGCCCATCCAGCCCTAAATCTAGGCTGCCCCCTATGATGCCATTCCATTAGCAGGTGTTCAAATCCAGTCACCTGGGGGGCAGCTGCAGTAAGATACCAGGCTAGGAATGGAAAAGAGCTGATGAACATATGTTCTGCCCTAGGGAAGATAGTCCTAGAGGTCATTCATATGGAAGTATGGGAAAGAAAAACCTGGGGAAAAAAGAAAACTTATATTCAAGACCCTGATTCATAGAATAAACTTTTTAAACATGTTTTTAGTTGTGAGGGTTTTTTTTGCTTTTTGGAGGGGAGAAGGTAGGGCAATTGGGGTTAAGGGACTTGCCCAAGGTCACACGGCTAGCTTTTGTGTATGTGTGCATGTGTTAAGTGTCTGAAGCCGGATTTGAACTCAGGTCCTCCTGACTCCAGGGCCGGTGCTCTATTCACTGTGCCACCTAGCCACCCCCTTCATAGAATAAACTTCAGGGAGAAAAGGAGTTAGAAGGGGTCCTTGGGATGCTTATTCCAGTCCTCTATCCATTAAGAGAAGGAAAAGAGCAGGGTCTACAGAAAGAAGACCCTTGAGATATAGGATAGAGATGCACTAAAATAGAAGTGCTATGTACTATATAAACCCATCAGCAGAATGGATCACCACGAATCCCCAGCTCCTCAAGTAAGAAGGCATCCCTGAAAGTGATGAACAATTCCTCTTGCTAGGACATGTGGAGAGGCAGAACATCTCCCTCTCTTCAGGAGAAAAAAGGAGAGAGGGAGGATGAACCTTGGAGGGAAGGCAAAATCAGGTGACTGGAAGCTCATGGGATCAAGGGGACACAGAAACCCATGAGGACCTCAGCTGAAAATATGGAGGAAAAGTTCTTTTCACAGCTCTTACCACTGCAGGAACAGCTAAACTGATCAATAGGCCATTTATTTAACACCAAGAGGAGCCTTTGATGGCACTGGTATTTCTCTAAGGACCTTGAAAGTTTTCAGGGAGTACAACAGCTTCTGATATATGCATGACTTGATGGAGACAGAGACCTGACATTATTTGGAATGACGAGTGGATAACCTGGGATGCAGAGTGCCAGAAAAGGAGTCAATATGGGGGGAAGAGATTGCAAGGCACAGACAAGCTACAGTGCCTGCATCTCTCTTGTATGGTCATTATGACATCCCCTCAATTTCTAGAACTTTCTCTCTCATAGTACCTTGCATGTAACTACTTTGCATATATATGTGTTTGTATATATAGATCAAGCAGCAGATAGGTGGGGCAGTGGATAGAATACTGGCCTTAGAGACAGGAGGACCTGAGTTCAAATCTAGCTTTATGTACTTACTAGTATGACCCTGGGCAAGTCACTTAACCCCATTTACCTTAATTTCCTCATCTGTAAAATGAGCTGGAGAAGGAAGTAGCAAACCACATCAGTATCTTTGCCACAAAAATCTCAAATGGGGTCTCAAAGAGTCAGACACAAAGAACTGACTAAACAACAACATATATAGATCAAATAGGTACATTGTTGTAAATGTATACTATGTATATTATACAAAGTAATATATTTATATATTAACTTTATAATTGTGCTATGTGTGTGTATATTTGTGTATGTTTTTATATTTGTATGTACTTGTTTCCTTCATCAGAAAGCAAGCTAATTTCAAGTAGGGATTATTCTTTGTACTTGTATTCCCAGAGCCTAGTACAGTGGCTGGCATATAATAGGCCCTTAATGAATACTTGATAATTGACTGATTGATGACTAAGAAGTATTGATGGGCATTCATGTTTGACCTGGTCATGCTTCATACTTGCTAATTCAGGGATCATAGACTTAGAACTATAAGGAAATTATAGTTCTAACTATAGGTTATCCATTTCAGCTCCATTTAAAAGATGGAGAAATTGAGACCCAATTTATCAAATATTATTAATTAAGTATTTTACTATATGCCAGACACTGTTCTAAGCACTAGAGGTACAAAGAAAAGATAGTCTGTTCTTTAGGTGCCCACGTTCTAATTGGAGAAAAAATATGTAAATAACTAATACACACAAAATATGTATGAAGTAGATAGGATGTAATTTCAGAAGGGAAATCACTAGCAGTCAAGGGAATTAGAAAAAGCCTCCTAAGAGTCACACAGGTGGGAGGGACAGAGCTAGGTTCTTATTCTTTGTTTGTCATTGATGGCTATATAATTCTGTCTTCTGGAAAGACAAAACATTTTAGGGAACAAAGATCTGAACTATTTAGTGGGAGAAAAGGGCTCATGTACGGAAGTAATGGCAGAATCCAACCTTTAATTGAATATAAGTGCCTTGTGGGCAAGAACAATTTGATTTTTCTCTGTGTACTGCAATCACCTGACACATGGTAAATGTTTAAAAAAAATGGTTGTGGCAATGTATTGAATTTACTCAAGAAAAGTTTTGAAAGGAATTCAGACCAGCTTTCAAAGTGTTCTGAATGTCAGGTTAAGATGATTGGACCAGGGACGGCCAGGTGGCTCAGCGAGTAAGAGCACCGGCCCCAGTGTCGGGATGACCTGGGGATCAAATCCTGGCTCAGATACTTAGCACCACACCCAGAAATAACTGGCTGTGTAACCTTGAGCAAGTTACTTAACCCTGATTGCTTTAAAAAAAAAAGATGATTGGACCAAGGACAGGAGTAATAGTACCAGATACTGACTGACTAGAACAGATAGATGGAGAAGAATGACCCAGAAAATGATGAGTTTGTAGAACTTGAACTCTAGAAACAGGATATTCAGAAGATTCAGCTCAGTTTCCCCAGGGACTGTGCCTATTAGGCAAGATTCCCAAGAGGATGGACTTAATTTGTTTTAAATGTAAGAGTAATACCATCATCTCAGTGGGTGAATAGTTGAAGTGTTTTGTTCCCTGTGGCTTTTAGATATCATTGTATCAATTTGGAATCTTGAAATAAATGAGTTGTAGAAACAGATCTAATTTAGTGTGGTACTTCCATATTCTGATGGATCTTAGGTCTCATCAAAGTGAAAATCATCCTTTGTTTCGGAGAGAAGGTTTGGGTCAATGAAAGCACTGTAAGATAACCCAAAGGCAACCCAACCCACTCTTCCAGTTCCTCATCTATACACAGGATGTCTATACCTTGTCCAAGATATATGTACTGATGGAACAGTTCTGTGACTGATCCATTTAATTACATATCATAATCTGGACAATAAGCATTCATAATCTATTTAATTTTTCCTTTGTAGACTGTTAGTCTGAAGTATTTTGAGTGAATATGTATTTAATTTAAGAGGCTTTCCAGTGTTACAGAGCTTTATACAATAAGCACAATGTTACCCATTAACAGTCATAAAAACAGGGGACTAGGGCATCCTCTCTCATGAAGGAGACCTAGCTCTGGGTTCATGCACAGAGTAGATTCAATCACTGGGGAGCCTGGCCTATAAAAAGAGGAATCAGCCTCCTTTTTATTGCCTCTGACTTTTTATCCCTCTCCCTGGAGCCCTGATGGAAATCATGTAAGATTTAACAAGGGTTTTATGCATGACTATGGTTTTCCCCAAAAGGACCACAAAGGCATATATTGTATAGTATAAATCAAGTATAGGATGTCCATTTCCTCCACATAAGAGACTAAATAAGTATGACTGACAAAGACAACATAAAGTAGTCACTCATAATTCCTATTATATAGGAATATATGTGTATATATATACATATATATCTATATAATTCCTGGAGTCTGATATTAAATCATTAAACACTTAATATATCTGCTGACCAACCATTTTATCTTCACCTCAACTTTGCACCGTCCAGACAACTGCTTTGAGTTCCCTGCCTTCTGGATGGGGGTCAGTCTCCTAGTGGAGCCATCTGCTCTGAGAAGATGGTAGTTATAGAAAATTCTTTCCATTTCCTGTCATCTCCAGCTGAAAAACCTAGGAACTTTGGATGTAGCCACTCCCCAAAAGCATATCTTTCACGACTACTATTAGATCACTTGCTCAGGAAAAGTAACATAAGCATAAGAGATAGTTAGGGCCCTTAGTTCAGGCTTAGGCTCCCCTAGGTAGCATGTATGCTCACTGGGATGTGCCAATAACCACTACAGCTGCTCTGGGGAGGGGAGTCCCTCCTCCTTCTTCATTGGATATTTAAGGGGGAGTGTCAAAGAGTCTACAAACATACTCAAACACACACACACACACACACACAAACATCCTCTTTTCCCTTCCTCATCCCAGATTTCTAGTTCTACAACCATAATCAAATAAATACTGTCATTGCTATTAGAAATGTCAATATGTTTATCTATTCCCTTATAGCTTTACTTGCTATCCCTAAAACTTTCCAAACCAAAATATTCGTCCCTGGTTACGATAGATAGATAGATGATAGATAGATAGATGATAGATAGATAGATAGATGACAGTCTTCTTCTATTACACTATAAGTTCCTCACCTTCTCTTTTATATTTATTTTTATCCCCAGAGGTTAGTACAGTACTTGGCACAGAGTGAGGGCTTAATAATTTTTTTTTTCATTCAGAGGAATTATTCGTAGGGGTTGGTTATGGAAATATGGAGCCAGAAGACAAGAGTCACAGCTTTCGAGGTCCACTGAACCATTCTTCCTGGTTTTGATATAACTCCCTCCAGCCACGATGATGGGATTCAAAGTGGAAAAGGAGGAGAGGGGTGGGGAGAAAGGAAAAGGAGAGGAAAGAAAAGAAAAGAAAAATGTTCATGGAATCTTTTTTTTAATTTAGAGAAGAGAACAGAAGGCCAGAAAGAAGTACAGACAAGTAGGACAGCTTTGAAAACTACACATTGAACTTATTATTAGATAATTAAAAGAAAAAGCAAGCTGTACATTATAGAGATCTACCATTTCATTTTTTAATAAATGCCTATTTTGTCTGATGCTTGTTACGTTCAGAATAAAAAAAAATAAAGAAAGAAGCACAAAAAGTTTGTGCCCATATCCAAGATAGTTTGGAACAGCAAGGTCAGAGTCAGATTAGAACCCACATTCTCAGGGTCCTTATTTCAGGTCAGTTTCTGTGAGGTACACTTCTTCTTCCTTGTGACCTGGAAGTCTGTGAACCAAACTCATCAAGAGTTGACATTCAAGTGCTCCCTTATTTCTTCTTGTTAGAAGGAAGCAGAAGTTAGCCAAATGTGACAGGACTTTGATTATTCTCTCTGGTATTTTCCATAGTTTTTTCCCTAGGAGTTCAAGAGAAGGTTAAAGAGGAGAAGAAATGTGGAACTCAAATATTTCCATAACTTTGTTCTCTATTTTCAACTTTCTTGAAGTTGAAGCAGTACCTTTTATCTGGGTTCCAAGGAGACATAAGGCATGCCTTATTTATGGAGAACAACTGGTGCCAAACTTCAAAGAGGAAAAGAAGGCAAGGCAAAGACGAGAAGGGAAAGACTTTGAAGTTTTCTGTTCTTCGACATACAATGAAAAGGACAAGAAGCAACAGCTTCAGGGACCAGACTTCACATTAGCCCACGGCTGCCCACTTTTTCTCATTGCTATTGTAAATGTTCAAAGTCCTGTGTGCCATGGCTTAAGTAATACAACCCTGGCAGCAGTCACAGGCAGCCTCCTGCCACCATCTTCCCAACAATCACACCAACGTTTTTAATCCAAGGTCCCCTTGGGAGTATGGCCTCGGGATATTGAGTTTATAATTCTGGCTTCATTAAGTCCTTGACAGCCCAAGAAAGCAATCTGGAAAAGAGGCTATTTAAAAGTGCCATTAGAAGTACTTTGTTTTTCTCTTGCAACTTGACTAAACTCATTGAGCTATGAGGTATTTAGAGGAGGGAGGTGGTAGGGACAATGCTTTCCCATATTACAATTTCAGTACACATTATTCATATTTGCCCTTTATATGCTGATAATCCTTAAAAGTATTTTCAAATGGTGATGTGTTTTAAGATTTGGAGGTCTGAATTTTGGAGGAGTTTAAGATAGAGCCTGGCATTGCTATGGAGGCACTATCCAATATCCATCAGTCAATGAAAGCTTTAGAACAAGGACCAATGACAATACTGATCATGGAGAATCCTTAGGAATAAAGGGGAAGAAATCAGGGAAAGAGGTGGAGAGTTCAGAGAGTAGGGGATGTGTGTATGTTGCCCATATAGGTTATGAATGTCCACATGGGTCATCCAAAAATTATAGTGGAATCAGAAACTCAGTGGTGATGCTCTACTATGGTACTCCTTAGCTAGCTTAGGTGATAAACAGAAATAGCAAAGAGAATGAATATTAACCTAAAGTAAAATTTTTTTAAAATCCCATCATGCATTCGATATTTTGAGAGCTACCTGGAGTGAAGAGGGAAAGGAAAGTATCTTCCATGGCACCATTAAGATGCTACTAGATCCTTTATTGGGTATATAACTGGCTCTTCCCTACCAGTATCTACCTCCTATGAAATTCAGTTCAATATCAAGGGCAACATTTGGGGTGAGCGGGTCTCAAAAGGGCTGCTTATATAACTTCAGTCAAGTCACTCTACCTTTCTGGGCTGGTCCCAAGTAGATCATCATTAAGGTCCCTGCCACTCTAAGATCCTAATATGAAGCTTGAAGAGCAAATTTGGAAAGGGGGAAGGGAAATCTCAACACTTTGATGAGGTGATGATGCATTCACAGAAAGGGCTTCAGAGACTTCAAGCACACAAATGAGTCTTAGATCAGCAGCAACCCTGAAAAAAAGACTTGGTCCTGAAGGCAGCATTGTATAGTAGAAAGCATACTAATTTTAGAGTCAAAGGACCTGGGTTCAAATCCTAGCTCTGCTACTGACTAACTGCATGATCTTGGACAAGTCACTAATCCCCTCAGGCATCAGTTTCCTCATTTTTTTTAAATGTAGGGACTGAGAGGACCCTTATAATCTCTTCCAACTCTAATTTTATGATCTTGTGATCCTTTGGGTGTGGTCAGTTCTATACTTAATTAGGAAATAAACTGATATAATATAAAGAGCACTAATTTTGAAATTGTAATTTTGAAAACTAGCTCTTCTAACCTGTATGACCTTGAGTATGCCATTCACTTTCTCTGATTCTCTGTTTTCTCCCTCTGAAGGGGCTGAACTTAAAGACGTCTAAGTTTCTCTGAAACTGTAAATCTAGAATCCTATGATTTACAATATGAGGATCCCTTTTTTCAAAAGTGTCCATTCAATTCAGAACAAATAAAAATCAAGCAAAATGAGAGTACAGGCAGTTCTCACTTTATGCAAATTCACATTACACAAATTTGACTATGTACAGAATTCTGAAGAGTAATATTGTTTGCTATCCTCAGAGATACTATTTTAAAAAGAGAGCCACTGTCCAAACATCTCTTGATAGCTTCATAAAAAATGTTGTGCAGCCAATTACCCATGATAAAGGTTAGGTGCAGAGGGTGGGGAGGAGACAACAGGCTACACATCTGTTATCTTTTCTGTACAGTATTGTACATACTTTATCATTAACTTTGCCTTTCATTTCATAATTCATTTTATTATGGTACAGTATTTAATATGTCTGTATTTTAGTACACTTTATGACTTATAGAAAGGTATTATTTTGTTTATGCTTTTGTTATATAGGATAAGAAAAATGGATGAATAGGGGCAAATCTGCATTACACAAAAATTGCTTTACTGCAATTTATCTGCAGAATGGTCCACTTACATAAAGTGAAAACTGTCTTTATTGGACTAGGATACCTCAAAATTCCCATCTAGTTCTAGAGGATTTTAACCTAAGCTTACTTTCAGGACATTCCCTTCTCTTTTCAGTTCTATTCTACTCCTTCCTCATTGTCTAAACCCTAGAAGTTCTAGTTACACACCACTATGCCCAGTATAGATTTGGGTGAAATTTCAAAGTAAGAAGCAGGTGGTCATCAGGCCACAGGCACACAAGTGCCTGGAAAATCAGTAGAGATTGACCTCAAATAGTCCTGTCTTATAATACCAGTCCATCTGTGGTCATATAGATCATCCCTTAAGAACAATTCCCTTCCCATCATCATAACCTTTGATTTATGATAATTCATTCCCACCCAGAGAAAGATGATATTGGGAGACCACAGCTTTTTTTCTGATCAGAATATGGGACAAAATCAAGGAGGGGGAGGGGATAATAGTAGTGGTGGCAGTGGCAGTGATGCTAATGGTAGCAGTAATTTGATATTGGCAATGATACATAATAAAGACAAAAATTTAGACCAGAAAGCTTGATGATAATAACCTTTACATCTTTCTTATCTTCAATGCTAGCTTGGATTTATTTGTATCATAAGTCAGAGAGGATCTTGGAAATAAAAAAAAGTTTGTAACTCATCTTCCATATATTCTTGCAAGATTATGTTGGGGTTTTTTTTGTTTCTTTCTTTCTGTTTTGCCAGAGCCTCCTGTAATGGGTTTAGGAGGCACAGGACTCCTATAAGGGATTTAATCAGAGGAATTTCTGATCATAAGTCATATAGTTTTCTAGGACAACAGACTGCATTTCAGTCCCAAATATGGGAATTTAATTTCATCCTGAGGGCATTCTGAGTCAATTTTTTCTATGTTACCTTAGGTGGGCATGGTGGCTCAAAAGATGTCATTTTTTCTTTTATTGGAGAGAAGCTACCTAAGAGCTGAGATGGCCAGAAGATACCCTGAAGAGATGAAGTCCAGAAGCTAGAATTAGAAAGAGGCTCATCAAAAAAATGTTAGCAGAAAGCAGTATTACCAGAGGATATAAGGAGCTCTGCAGAATCAGATTTAAGTGTTCTTGTCCACATGTGTGATGGCCAAATGTGTTTCTTGTATAGTCCCTTTCAAGGATTACACTTCAAGGACTCGTGACTACATGAATCTCCTGTTTGTGTTCCCTCAATGCATGGTCCCTGGACCTACATGTTCTTTATGTATGTGCCTTCTATGTGTGTATCCTGATCATACAAATCTCTTCACAGATGCCCCCCAATGGCATTGTTACGATGCATAAGAGAGTGTATTCAATGTGTGGATTGTGGGAATCTTCCCTACCTTATTGTGCTGTTTCATTAAATGTCTTTTGTTTGTGCAATTTTATCCTATAGATGACTGATAAAAATAAACCCATTAATGAAACCTTGTAAAATATGGTTTTTATTGAATGTTAACACAAAAAGTACCTCAAATCTGGGGTAATTTTTTTTCTGGGAATCCCACACAAGAGACAAGAATGCCCCAGAGGATAGAATTTTCTTTAAAATGTTTATTTTAAAATATATACATATATTAAACACATACCATATATGTGTGTATGTGTATATATGTATATGTGTGTGTGTATATATTGTGTGTAAATATATATATATATATATATTTACATGTTCTTTAAGCTGCACACTCAGCAACCAACAGTCCTTCTTTTCAAGGGCAATGGAAGAACCCTGAAATGTAATACTGGGCTTGGTGCCCCAGGGACAGTTGTTCTCAGTGGAAAAAATTCCCTTGTGGTATTCATCCTGATTGGCATCCTCTGCTGAGGAAGGGGGAAAGAATGAGGAGGGGAATCAGGGGATCCTCTCCTGCCTCCCCCACCTGCTCCCTCTTCTTCTTAAACCCAGGCAGCTGGATGTGAGGATTTGCCTCCCAAAGAGCAAAATCACCAGTTCAGGACTAAAAAGGAGACCTGACTTATCAGCCAGGTAGTTTTCTGTCCAAAGAAGTCCAATGGAGCACTAGAAGACAGGTGGCACCATGAAGAGAGACCATGAAAGCCTACCAGGACCCCTGGCAAGAAAAAAAAAGACATAGTTTCACATTAGTTAATGCCCTCTAACTCCTCATCTGTCCCATGGGTCTTTGCAGCTGCCTGTATTAAAGGTCATCAAAGGGCAGTGGGGTGGAAAAGAAGCTAAAGAAAGTCTCAAGCTAAGAGTTATTAACTGTATTGGGCAGGGCAGGGAAGGGTGAGTTTGGGTGGGGAGGACTAGCTAAAGTGCAGAGGAAAAGGCAAAAGTTCAGACTTGAAAGTTATGAGGACAAGAGATCTCAAGATATACAGTTGAACTATCATAGCTAGTCTTCCCTGAAACACAGGGTCAAGCTGAATGAATAATAACTCTACATAAAAGAGCTTGCATTTATATAGTACTTTAAAATTTGTGAAGTACTTTACACACATTCATTTGATCTTCATGACAACCCTGTAAAGTAGTTGCTGCACTCATCCCCAGTTTACAGATGATAAACTGAGGCTTTCTTTCTGTGAAGTTAAGCAACCAGTGCATGGTTTGGTGGCAAATAGATTTGGAAACTTAATGCCTCTTTCACCTCCAGCAGGAAAGTGTCTTTTACCCTCTTCCTCAGGGTGACGTTTCTAACAAAGGGATGAGGCCAAGAGAAATGTGGAAACCATAGGGTCTAATTCAATTTCCTTATTTTCATAGAAAAGGGACTAGAGAGGAAAAGCAATTTGTCCAAGAGGACCTAAGTTAAGGTCACAATGAAGGTAGCTAGCTGCATCAAGTAAAGATGGCATCTTTATGTGACAAAAATGCTACTCTTCTTGTATAAGTAAATAGAGCAAAAATATAAAATGCCCAAACTAACCAAATCAAATAGACATTTTAAATAATTCAGTCTCAGAAAAGGAAATAAAACTGGGTGTAAATGAACTCCCCAAGAAAAAAATTACAGTCCCTGATAGATTCACAAGAGAATTTATCCAACTTTTAAAGGACAATAAATACCAATATACACAATTTTTTTCTCAAAAATTGAGAAAGCATCCTACTAGACTCCTTTTATAAGGCAAATATATTCCTAATACCTATGCCAATAAAGGCCAAAGTATAGGAAAAGAACCATGGATCAATATTATTAATGAACATAATTCAAAATTTTTCAATAAAATCATGTCGAAGATTCTACAGAAATTCATCCAAGAAATTAATGATCATAAGCAAATTGGATTTATACCAGAGATGAAAGTATGGTTCAATATTAGGAAAACAATGAAGATAATGAATTATGTTAAAAATAAAAGCACCCTGGGGGTGGCTAGGTGGTACAGTGAGTAAAGTGCAGGCCCCAGAGTCAGGAGGACCCAAGTTCTGTTCCGGCCTCAGACACTTAACACCCACACAACAAAACTAGCCATGTAACTTTGGGCAAGTTACTTAATCCCAATTGCCTTCCAAAAGGAAAATAAATAAATGAATGAATGAATGAATGAATAGATAAATGAATGAATAAATAAATAAATGAAACCACCCAAAATTATATGATCATCTCAATAGACACAGAAAAGGCTTTTAACCAACTACAATATCTTTTTATGCTTTCAAAATCCTACAAAGTACAGACATAGAGGTATTTTTGATATCATAAAAGTATCTAAAACAAAAAAAATCATATGCAATGGGAAGACATTAGAAGCTTCCCAATAAATACAGGAGTAAAGCAAGGATGCCCATTCTCCCTTCTGTTATTTCATGCAGTTCTGGAAATGCCAGCAATGAGACAAGAGGAAGAAATTGGAAGCATAAAGATAGGTAAAGAAAAGATAGAATCATCCCTACTTGCTGGTGACATGATGGTTTATTTAGAAAAACTAAATCAGCAAAGATACTAAATGAGACAATTAATAGCTTCAGCAAAGTTGCAGGGTACAAAATAAACCCTTAGAGGTCAGAAACATTTCTATATAATAATTATATAATCCAAGAAGCAATAATGCAAAGTGAAATTCCATTTCAAGTAACTACAAAACGCTTAAAATATTTGGGAATCAATTTACCAAAGAACACAAATACTTGTATAGATTCAATTACAAAGTGCTCCTTAAAGAAATAAAGAACTTAAATAGAAGGAATATTCAGTGCTCATGACTGGACCATGACAATATAATAAAAACGAGAGTATTTGACAATATTTCCATTTTTAATGCTATACCAATCGAATTATTACACTTCAAAGAACTTGATTTAAAAAATTTAATCATTTGGAAAAATAAAGGATCTAGAATATCAAGGGAAATTTTGAAAAGAGGTAAGAATGAAGTATTTTAAGACTTCAAATTATAGCATAAAGCAAGTTATCAAAACAATCTTGTACTGGTTATAAAATAAAGAGGTAAATTAATGGAATCAACTAGATAAGGGAGAACCAGAAACAATGGAATTCAATAACCTAGTGTTCAATAACCAGAAAACACAAATTACTTTAGAAAGAATTCCATTTTTTTAAATGCCTGGAAAACTGGAAAGCAATCTGGCAGAAATTTTGCTTAGACTATCATTTTATACTATGATCCATAATACATTCCAAATTGATAAGTGACTTAAAAATAGCTACCTCTGGTCACAAGGAAGAAATAGATATTCTCTACCTTATTGGAGATCTTCAAACAAAGGTTAGATGACCAATTGTTGAGTGTGTTGAGGTAGGAATTTTTTTTTCAGATACACATTGAATTATATGGCCTTTGAGCTTATTCGTGATTTTGCGATCCTGTGAGGGTGAACAAATGGAAATCAATTACTCCTATTCAAAATTCAAAATCTATGCCTTATTGATGGTGGGTAAGCCATTTCACCTTGGCATGCATTGTTGAAAGAAAAATTCTTCATTCAAATTTACATTCTTCATTCAAATATTCATCTTTCTTCATAAATATTCACCCCAATTGATGAAGTAAAACTCAGGACAAAAAGAATCAAAAGGATTTTATTATAAGTAGGGCTTATCACTGAAGATCAGCATTGGCTTCAAGGTAGGGACAGCTGTTATAGGTAACTTTAATATAATCCAGATAGATCCACCTCAGCAGAAGAGGTTGGACCTTTGCATCTCAGTTCCTGCCCAAGGTAGCAAGAACGTGACAATTTGTAGGTAAGGGTACATGACAAAAGTCAGGTAACACAAAAAGTTCCAGACTTAGTGTCTTCCCCACCAAAGCCTTCCCCAATATTGATTGATAAGCAGGACTGGGAACAGTAGGGTGCTGAGTCACTTTCATGTTACTACTATCCCTTTAGAAAAGGGGAGCTTGGGGGAATATTCCAGAATATGTCAATGGGATTTGTCACCATCTGAAATTGCTGAAGCCTTTATAAATTATATAGTTACACTGCTATACTCAAATATTATGTATATAATAAAACACAAAAATAGACATTTTAAATGGATAAGATAAAGATGAAGTAAATAATATTGGCTACCATGAGGAGGGTGGGATGTGATCCATCTTTTCACCAGATTGGTTCATCATAGGATCATAGATTTAAAGGTAGAAAGCACCTTAAGGGTCATCAAGTTCAATTACCTCATTTTATAGGCCACAGATTTGAGTTATAAAGAGACTTTGGCAGCAATCTAAAGAAATTATTATCCCCTTCAGTGTCCTGACTTTCAGTACTATAAAGAGAAATCCATGCTGCTCGTAACCTTCCCAGCTGAACAGGGATATTGTAAAGATAAACAGATAAGTGAGGGACTTGCAGTGATGTGGAGAAAGACAGCCTTGTAATGACTGAGGTGTGGCAAATTAGAGCTTATTCAAACCACCAAATGGAAACCTGAGTCAGCCCAGTGGGAGTGTGACACCACCCAAGACAGTAGCACTATTCTGTATTCCATCCAATAATACCCAAAGGAAAATCAGAATTAATCCTGCCAGTGGCTTTTTGACTTTGAGAAAGGAGATGGAATCTGGCAGATCTAAGAGGGGCACTGATGTAAAAACAATAAAGAAATCTATCCTGGACCAAGGCTGCTCTGACTCCCCTCTCTCCCTGTTAGACAGCCGCTAGGTTTGCTTGCACACTCAATTTATGGCTTATGCAGCTGCTTTCACAACAGGTTTGGTGCTTCTTTGGTTTCATCCTTCAGTTCAGCCCCATTCAAGACCTCCTATGTTTGCAGTGGTTCTGGGGTATGCAATGAGACACCCCCCATCTCAAGGGTTCCAACCCAGGCAACAGATGTTCTGGAGAGAGATGGAAAGCCCACTGGAAAGTTTCACCCTCTTCAGGACCCTTGGGCCAAATGACTTGGATCCTGCCTTCTCTGTGAGGATTGTCACCTGGGATTAGGCAAGAAGGGTGGAGAAAATGGGGAGCTCCCCACCTGTCCCATGTGGTAAAGTAAATCATCAATTGCAACCATCATTTTTTTCTAGTCTAAAACACTCAAGTGGTGAAAGAAAAGCAGTCTTTAAAATATGTAAGGGATAGGGGAGAAGCAACAAAGGACAAAGCAAACCTACTCAGCTTCCCATTATCTCCTCCAACTCTGTATCTGTCTCTGCCTCTCTATCATTGTTTCTGTCTCTGTCCCCCCTACCCACATACACACATACACACAATCGTCAGATAGATAAATAGACAGATGGAGAGGAAAGGTGAGGAGAAGAGCAGAGAGGAGAGGAGAGGAGAGGAGAGGAGAGGAGGAGAGAAGAGGAGAAGATGGGAGGAGAGGACAGGGGAGGAGAGGAGAGGAGATGGGAGGAGAGGACAGGGGAGGAGAGGAGAGGAGAGGGGAGGGGAGGAGAAAGATGGCAACAACAGTGGATATGTTCTGACAAAAACCACAACCCCTACCAGCCACCACACTACCCTTCTTCTCACAATCATGACTGATATCACCCTCCATCCACCTGGCCAAAAATTGCAAAAGGGAGAAAGGAAACCATGGTCATCAGGACGTTTTACAAACAATTTCACTATGCACCAAAGTGCCAATGCTGCACCTGTTAGGAAATGGTACTGAAGCCAAACTAAGAACTGGGAGGCAATACATCATTTTAGGGAAGACAGCTTAATGCATAGTAAAACTTAGTGGAATATGCTGTAACTGGATATTTTTAGCAATTCAACAAATGTCTACCATGTGCAAAATACTATTCTAAATGTGGGGGAAGATGCACAGCTCAGAGGGGACACAATGCCTACCTTCTTAGAAATCATAATTTAGTAGGGGAAATAGCACACACACACAAATAATTATGAGACAAAAGGATGTATCATAACAGCATGAGAGGCACAAAGTGTCAGGTGAGTTGTGTAGATGAGAAGATCATGAATCACTAACATAGGTTCCCAAAGTAGTAGCCTCAGGTACAATTGGAAGGCATTGTATAAAAACAAGGGTACAGTGGAAGCATAAGGAAAGAAAAGAAGAAAAATTTGAAAAACCATTCATATATGCTTCATCTGTTGTGTAACAGAGTTAAAGTCATAGTGATTACATTATTTTCCAAATAAAAACACAAAATGCAAATTATAACCAATCAGTGGTCAAGTCTGCTGACAGGTCTTAAGAAGCAAGTGTTGGCAGGTAAGACTGTCATGCATTGTTGGGAAATCCAGTATGCATTGGCAAGAATATGTATATGTAATGATTTGTTTACAATTTGATTCTATACAGTTACATGATGCAATATTGCATCATCAAAATTTCAATTCAGGGAAAAACACAAATTTAAAATAAATTATTAAATTAAAATGTCAGGGGTTTTTTTGCTTTTTGTAGGGGCAATTGGGGTTAAGTGACTTGCCCAAGGTCACATGGCTAGTAAGTCTTACGTGTCTGAGGCCGAATTTGAACTCAGGTCATCTTGATTCCAGGGCCGGTGCTCTATTCACTGCATCACCTAGCTACCCTTAAGATGTCATTTTAAAAATAATATTTTATATATTTTTGAAATGATGCAATTTTTTAAATGTTAAAGGGTTAAAGAAAGTAGATTTACAGGAGATGCTAAATAATTTTTTAAGGGGGTAGTTGCAGGGGTGGCTATGTAATTTAATTATGGAGTAATTTAAGGTGAGGTTTCAATAAGGCATGGTTTTTGTTGTTGTTCCATTGTTTCAGTCATGTCTGACTCTTCATTCTCTTGACAAAGATAATGGAATGGTTTGCCATTTCCTTATCCAAATTAAGAAACTGAAGCAAATAAGGTTGAGTGACTTGCCTAGAGTAACAGTTAGCAAGTGTATATGGTTGGATTTGAACTCAAATCTTCCTGACTCCAGGTCCAGTGCTCTATCCACTGTGCTATCAAACTGAAAGAAATGATTGGCAATAGGAAAAGGGGGCAGAGGATTCAAGAATAAAGAATAAGGATAGGCTAGAGTTGGACTCCTTTACTAAAGGGTCAAAATTAGGAAGGGAACAAAGTATAACCAGATAAGAGCTAGGGATACTCCTGAAGGATGGAGAGATTAGAGACCATGGTGAGGATGAAGAGTTTTAGGAGAATCAACATATAAGGAGAGATAGAAAGCCCAAAGAGTGTGATCAGATAAAAGAATTTCAGAGTTTTTAAACATGGAGATAGAGAATATCAGTGAATGACAAGATAAAGAGTATGACCATTCCCGTGTACCTAGGGTAGAGTGGATAAGTAGATCAGAGAAGCTTAGTATATTGAGAACTGGGACGTTAGGTTATTTAAGGGAGCGTTGACATGTGAATTGACATTCCCAGTGGAATAAAGAGGAAGACTATGAGCCTGGCACTTGACTCATCGAGAAAGGAGAAAGAATGTCCTGCAGACCCATATATAACAGGTACTAGGATCTGTATTAGGTGACAAATATTAAAAATGTGAACCACAAAGGCGGACATTTTTGCTCAATGATGGTGAAAAAGGGAGAGTGTAGAAGTGGGGACAGGGAGCCAGGAGTATTCAAATTTCAACACTACAGCCTCTGAGCCAAATGTATAACTGAAAGTGAATCCAGTACTTGAAAGGTTATCAAGGGAACAATATCATTCTATGTCATTTGTGAAAGGTTGTCTGTTCCTGACTCATATCATCACCAAGTATGCCTTCAATAAATACATAGATTATTCTTATAAGCATTTTTAAGAGACAGACAAGTAGGCATGGATCATAGGTATTTTTCTTTCCTCAACTGCCTCCATTTAATAGTAATAAAATCAATATTTCCCCCAAAAAAAATTTTCCTATACTGGCAAAGATGAAAAAAAAGGAAAAGGAAAATGTTGGAGAGTCTGTAAGAAAATACTAATGCACTAAGATACTCAGGTAGAGCAGTGACTTGGTCCCGCCATCCTAAAAGCATTTTGCAACTATGCCCCCAATACCACAAAATTGTGCATTCTTTGACCTAGTAATACCAATATTAGGTATATAGCACCTATTAGGTATATAGCACCCATATACCCCCAAATGCTACATATACCAAAGAGATCAAAGAAATGAGAAAGGAACCTATATATATACATATATATATGTATGTATATATGTATACACATATACACACATACATAGCAAGGTTTTTTTGTAGTAGCAAAAAAAATAGAAACTAAAGGGGTACCGTCCCCCTCATTGAGGAATAACTCAAGGTACCACATGTGAATATAAAGGAATAGTGTTGTCCATAGGAAATGACAAAATGGATATTATAAGATAAAACTAAGAATATGTATGTGAAGTGATGTAGAAAGATGTGAGCAGAATGAGAACAGTTTATACAACAACATTGTAAAGAAAAATGATTTTGGAAGACTTAAGAACTGATGTTAATACAATGACACATAACAGTTCTGGAAGACTAAAGATAAAGTACACTATCAATCTGACATAGAGGTGATAAACTCAATAAACAAAATGAAGTATACACTTTTGGACATAACCAATGAGATAATTTGTTTCACTTGACTCTTCATATTTGTTATAAGGTGTTTGTTTTTTTCTTTTTGTTGCTATTGTTCAATTGAAGACAGAAGAGTAAATAAACACTTCTTAGTTGAAAAAAAATTTTTTTAATTTGAAGAATTTGGAATCTTTTCTATCAAATATCTTCAGAATTAATCCATCATGCCTTCAAAATTGTGGCACTTCTGGTAGGACCTTCTCTGTGCATACTTGATCAAATCCAGATAACTTTATTCACAGCTTACTGATATCAAGTAAGGCATAAAGCAAGATGTATGTGCAGCAAAGATATTTGCCTCAGTCATGGAGGATGCCCTGTCCAGAGTCCAAATTAAAAAGAGATTCTCTATAGATGGTAATATCCTCTAAATACCCCTGTTTGCTAGTGATATGGTGCTGATTGCATCAAGCTTTGAAACAGTACAGAGCCTCCTATGTGAGATGAATAAAAGTTCAAAGATTTTACCAATCCACACAGGAAAAACCAAGTAGATGAAGGATGCTTATTATCCATACTATTTTATTTTTTCCAATTACACATAAAGATAGTTTTTAACATTCACTTTTATAAGATTTTTTTCTCCCTCCTTCACTCTCCTCCCCTACCAACACAGCAAGCAATCTGATATATAGGTTATACATGTACAACCATATTAATCATGTTTCCACATTAGTCATGTTGGTTCAGACTGAGGGAGAAGTTTTAGAGGATACCATTCAGTCTATATAGCTATGTCACAGTCCATGAACAATGAGCTGAGGCTAGAATTGAACAGCAGAAGAACACACCTGGTTTTCTTTGTGAAACTACACAATGGCCCCAAGCTTCTCCCTAAAACAAAAGATCAATTTTTTAAAGCAATTGGGGTTAAGTAACTTGCTCAATGTTACACGGCCAGTTATTTTTGTGTGGGTGTTAAGTATCTGAGACCAGAACCAATCCCGGGTCTCCCGACTCCGGGGCTGGCGCTCTTACTCACTGCACCACCTGGCCTCCCCAAAGATGTGTTTTCTATTTTTTTTAATTTTTTTCTTTTTGGAGGGCAATTGGGGTTAAGTGATTTGCCCAAGGTCACAGGGCTAGTAAGTGTCAAGTGTCTGCGACCGAATTTGAACTCAGGTCCTCCTGACTCCAGGGCTGGTGCTCTGTTCAACACACCACCTAGTTGCCCTTAAAAGATCAATTTTTAACACCAATATTTTTCTGGTGAAATGATAGCTACCATAGTCTCTGAAGAATTAATAGTGTAGATGCCTGAAAAGGCATTGAAGGGATTTAAAGCCGTCATAAATAGACCACAGCATATTGCCAACAAAAACATTATATGCCAGAAAAGATAGTGTAAAAGATATTATCAAAGAAATAAAAGTTATTCCACTGTTATCCAAGTGACCTAGAGGAATGCATCCCCATACATTCTCTGCATTCTTTATGTGATAGTATAATTTATAGAACATCAACATGCTGTTTATAGGCTCATGAGAGATGATTGTTCCATTTTCAATGTGAATATTTACATCTCAGAAGTCAGCAAATGATACAAATAAGAGCTTGATTTCATTTATTGATTTTTCTAGACTTAAGAAAGTAATGGAATAATATTAAAATTGTAAATTAAACTTAAAAACATGTCTTGGGTATATTTTTTTCATAGTTTTTAAAATTTACCAGCATACCTTTCCAGGATGTGGATAAAAATAATTCAAGATAAGAAGGCATGGATGGGCTGTATACAACACCAGTAGGCAAACCTGCTTTAATGAGATCCAAGATCCATCAAAATTATCATTTTCCTGCCTTATTTACCTCACCATGCCTCAGTCCAGCATTATCAGTCCTAATGAAAGATGCCATGCCACCAGATCACCAGGCTGCAATGTCACCTTTTATGGTTACAAGATTGTCACTTCACTGTTCAAAAAAATCCCAGAAACATAAGCTCTTTGCCAAATAACTACAAAGTGAAGTTTAGTCCTCTCTTCAATAGAGTAAAAGATGGTTTCAAGAGCAAAATATCATTTTATTGAGCAGGATTTTAAATAAATGAACACAGTTACAAAGTAATAACATTTTCATCAAACCTGAATTACTAACCATGACCCACTTGACAGAGAAGAATGAACACTGGTTCTAGAATCACAGGAAGTAGGTTCCTATCCTAGCTCTGACACTTAATGTGTAATCTTAGGAAAGTAATTTAATCTCTCCCTGGGCCTCAAGTTTCTTCAACTGTAAAATGAGGGGAATGCATTAGGGACTAGAGGTCCCATCTGGCTTCACATCTATGATGCCATGACCATCATACTTGATAGGAATTCTTCTTTCTAAAACATCCTGAATCTTTATCTTGGGTCAGATCCAGTGGTATGTTAGCAAATGTTCAACAATAGGCTCTCTGGGGGTAAAGCATACATGCCACACTTTTAAATTTATTCTGCATTATTAACCTTTTTTTCCATCACTGTCTTAAGTCTAGGCAATCAACAAGACAATAAATCAAACCCTGATTTGTAGCATTGACTGATTTCTGAGGCATAAATTTTACATATATATACATACATACATTTATACACACACACACACACACACATAAACAGAGTGAGACAAGACAGAAAGACAGAGAGTTGTTGTTCAGTTATGTCTTACTCTTTATCACCCTGTGGACCAGAGCATACCAATGCTATCCAGGGAGTTTTCTTGGCAAAGATACTAGAATGGTTTGTCATTTCCTTCTCCCATGGATTAAGGCAAACAGAGGTTAAGTGAAGTGCCCAAGCTCACAAAGCTGTTAAGTGCCTAAGGCCAGATTTGAACTCAGATCTTCCTGACTGTAGGCCCAGCCCTCTATCCCCTGAACCATATAACTGCCTCTGTGTATGTGTGTATTCTACACACACATGTATGTACATATATATGTATGTGTTTATTGTGTATATATGCATATATGTTTTTGTTAAAAGCACACATAGCAGCTGCTCCATCAGTGTTCATTCCCTTCTCTTCCCTTCACAGCTAGGTGGCACAGTAGATAGAGTCGTGAACATGAAGCTTGGAAGGCCTGAGTTCAATCCAGCCTCAGGCACTTACAAGTGGTGTGCCTCTAGGCTAATCACTGAACATCAGTTTCCTCAACCATAAAATGGAGATAACAAATGCACCAACCTGGCAGGGCTTTTGTAACACTTAGCACAGTGACTAAAACATAGTAGGTACTATAAAAATACTTATTCCCTCACCTACCAAAAATTTAATAAGTGGCTCTCATGAACAGGCTGTAGCATAGCCCTGGTCAGATTCCTCCTTGGGGATCTTGGATTCTAGAATTTTGATTGGTTTATTATCAAAAAACCTCTATCTTTCCATTTAACTGAGGCAGGTGTAATGGATAGCACATTGGACTCCTAATCAGGAAGATCTGGGTTTGAATTCTACCTTAGGCACTTACCAGTTGTGAGACCCTGGACAGGTCACTTAATCACTCTGTGCCTCCATTTCCTCATCTGGACT
The DNA here is from genome assembly GCF_028583685.1 of Petaurus breviceps papuanus. NCBI lineage: Eukaryota > Metazoa > Chordata > Mammalia > Diprotodontia > Petauridae > Petaurus > Petaurus breviceps. The sequence continues at coordinate 3,768,224 of NW_027187351.1, forward strand.
GTGAGGGAGTTGGATTCAGTGGCCTCTTAATGTCCCATCCATCTCTTTCCTCTTTGGATTTTCCTTATCATCTATCAAGTTTTCAACTCTCTTACTCTCTTCCCAGTGTCTCCAACTCTAGGATAGAACATGGAAGAAACAGCAATATAATATATTCCCCTCTGGTTTCTGCATCGTAACTTTCCTGCCCTGCTTACCGCACCATGCCTTAGTCAAGCATTACTGACCCTAATGAAAGATGCCAGGTCCCCATGCCAACCCTTGTGTTACTTCACTGTACAAAACACCAGAGAGTTATAAACTTTATCAAATGTCTGCAAGGTAGGGTTCAGGCCTCTTCAAATAGTTTGGCAATTGATTTGCTTTCATTTCATTCTGGGGAATAAAAAAGAAAAGAAAAACTTCAGATAAAAGAAAGGTTGGGCAGAATAAATTAATGCCTCCATGTCAAACATTTACTTTGTTCTTTGGTCTCCTGCTAACATTTGTTGCCCATATCACCTGTACTTAACTTGAATCCACACATTCTTTTAGTGAAGTTAAGATTGGTTAATGATTGCCTTCCCACAATACAAGAGAGCTGACAGACCAGCCCTGCCCCCAATTCTCCAGAACTCCCTTTAGCTCCAAGGTCATGACTGCCCAAGGTAACATCTAAGATGACTGCCTCCACCAGCACAATATGGTTTGTAGCATTTCCTGGAGTAGTAAAGATAGAATGTTGAATTCGGACTCCTAGGACCGAAGTATGAGTCTTTTGTTACTTACTATCCATAAAGCCAGTATTTCTTCACAAATGAAAATGAAGGGTGTAGACTCCAGCTTGAAATCCTATGATCTATGATTAATTAGCATTTCAAAGCCTCAGAAGGCCCCAAGAAGTTTTTCTCTCCTAAATATATGCAGCCTTCATGTTTAAACTCTTTTTTGGATTTTTCTTCCTCTAATTTTTATTATATTTATTTGTACTGAGTTATTGTCCCTCACTCTACCCTCGAGTCAGTTAAGTGATGCAGTGGTTATAGTGCCAGGCCTAGAGTCAGGAAGACTCATGCCCCTTAGTTCAATTCTGGCCTCAGACACTTACTAGCTGTGTAACCCTGGGCAAGTCACTTAACCCTGTTTGCCTCAGTTTCCTCATGTGTAAAATGAGCTGGAGAAGGAAATCACAAACCACTCCAGTATCTTTGCCAAGAAACCCCAAGTGGGGTCACAACGGATCAGACATGACTGAAAAAACAAAAAATTTGTCCCCTCAGTACTAACCTACAAGCTCCTTGAGGGTTAAGACTTTGTCTTATGACATCATTCTTAAATTACATATTTGACATCACAAGATCAGACATTAAGAGCTGGAAAGGGACTTTGGAGGCTGTCTAGTCCAACTTCCTCATTTTACAGCTAAGACTACTGACACCCCCAGAGATGAATGACTGGCCCAAAATCACACAGACAAGTATCAGCCAGGATTTGAACCCAGGGAGTCTAACATCAAATCCTGTGTTCTTTCTACCGCAATGTGCTTCTCCAATTTTTTTTAATTAAACTCTGAGCAAACCCCCAAAACATTTTTTACCCCAGCAATGATATTTTTCCCTGGGTGCCATAGCTATCATCTCTCCTAATGGTTTCTCCAATTGTTTTTAAAATAACATTTTCCCCCAGTTACATGTAAGACAATTTTTAACATTCATTTCTTAACATTTTGAGTTCTAAATTTTCTCTCTCCCTCCCTCACTTTCCCCCTTTCCTGATACAAGAATTAATTTTATATAGATTGTACACATTCAATCATGCAAGATGTATTACCATATTAGTCATATTGTGAAAGAAGACACAAATCCCAAGGGAAAAAGAAAAAATACAGAAAGTGAAAAATAGAGTGGTTTAATCTGTACTTAGACTCTGTCAGTTCTTTCTCTGGAGATGGATAACATTTTTCATCATGAATCCTTTGGAATCATCTTAGATCATTCTATTGCTGAGAATAGTTAAGTCTTTCACAGTTGTTCATCATATAATATTGCTATTACTGTGTACAGTGTTCTCCTGGTTCTGCTCACTTCACTTTGTATCAGGTTATATAAGTCTTTCCAGGTGTTTCTCAAATCTGCTTGCTCATCATTTCTTATACCACAGTAATATTCCATTACAATCATCTACCATAACTTGTGCACCCATTCCCCACTTGAAGGGCATCCCATCAGTTTTCAATTCTTTACCACCACAAAAAGAGCTGCTTGTAAGTATTTTTGTACAAAAAGGTCCTTTCCCCTCTTGCCAGTATTTTTATTCTTTAGCCCAAAGGATGAGCTCTGTTTCTCTGCACTGGAGTTAAGAGTGAAGGAGCACAAAAAGCATGTCTATCTTTTCTGTTTGATGATTTTTCTTTTTCATGCCAACCAGATAGCTTCTCCAACCCTCTCCCCCCAACTACCCACTTGGCTTCAAGGGTTCATGCCTAAGCTGAGGGAGACAGGTGGGGCAGCTGATTTCTTTGAATAAAAAAGAAGGACCAGTTGTCTTCTGTTCACCCTTCTCAAGAGCCTGCTGCTGTTATGTGAACATCCTCTTCTTGGCCCTTTAAAATATGTCAGAAGAGACTAGGAATTTGTATGTGGGCAATCTCATGGAAACCTCAGAGCAGCTTCTAATCTTTACTTTTAGTCAAGTCAAAGGGAGAGGGCCTGGAACTGGCCCAACAATATGCTGAGTTGCAGATCTTGGTCTTTGGGGAGACCTATGTTACTAAGCAATAACTTAGAATGGCAGCTGGTGGCCAAGAAGGTGGTTTTGCCAGCTGTTGCTTAAAACATTTTTTTAAAAGATCTGAGACTTATATACACAAAAATCATCCAATAAACTCCCTCTGTCCCTGTGGCAAAAGCAGAGAAAATGATGTATCTCTCCTTTCCACATATAGCCTTTGAGCTGTATGCAGCCCCTTAAAAATTTATTTTTCCCTGTGAAGTTGTCTAATTGTCCTTGATGTCCACTGTAACCATATTTTATTTTATTATTTGCTTTTTTTAGAGGGCAATTGGGGTTAAGTGACTTGCCCAATGTTACACAGCTAGTAATTGTGTCAAGTGTCTGAGGTCGGATTTGTACTCAGGTCCTCCTGACTCCAGGGCCCGTGCTCTATTCACTGCACCACCTAGCCTCCCAGTAACCATATTTTGTAAGCAGAAAAATGGGGAGGGGGAGGGAGAGGGCAAAGTATCATTCACCCTGAACCCTGTACTCCTTTAAATATAGCCAAGGATGGCGATATAAATGAGATGGCTCTGGAACACTGAATTGTAGGAGCGATAATGAATTCATATATGTATTCCTTTAGTCCATGAAAGTCATTATAACAACAAATTCCTCCTCCAATCAACTGTATTTATCTTTTTAAATTTTTTTTTGTATTTTTATATCATGAATTTAAAAATGGATTTGAGGGCAGTTTCATAGTGCTTGTCCCAGGTAGAATTTATGCCGATTGCCCTGAGTTACCAAAATGCTAATCATAACTTTGCACCTGCATCTACACTGGCCCATTGGAAAGTCCTAGGCTTTCATAAAAGCCTTGGGAAGTGATAGAAGTAAAAAAATTACATAAGCATACATATACATACACATACATATGTATACACACATATATGTATTTATATGTATATATATATATACAAGTATTATATACACACATATATCAGCTAGGAGGTACATGGAATAGAGCATTGGACTTGGAATCAGGAAGACATTTTCGTGAGTTCAAATCCAGCCTCAGACATTTACTGGCTGTGTGACACTGAGCAAATCACTTAATCCTGTTTGCTTCAGTTTCCTCATCTATAAAATGAGCTGGAAAAGGAAATGGCAATCCACTGCAGTATTCTTGCCAAGAAAACCCCAAATGGGGTCACAAAGAGTCGAATGAAACTGAAAAATGACTGAACAAATAAATGTAGTATATTATGATAACAAATATACACTGTTTCAAATAAAAAGTATAATTTGATGGTAAAATATGCATAAATATACAAATATAACTTGCAAATGTAGATACATAAATAAAATGGGATTAATTATATTGTGATTTGTCATTATGACAATACCAGCAGCTAATGACACATTTTAAAAAAATGTTTTGATTCAGCCTTGTGATTTTTTTTTTCAGTATATGTAGGGAACTATTTTCGCATGTGCACATTATTAGTAAGTCATTTGTAACTTATAATCAGAAAAGAGATGATTTGGACACTAAGGATAAAAGACTTGCCCATGGTCTCACAGCTTGTCAGAGGCAAGACTTGGACCTAGGTTGTCTTTTCTCCAAGGCCAGACCAACTCTCCATTATATCCTGCTGACTCTCTAGTGATCCCAACAATTACACTATGGTGGGGGGGAGGGGGGGAGACATTCAAAATGGTGGCTCATATCTGCTCTTTAAGGAACATAAATAGATTTTTGAAATGCTAATGGAAAATGGGGGCACGGCTAGGTAGCACAGTGAATAAAGAAGACTCATCTCCTTGAGTTCAAACCTGGCCTCAGACTCTTACAACTGCGTGACCCCAGGCCTTTAACTTAAATTTTAAACTTAAACTTTCACTTTCACTTAACCCTATTGGCCTCAATTTCCTTGTCTATAAAATGAGCTGGAAAAGACAATGGCAAACTATGCCAGTATCTTGGCCAAGAAAACCCCAAATAGGGTCACTGAGAGTTGGACATGTCTGAAACAACTGAACAACAGATGGAAAATAGTAATGAGACTGCTTGGTGGTCCTCTCACAAAGATCCCCTTTCTCCTACTCTCATGCCTTCATGCTATTTTTTTCCACTTGAGCAACCTTCTAGATATACCACATTACTTTGCACTATTATCTGACCCAAAATATGAGAACAGACAAGTTTGTCCATAATGAATCATCTCAATTGCATAGAAGTTGATGGTTATGTATTTTGAATGTTTGCTTCCTAAAATTGTATGTCATGATATTCTAGCTTAATCCAAGTATACTAGCTTCTAAATCATGTGAGTGTGAGTGTGTGTTGGTGTGTGTTTTATTGGCACAACATCTCTAGGAGAAGCCTGGAGGTACATACACTGGTAAAGTCAGACACCTCTTGAAGAAAATACATATGTAATTTATACTTTTCAAAAATGGTAACTTGACCTTTCTGAGTCCTCATGAGAAGCCTCTGCTCCACACCCTTACCAGATGTCAGGGACTGAGATAGAACTGAAATCAAATAGCATACATGAATTCTTTCATTCATTTGTTCAACAAGTATTTATTATGAACCATAAACTAAGCACCGTAAAAGATACAAAACCATTGGGAAATATATTCTCCACCTTCAATGATTTCTAGTATAAGGAGGAGGAGACAACCAAGCAATTGTTCATAAAAAAAGAGCAAACTGCAGTCATATCAAATGTGCGCATGAATATTATAGAAAGAAGGATGGTTTCTGGCAGGTGAACATGGAGTATCATTTCTTTCTCATGAAGGGAATCAGGGAAGAGAGTTCTCAAAAAACAATGGTTTCATTCTCCAAACCCCCCTAAAAGGAAAAGGAAGAATGAGCAGACTTCTTCAGTGATTTACTCAATTCAATACAATTAGACACAGTCCAATATGTTTGACTCCCTACAGAGTGCAGATCACTATAGATGACACTGTCTAGATGGATAGACAAAACACACACATGAATGACATGGCAAGAGAATGACTGCATACTCTGGACAAGTCACTTCCCCCTCAGTGAGCCTCAGTTTTCTAATATGTAAAATGAGAGGACAGTACCGGAGGATCTCTAATTTCTGCCCCAGTTCTGACATGCTGCAATTCTGCAAAAAGATCTCTCATTCTGAATATCATCCTGAACAGTCTTTTCATTGTATTAAAGATCCAATAAGCATTTATTGGATTGGATTGGAGTGGACTGGATTGGATTGAATTGAATTGGCAAGAATATAGTCTAAATCACAGCATAATTTTATAATTCTCTGGTATGGATGCTACTGTGACATATTATGAAGGAACAAGCCAAGAAGTTACTAAAAATAATGGAAAGCTTTCACTAGTTCCCCATTTGTTTTAGAAAAAAACTTCCATTCATTTTCCATTCAGTTTTTCTTTCCCCCTGAGAAGCAGCATGGCATAGAAGATAAAACTCGAGCTGTGGAGTTATGAAGACTTGAATTCAAGCCCCACCTCTGAGGATAACTTTGTGAAACTGAAAAATTACTTAAATGATTTTAGCCTCAGTTTCCTTTTCTGTAAAATGGGGATAATAATATCTCACAGGATTGAAGAGAGGCTCACATGAGACTGTAAGTATGTAAAATCCCTTGCAAACTTTAAAGTGCTGTAGCTTGTTATATATTAGATTAGCCATATCTTTATTTTATTTTATTTTTAAAGCAATTGGGGTTAAGTAACTTGCTCAAGGTTACACGGCCAGTTATTTCTGGGTGTGGTGCTAAATATCTGAGCCCGGGTTTGATCCCCAGGTCATCCTGACACTGGAGCCGGTGCTCTTACTTGCTGTGCTACCTGACCTCCCCTAGCCATATCTTTAAAAGAAGACAATAAAATTGGCCATTCTATGCTTCTAGATCAAACATCAGACTGATTAAGTTTTTCATTTTCCATTCAACCATTTAGGCTCAGAGTGGAGTAGATGTAGCCAAGCAACCAAGTTTGAGAGTTAAAGACTTGAACTGAGATTCTACTTTGATGCCCAGTGAGACACTAAGAAAGTCACTACACCTCTCTGTTCCTTCATAAGCAGGAAGATGGCCAAAAGGAAAATACAACTGATTGCAAAACCCTTAGGAAATATGAAATAATAATAACAATTGCAATAAAGCTTAAACTGAAAGTAGTAGAAAGTTTAAGTAGGAGAAAGCTTAAGTTTAAACTGAAAGTAGGAGAAAGAGTCCCAGAAATATGTCTTGAAAAAAAGTAGGGGATTGAGAGGTATAAGATATGGGAAGAGATGTAGGAGACCTCCATGATTTCTCAGTCCTCTATGATTTTTCAAGACCCCAACCCCAGGGTACCATTGTTATATCGCCTGTCTTCTTGGGCCCACTTTCCTTATTAATCCTCCTGCTATCTCAGGCACAGGTGGTATTTTCAGGTATATGGCATCCTCTCTGCCACCCCCATCACAGCTATCTTCTACACTGCCATATCTCACACACACACACACTGTCCCCTGTGCCGCCACCACTCCCCCAACCCCAGATACACACACTATTTGTGCATGTGATGAAAAGCTTAATGGTTATGACTTGACTTCTCATAGAAACAGAGAACTTACCCCAGAAGTCTCTGTAGCAACATTGGAGAAGTTAAGAAGACTTTTTTTCATATTTTAGGATTGTAGGAAACCTCATATTATCTTTAATTCTTGTCTTTTCTCCCCACCTGAACTGCTATCTGCTTGAGATCAAAACTACATATTTTTGGTATCCTTACAGTATCTAGTTCAGTGTTATGTATACAGCAGATATTTAATGAGTCCTTAGGTATAGGGACTGGACTAGGACTTTCACTTATATAAAGAACATCCCAGGGATGAAAACTCCCACTCCCACCAATGTGGATAAGTACCTTCTCTGAGACTTCTAGTTTTAGAGGGTTGCCTAGAAGCACTGAGAAATGAATTTATTTACCAAGTCCACATAGCAAGTGTATATCAGAGGCTGGACATGAACCCAGATCTTTCTGGCTTTGGGGCTAGCTCTCTACCCCCTTGTACCACACTGTCTCAATACATACATACATACATACATACATGAAATTGTATCTTAACAAAATGAGCACAAGACCAGGAGACAAGGGACTTGAGTTTTAGTCTTTGCTCCTGACATTAACTTCATATATGACCTGGGGGAAAAAATTTCCCTTGTCAGGATCTCAGTTTGCTCCTCTGTGAAAGAAAAGGGTTAGTCTAAAAAGATCTCTAACATTCCCTTTGATTCTAAAGTGCTATTAATGTATATGTGAATATGTCCTAATTAGAGGGCCAAATCTGAGAGAGCCTCCCGTAACAGATGAGAGGAAATCTACCTTATCCTTACCCAGCAGCATCTGCTAAAATTTCAGGCAAGAGAATATAAGAAAATGAAATAACTGGATTTTAGTCTTCCTTTTGAGGTCAGAATAGCAGTAGCCCTTTAGTATGAAGTTTTTGACTTGTAATACCTTACCCAGAGTAGTATTATTCCCAGAGGAGCAATTCAAGTGAAAAAGATGTATGGTCCACCTACTATGTACAGGGCACTGCCAGTAGATGCTATATGCCAACCATACACTTTTCCTATATAGGCAATTGCTAAACCATTCCTATTCTCCCGTATCTACAAGGCTCTATTCAACCTCCCAAATGTGGAGGGGCAAATCTTCACACTATACACATTATTCTCTGAAGCCAAGCATCTGTGATCATTTTATTGTTGCTGTTGAAAACACACTCTACTCTTTTGGCCCAAGAACAACCAAACAATTCTTCACTACTTCTTTTGTTTCTTGAACCCACCTGTTTGGAGTGTTTTTTCTTTCTTCTTTTTTCTTTGCCACTGATATCCCCTATCCCAATCCTATAGGGATTGGGCCTTCAGAATACCCATTTCCTTTTCCTCCCCCACTTTCCTTTAGCCTCAGTGGCAGCTGGAAAAACCTCCAGGGGAACAGCTGGTGACTGAAGGTTACAGACAACCCTTCCATTATCTTCCATGGTGGACCCCGGGAGTAAGTCTCTGGAGCCTTTCCAAAAAATAGTCTGCAAAATGAATACCAATTTCCTCTAATAGCAGAGTTTGTGCTTTGGAAACACTTCTAATAACAATAAAGATAAATACCAATGTTTTATATTTGAAGAGTGTTTCATGATTTACAAAGTGTATTCCATTCTTTCCTCACATTAGTCCTGGGAGGATCGGTCCAGAAGCACAAACCTGGGCAGGTCCTGATTTCATTTTATTTCCTCCTGTTAGATAATAACACTTTTTGTGTGACCTTCTAAAGAAAGAGTTCAGAGTCCCCATGCTTATGTATGAACTCATGCAAAGTGAAGTGAGAAGGATAAGGAGAACAGTTTAAGTAATTAACAAGAATATTATAAAGATAAACAACTTTGAAAGATTTAAGAACTCTGATCAATGAAACGGCCAGTGATGTGCTAGAGGACTGAGCATGAAGCATGTTACCCATCTATTACAGAAAGGTGATGGGCTTGAGATGCATACATTGGGCCTGGACATGTTAGGAATTTGTTTTGTTTGACTATTTATTTATTACAAGTGTTTTGTTTTTAATTATTTTGTTTAATTAAATTCATTATAATATATAAAATATTAAATAATTATTATAAAAGATATAAATAATAAATATATATCTGTGTAAATATATTATATATCATATAAATAAAATAGAATAATAAAATTATTGTTTTGTTTTTGTTTTTTATCAATGTTAGAGAGGAAATGTTTGCTATTTGAAAAATACAATTTAAAAATAGCCCACAAAATTGAGAATGGTGCAGTGAATAGAGCACCAGCCCTGAAGTCAGGAGGACTTGAGTTTAAATCTGGCCTCAGATACTTAACACATACTAGCTGTGTGACCTTGGGCAAGTCACTTAATCCCAATTGCCCTAAAAAAAATCCTCCAATTCAAAACTCTCACTTACAGATAAAGAAACAGGCCTAGAAAGATGAAGTAGTTAATAGCACAGCTGAGTCTTGGAAGCTGATTCTATAATTTATGACCCATTGTTCTCTCCATCATAGAAGGGTGCATAGCTTAATGGAGAGGATGCTAGCCTTGGTTTCAGAAAGACCTAGATTCAAAACCTGCTTCAGACACTTCTTTGTAGGGCTGTGCTGGAACCATCTCCAACCAGTTATCCAGAGTCAATTGCTTAATTTTTAAGGAGAACATCTACACCTTATAAATTGCTGCAGATCAAGGATTGATTTAGGATTTTCTTGGTTGTCTGGACCTAAGAAAATGATGGAGAAAACATTACTAGTGCAGATTAAACTTAAAACTGTGTCAAGCATACTTCTTTTTCAAAAAATAAAATAATAATTTTTGAAAAAGCATACTTCTTTTTCAAAGAATCAGTTCTTAAACATTTAACCAGCCTGCTACTGCTGTCATGTGACTCTGGTTAAGTCATGTAACTTCTTAGAGTCTCAGTTTCCTCAATCTCCAACTCATATGGATTTTTTGAGGATCAAATGATACAATGCATGCAATTTGTAAACCTCAAAGCATTATAGCTATGTGATGTAGTGAGTAAAGAATAGCACCTGGAGTTAGGAAATCCAGAGTTCAAATCCTGCCTCAGGCATTTACTATCTATGTGACTCTGGTCAAGTCACTTAATTTCTCAGCTTCCTCTCCTTAACTACAAATTTAGAACCTGCCTCATAGATTGTTTTGAGGACCCAATGAGATAATATTTTACAAAGCTTATAATGCTGTATAAAAGTAACCTATTACAGTACCACTGTCAGTTTAATAACTCAATTTACCTCTTCTCAAAACATCATTATAATTGTTGCTGATACACCAAAAATACGATTAAAAAAACAAAAATAAATCTTAAGAATAAGATAACTAATTTGCCTCCAGAGAAAGAAATGATGGTATCTGAATACAGATCATAGAATACTATTTTTCACTTTCTTTTTTAGTTCATTTTCTTCTACAAAATGACTAACATGAAAACGTTTTATATGAATGCTGATGTATAACCTGTATCAGATTGCTTACCACCTTAGAGAGAAGGGAAGGGAGGGAGGAAAGAACAGAATTTGAAACTCAGAACTTAAAAAAAAATGTTAAAAGTTTGTTTTTACATGTAATTGGGGGGAAAATAAAATATTTTTTTAAAAAGAATGAGAGCTAGAATAAGCATAGCTTGTTACTTACACCATTTTAATGTACTAATCACACTCGTCTAAGGATAAAACTTTCGATCAATTTTCTAAGCCATTCATTCAGAACAAAGTATTAAAATGGGTATAAGACCTGCTAACTCACTGATCACTAGTACTTTCACAAAACTCTTCTAATGGTATGCCAGTAAAATTCAAGCTCTGGCCATTCCCATCAAGCCAGGAAAACTTTATGGATCGTCGTAGCACTGGGTCATTCTGCTTTCAGAGGACCAGACTCACTAAGGATAGAAAGGCTCATCATTGGCATTCTGGCCACTAGGTGATGAATTCTTTAGCCATAGCAACCTCTGAAACAAAAACAAAAACAAAATGGCCCTTGGTCCCACATGGCCCCCTTTTGCTTCTGCAGTGATGGTGACAGTTGCAGAAAGTGGGAGACAGGAGTTATAAGAATCACATTTCACAGATCATTTATAAACATAAAACTAGGCTGTCTTTTTAATTCAATTCATGATGGAATAATCACATATTTGTTGATTGGTTCTCATAATCATTATCATAAAAATAAGAATAACAATAAATAACATTTATATAGTGCTTACTATGTGCAAGCACTATGCTATATGCTTTACAATTATTATCTCACTTGACCCTCACAACAACCCTGGGAAGTAAGTGTTATTATTGTCCCCATTTCACAGATGAAGAAACCGAGGCAAATAGTAGTTAAATGAGTTGTTCTAAGTCATACAGCTAGTAAGTATCTGAGGCCAAATTTTAACTCAAGTCTTTCTGACTTCAGGCCCAGTAGTCTCTCCACTGTGACTAGGCTCCACCTCCCTGGGAAGCTTTTATACCAAAAGTTCCATGCAAGCAAAGAGTTGGTCACAGCAGTGCCAAATTCTACAGCATAGATAATTTTAATAAGTGGTTTTCTATGTATATGTAACCTGCAGGAATCCTTATGTAGAGTTTAGTGGTCCCATTCCTATTTGAATTTGATATCACTGTTATAGATCCTTCACTCTGGTCCCTTTCCCTCAGTCCATAATCATATCTATCATCTATCTCTTAGCTGTCTTCTTTCCTTCCTACTTTCCTTGTTTCCTTCCTTTTTTCCTTCCTTTCTTTCTTCTTTCCTTCCTTCCTTCCTGCCTACCTGCCTGCCTGCCTTAGAAAACCACAAATTTACATTATCTATGTTATCTTGTATTTTTATTTATTTTGTTAAACATTTACCAATTACAATTTCATCTGTTTCAGGTTAGATTAAAATAAAGAGTTTTGTTGGCTACTTACCAACACAGGCTTCTAGTATGACAAACGATTCAGTGCTCTAGGAATCCTATGATTACTTCAGGAGTACATGCTAACTAATTAACTTATTTCCCCTATAATGGAGAGACTAGCCAATATGAATTTGTCTTTCATTGTGCATTGTTTAATACTTCCTGCCTGGTTCTAATTCAATATAGGATAGTTTGGTGAGGCTACTTCTAACCATGAATAACTGAAGGCCTGGGTCTATGGAGATGAAGACTCTTCCAATTGGCCAAGGGGACAGAATTGAGGAAAGGCACAAAAGGTTCCAGGATTCCTTTACTAATTCTCTTCCATGAAGGCATTGGCAAGATCTTGTGAACCCCAGGGGGAAGAGAGGAGAGGGAACACTTGCCTTATCTCCTCTCGTGACTCCCATGGGTCAGTGAATAATATATGGTGCTTCTATTTCTTTTTTTGCATTTATTTTTTTTTGGAGGGGGGAAGGCAGGGCAATTGGGGTTAAGTGACTTGCCCAAGGTCACATGGCTAGTAAGTGTGTCAAGTATCTGAGGCCAGATTTGAACTCAGATCTTCCTGACTCCAGGGCCAGTGCTCTATTCACTTAGCCGCCCCTTATTCTTTCTTTTTTATTTTTGCCTTTTGGAGGGCAATTGGGGTTAAGTAACTTGCCCAAGGTTACACGGCTAGTTTTTTTGTGTGAGTGTTAAGTGTCTGAGGACGGAACCAAACTCAGGTCCTCCCGACTCCAGGGCCAGCGCTTTACTCACTGCACAACCTAGCCGCCGCCCCCCCATTCTTTCTTAATATTAAGTGAATGAGTATCTGGAGATAACTTCCAAAAGTCAGAAGGGAAGTCATAAGTACCCTCAGCAATCAGGGACAAGCAAAAACCACCAAAACAGGTAACACAGGCAGTGAAACAGTTTAGTGACCTGCTCGCTCAGCCCAGCAGAAGATTGACTCATGAACTGAGACAATTTGTCTTCCAAGGAGCTAGTCCATCTGAGTTTAACAGGGTTGGTATATATTAGGAGCTTAATAAATGCTTATTAACTTGAACATTGAAGTGATTTGTCTGTTTCTGACTCCTTGCCCCAAAACAAACTTGATGGAAACCTCCCTAACTAAAGGAGGACTCCCAGAACCAAGAGTAATGAGGTACCTCTCTGCCCCACATGTTCCCTCCATGTGGATTCATTATAATGTTACCTTAAGTTCATGCCCACTCTTCACCCCCATGAATTCTGTGAATAGGAGCAGGGAGAGTGAAACTGGCACCCCAGCTTGGGGCAAATGCTTTTGTAACTTCAGTCCTTGCCCTATTTTCTCAGTAAATTCCCTTTTGCAAAAGCTAATTAATTCCAACCAGCTGATCAATACTGGAGAGAGCACACTGAAACAATAACACTAGCGACCCATTCCTTTCAAAGTTACGTGATGATAGAATTCTGAAGGGAGAAGTATTTAGCAGATCTTAGGAATTCCAAATTTCCAGTATAAGTGGGCATTGGGAGAGTGAGTCCAAAGAGGGAGCTACACTCCCATATAAGGCCTGGTCTTTCCTTGTAACAACTGGGGGCCACATTTAGCCATTCAGCTGCCCTGTGGTCTTTATGGTCTTGCAAAAAGTCCTGGCCTTACCTCAAACCGCTTATTGGTATCATCCCATGATCCAGGACACATGAAAGACAAAGTTTACCCTTCTAAAATGAAACCCTCCACTGACAAGGTTGTTGTTTCCTTTCTAGGCTCCATTGATGTAGTGAGTGTTCTAAGTTTGTCTCATCTATTATAATTGCATATTAGTGTATAAATAATGTGACTGGGCAACCATAATATTCCAAGAGTTCCCATGGCTATCTTGGGAGTAGCCTAAGAAAAGGCTTCACATCAGGTCTACTACAATCAGTCAATGGACACTATCTTTTGTCATCCCAAGCTCTAACCTAAAAGAGTTAAAGAGACAACGTACTAATAGGTCCTTAACCTTTTTTGTGTGTCATGTACATGCCTCCTTGGCACTCTAGTTAAGCCTATAGATACCTCAGAATAATAAGTTATAATTGTATAAAATAAAATATATAGGATGACAAAGGAAATCATTTATATTAAATACAGTTATCAAAATTTTTCTTAAACTAAGTTCATGGACTCCAAGTTAAGAACTACTATTTTAAAAGAATCTGATTTATGTGTCATACAGTTTCCATATATTTAGAATATCTATGCCCCGCCCTCAGATACCTTCCATTATAATATTAGAAAACAAAAAAATATTGCTAAAAAGAGAACTAATAATTTTTATGCCTCAAAAAGTAGAGTAACCAATGAGGTGAAATTCAATATTGCATCTGATTCTCACTAATAGGAAAGAATTGGTTGTTGGTGTGGAAATGATGGAAATTTGGGAAGAAATGACCACTCTTTTCTAGAGGATGTGATAGAGAAAAAGAGGAAAGATGGGCATGATCAGACATGCACCCTGATTTGGGGAAAGATTACAAAGGAGATCAGAGGAAAGATATGCTGGATCCCCTGACATAAAGTTCTACTGAGGATATCAAACCAAGAAGTATGGGAAACTCTGAAAAATGGAATTTTGAAGACACAAAAGGAATCCATACAAATGAGGTAGGAAAATAGAAGCTCCCTGGACATACAAATGTGGATGCACAGGGAACTCACTCACCAACTTGGATTTTTTTTAAAAAATATTTTTTTAAAGCAGATAGAAGGAAAGGAAGGTAACAGAAACTGAATATGAGTAATGGTCAGATCTTGTAAAAACTGGTGCCAAAACTAGGCTGTTGTCTGGGCCAAAGATAAAGAAGATGGGGCTATTTTGGGGAGAAAGAGGACATTCCAGAGAAGGGACAGGAGTCCTACTTGGGAGAATTAGGTAATGATAAATGATGATAGAGCAGGTAAGGGTGATAAGTTCATTTATTGTTACTGTTTTCTCTGCCAAGAAGAATGGCCATTCTACTGGAAATGAGAAAATTAAAATGGTTAACAGTGTGTCAATACCCAGAAGTAAAGAATCATCAGAGAGCACCCAGTGAACCTTGATGAATTTCAATTGACCTAGATTAACTATTGCAAGTTATTCAGGTACTGAAAGTTATTGAAAGAACAGGTGAATGTGATTGGTAAACCCCCACATAGTGAGTCAGTGGAAAACAGGAGTGGTATCACCAGAATGGAAAAGAACAAATATGCAAATTCTCAAAAAAAGAAGAAAATATCAAAGAAAACAGTCCATACACTATAAGAAATGAATTTGATTTTAGTTCCTGACAAACAAATCATTAAATAGGGGGGAAGTGAACATTTGAATAAAGGAAGCAAAGAGCCAATATGGTTCCATGAAGAACAGGTTACATCTGAGTCACCTTTTTTCCTTTTTTGACACCAGTACTAAAATGAAAGATCAGGGAAACAGTGATATAGTTTGCCTAGATTTTAGCAAAGTGTTTGATAAACTATTGCTTTGGAAAAGATGGAAGGATGTGGCCTAGAGGGATTTGGAACAAATGGATTGACTAGACTCAGAGAGTCACTCCTCTTGCACAAATCCAATGCTGTTTCTATATTGCCTCCTGAAAAAGATCCTATGGGTTTTAGTTGACTGAAAGTCTATTCAATGAAGGAGCAGTGGAATTCGACAGCTAAAAAACCAAAGCTAATGTGAACTTGGGCTACATTAAGAAAGGCATAGCTTTCAGAAATAAGGAGGTGATCAACCTTATGTAGTCTACCCTAGTCAGACCTCATTTGAAGGTTTTGTGTTCAGTTCTGGATGGCACAATTTGAGAACATTGGTAAACTGAGTGTGTCCAGGGGAAGGAAAACAATATAGTAAAGGACCTTGAGTTCATGTTAGATGAGGTTTGGTTGAAAGAACTTGAGATGTTTGGCATGGAGAAGAGAAGGTTCAAAGGAGGTAAGAGGATATATTTTCAAAAGCATCTGAAGAATTGTGATGTGTAAGGAGAAGTAACATGTTCTGTCTAGCCCCACAGGGTAGAACCAGTCTCAAAGGGTGGAGGTTGCAAAGAGGTCAATTTAAGTTTAATATCAGGAAAATCTTCCTAACAAAATTATCAGCCAGGTGGCACAGGGGTTATTAGAGTGCCAGGCCTGAAGTCAGGAGGACCTGAGTTCAAATCTGGCCTCAGACACTTATTGTATGGCTCTGGGCAAGTCACTTAACCCTGTTTGCTTCAGTTTCCTCATCTGTAAAATGAGCTAGAGAAGGAAATGGCAAACCACCCTAGTATCTTTGCAAAGAAAATCCTAAATAGGGTCACAGAGAGTCAGACGTGACTGAAATAACTCAACCATGACAAAAACAGTAGAATCAGTGGCCACACGAGGTCATAGATTCCTCCTAACTGAAGGTCTTCAAGTAGCTGCCAGAGGACCGTTTGTTAGGTAGTATTGTTATAGTGAAGATTCCTTTCAGAATGGGTTGAACTAGACGCCCAAGTGAGTTCCCTTCTAAATCTAAAATTCTGTGAAAGGTATAAAGGGCAAGAGAAAGAAAAAAAAGAGAGAAATTATTTGGAAAAAAAATATGGTGTGTTGGAAAGAATGCTAGACTTAGAATTATGAAAAAGTAAGGACTGAGTTACAGCTTTATCACTCTCAAGTTGTGTGAGCACAGACAAGTTATATCAGGTTCAGTTGCCTGATCGGGAAAATGAAAATAATAATACTGCAGTGCTTACTTCATAAGGTTATTCTAAAAATCAGATTAAGACTCACAATGTAAAATACCTTGCAAACTTCAAAATGCTATACAAATATCAGTTATTATTTTTCATCTCTAAAAGAATGCTTGTCATGAATAGGGTTGCTGATTGACTTACCATGTACTATTTATCTTTTAATGTATTTGTCATATCTGTCCAGCTAGACTTTAAATCTTTCAAGGACAGGAGTTGTATCTATTTCCTTCTTGTATTTCCAAATGGTGTTATAGTAATCTACACATGTAGACATAAACACATTCTTGTTTCTGCA
This sequence comes from Petaurus breviceps papuanus, assembly GCF_028583685.1. Taxonomy (NCBI): domain Eukaryota; kingdom Metazoa; phylum Chordata; class Mammalia; order Diprotodontia; family Petauridae; genus Petaurus; species Petaurus breviceps. The sequence goes on from NW_027187351.1 coordinate 3,785,452, forward strand.
CTTTCTAGAGAAGCTTAACAGATGCAAAAGTCATTACTACAATGAACAAACCAAAAGGGTCCAAAAACTCTCTTAACAACACTCAAAAAAAATATCTCCATGACAAGTGGAAAAAAATGGCAGCCAAGTGTTACAGGGGTTAAGGGTGCCTTCGGAAAAGTTATGGACAGTATTTTTTAACTTAAAAACTCTAACTGTTAAGATTTTTCTAACATAAGGTTAAAATTAATCTCTTGGGAGGCTAGGTGGCGCAGTGAGTAAAACACCGGCCCTGGAGTCAGGAGGAACGGAGTTCGGTTCTGGACTCAGACACTTAACACACACACACACACACACACACACACACACACACACACACACACACACACACACACACACACACAACTA